>NC_134579.1:57175729-57480000 GCF_037038515.1 Microtus pennsylvanicus | reverse complement strand
TATTATGGCTGAGAATATAGTGGGGTATCACACTGGACCCCATTATTGCGCACAGTTAGTATATGTTAATCAGATAAATGGGGAGTAGAGAGTGACTGGGGGTATTTCAGTGGTGTGTGGCAATGGACAGTCTGGAGGTGACAGTTATTGGCAAAAGGAAATGCTGGAGGGGCAATAGGAGTCTTCAGGTACCGGGGCCTCGGCTCTCAAAGGAAGGATGCTCTACAGGTCCTCCCATAGAGCAAAACATGCTTCCACTTTAATACCTATCACCTACTCCATATCTTCCCCCTCTAATCCTCAGATAAGACAGAAACTGGCAAGTAGAGTTTGGTCTTTGGTATTTAATAACTGTTGATGGATGCCTCATTTGCTTATCAAGCTATTCCTTCCTCTTTGTCCCAACCAAACCATGTGGTTAAAAAAAATTAGAAACAAGGTCATCAAAAATAGAACTAAGAGTGGAAACTTAAACAGAAAGGAGGGTGAGAGCTTTTGCCAGTTAAATCAACATGCGCATTCTCAGCGAAAAAAATCACAGAAATGTGGCCTGAGAAGGGTGTGCCTCCAAAAGGGTGGAAAGCAGGGCAGCTAGAGACGGAAGCCATGCCTTCTCTCAATAGCCCCATTCCCAAAGAAGCATTTCTGTCTCCTGGTAACTTCGCCTCACAGCTCAATGAGCTGATGTCTCTAAAAGTTCCCTAAATCTAAGGTCATTGTCATTGAAACACCCACATTGTAGTTGAAAAGTAAAATTTACACTGTGGAAATTAAAGTGAGAAAGGTAGGTGAAAATCCCTTATAAGCAGAAGAAGCATACATATACATATATATACATATACTCTATATTTATAAGTATATATATATATATATATATATATATATATATATATATAAACAAACTCTATCTTGACCTAAAGAAGTCTACAAATAAACCAGTGATTTCAAATATTTATTAAGCTCCTTTAAGATCTAAAAGTACTCTTTAAGCCAAGAAGAGAAATGAAAGATGATCACTCAATTAAAAATGTCCCTACAGTAATCTGCAAATGTACATAAAACAACCAGGTTCTAACAAGCCCTGAAGCACATTAAAGAAGCAAACAAAGAGCTATTCTTTTCCCGAATGGAGGCTCTTTATCTCGCTGCTATCACCATGTTAAGGCACATTTTTAAAACAATAAATAATCACTTCTATTAAGGCCTTCTCTTCCCCCTCATATGCTTAGGGTACTAGAGAATCCATATTAAATACTAAGGGTTTTTCTCTCTTATTGAGTGGTCAGATGCCTCAGCTCTTAGATGGAAAAAGACGTTCATGCTATATAATACCAGAATTGTCTTGTAAAACATGCATGATCCGCCCTATGGACAAATGAGCAGATAGAGTGAATTCCCACTACAAGCAGATTGTGTGTTTGCAAAGGTTTCTACTTGCTAAAATGCATTGCCATGACCAAATCAGTATTCAGTGTATTCTCCCAGTTCTTTATGGATGGGGACAAAGCAGTGAAAGATTAGAGCCGTTCAGTGCTCATCCTCCCAGTTGATGTGAACAGGTGAGATTCTGACCCTTGGTTTCTGCCCTTATACTGTAAGCACATATCCTTCTCACCACGAGATTAGAGCCATACTGCCTCAATCCGTGTGGCCTTGTCATGGCTTTATATGACCTATGAATGTAGTTCTGTTGGTCAGTCTACTACATCTTCTGATTTTAAAAAAATGAAGTTAGATAAACATTTGGGTATGAGCAATAATATACCAGCCCAAAATATAACATTAATCAACAACATATACTATATAAGGTGTCTTTGAAGAAAAATACTTGTAAAACTTATTGCACACTGGTCCACTGATGAAAATACTATCAGAGGCTCATAGGAAGCTGCTTCACCTAGAAAGAATGGTTCAATATTCAACAAGTTGACTTTACAGAAATTTTGTAGAAACTACTTCCCAAAGCAAGGATCAACAAAATTATGTTCCACGATTCACATTTAATTGCTGTGTGGTCACCCACCCAGCTAGAAGCAGGGAAACACCACCTCACAGGCATCTGTTTCCAAGTCCAGTGATCACCTGGTCTCCTGCCTTCTCTTCCGGTCACACTGTGGGTGTGGATAAGGCTCACTTTTCTGTTATAATATGGGTTGTCTGTACAACTAACATTCTCATTATTAATAAAACATTGCCTTTCAAAGTGTTTAAATCAGGCCTACATCTCCTGTGTAGATTGGTGCCAAGCCTGATTGTTATCAGAGAGATGTTATCCAGCAACTGATGGAAACAGATTCAAATCCATAGCCAGACATTAGGTTTGGGAGCCCTGCCCTTTCCTAAACAGAAACAGAGGAGGAGTAGATTGGGGGATGCGAAGAGAAGGGGGATAGGAGGGAGAGACTGAGAAGAGAGGAGGGAGAGGAAAATGAGGCCAAGATGTAAAATAAGAAAACAAACAAATAAAATAAAGTGGGCCTAAATTGAATCTTGAAGCCAAAAAAGGACTGTTGAATTCATGTTGCAGAACTCTGGGTCTTGATGATGCAAGAATGCAAGCTACATGCAAAGGATACAAGGCCTGACCTCACTGAAGGCTGCTTCTGAGCACAGGAGACCAGGCCTGACCTCACTGAAGGCTGCTTCTGAGCACAGGAGACCAGGCCTGACCTCACTGAAGGCTGCTTCTGAGCACAGGAGACAAGGCCTGACCTCACTGAAGGTTGCCTCTCCACCAGTGCCCCCATCTCATCTCACATAACAAGAAATCAGTGTGGGTTTCAGCAACTTCATTTGACTTTTATCTTTTAAACCAACTGTCTTTATGTTTAAAGAAAGATGCTTAATAAATGGATAGCAACTCTCTAAGGGACAGAGGTATAGATTAAAAACTGATGTGATTCTTTCCTATTATAAGTTGATTAAAATATGAATTAAAAGGATAAAACCAAAATGTTGACACTATAAATTTCTGGGAAAAGTCTAGAACAACTAGAATCTTCATTTTTTTCTATTTAAAAACTATACATCCACTTGGGGAAAGTTTGGCACTTCTTTTAAGATTGAACACTTACTTAATATATTGCAAAAACACTCTCTACCATTGTTATTTACCAAAGAAAAATGAAAATATTTCTTGGCACACTTACCTACAAGCAAATATTTACAGACCTTTTATTCATTTTTGCTTGAAGCAAGAAACAATCCAAATATCCATCATCGCCGGAGAGGTAAGCACATTGTGCTACAAGCATGGAATGGAATTCTACTCAATTGAAAAAGTACTGATGCCTATGACTACGTGAGCATATTAAAAGCTCTATTAAGAAGAAAACATAGACTAAAAGGGCATTCACTATTCACTACATACTTCTATAAAGGCACACATCAGAGCAGTGTTTCCTAGGGGGCTTGGTGTAGGATAATTACTGACCACGATGAACAATGGAAAGCTCTGGGGACACACAGGTGCCTTACATCTTGATTAACTGTGACAAGATAAGAATGAATTCCAACTGGATGAAGCAGGGAGGCAGGCAAAGAGGAAACAAGACACCTTTAACCATTTCTTTCAATTTTGGAGGCTGAAGAAAGTCATGTTTTTCATTTATTTTCCCAATAATGAACAACCTGAGTATTCACTATTTCCCTGAGAGAACTGCAAAGTGAGGAATGTTTAGCTGAAGGTTGTTTAATAATTCCACATATTAGTATAACTATGTAGAATTTCTTTTAAAACGTTGTTATACTTACCTTGTCTTGGAAAAAAACTAAGGATATTGAAAAATACAAGTCTTCTAGCATTTGAAGACCTTTCCTATTTTGTTATAGGAAATTCAACTTTAGATAACAGAATCAGAGCTTCAGTTCCAAGATTTAGGAGACATTATGGGGGAAGGGTTGGAGACAGGGGAGGGTCTAGCAGCCTTCAGAAAGATAAGCCTGCTGGAATGAGGGGGACAGGAAAAGGATGCTACAAGAGTCAGTTACGATTTCCTAGTGGTACCTGCCTAGGAGGCACAGAGCTTTGAGAAGGGACTCGAAGTTTTTGCTCCATTCAACTGCTTTCTTTGTTCGTGGCGTCCACCACAGAGTCTGTTTCAAAGCCTGGTTGTTTGGCTTGCTTAATTAGGTTTGTTTATTGAAAGTGGATTAAGCAGCAATAGGAAATGAGCTGTTTTCACTGCTTACACAGCCCTCGCTTGGCAACTCTGATAAGACCCTTGGAGAAGGTCAAATCAAAGGCACCCTGAATCAGAGCAAAAGCCAAAGGCCACAGGAGGCCCCGAAATACCCTGGATGCTATGCACATTTGTGTAAAAGACAGCCCCGAATCCAGATGGAGATTTTGTCCTGCATAGAAACTGCCCTCCCAACTTTATTAACAAGGTCTTTGCTTTGTTAAGGTCTTATGAACTGCCAAGAGTCTGATATTTCCTTGTAACCACTTTATAAAGTGGTGTTTTTGAAAGAATCCATTGTAGATGACTTAAGCAATAATGACATCCATTAACAAAGCTTACTGTAGGTAGAGAATTAGGACATACACAGTGTTCTGGGAGAGCCCTGATTGACAGACATGTTTCCTAAGTCTTCTAAATTGTTTTCATGGTTCCTCTGTAGTCTCCAATCAGGAAACTTGTTTACCAGCTCATATTCTCTGTGAAGCTTTTTAAAAAATTAAATATTTGCAGAAATGTCATTAAAAATTTTTCAGAATGGCAAATGTTTCAGTTCTCCCATGCAAAATATACCCCCTGTTCTTTGTGCTTACTTTTAGTTACTCTTCAGATGCAGCTTTTATAGCGTTGCATTATCCTATATATTTTGTCATCCTTCTACTAGAATACAAACTGCACTTAGGCAGTGTTTATCTTTCATTGTTGTGTATATGAGTGTGTGTGCATGTTCATGTATGTTTGGGTACATGTGTGCAGAGGAAGGGTAAGCACACACATATATATATAAAGGTCAGAATATCATTCTTCAGGAGCCATTTACCTTGCGTTTTATTGTTGTTGTTATTGGTTGTTTGGTTGGTCTGGTTTGTTTGAAGAGCTTCTCACTGGCCTAAAGTTCATCAAGTAGGCCTATCTAACTGACCAGGAAGCCCCAGGAATCCACCTATCTCTACTGCCCCAACACTAAAATTACAAGCATATAGCCTAATTATTTGTTTGTTTTACATGAGTTAAGAAGATTGAACTCAAGTCTTCATGCTTGGAAGGCAAGAACATTACTGAATGAGCTTTGTTGTATCTGTAATCTTCATATTATATTTACAAAATGACTTTTTTAAGAGATAAGAAATTTTCAGAGCCTGGATCCCACCCCTCTATCTGCAGGACCCCAAAACAGAATGATCCTACAACAGCCCCTGGAGAGAGGCCCCCCAAGTCGGGACCCACGGGCCACCACTGGGGTGGCTCGTGGCCTGGACGCCAGGGAGCCCTTGCACAAGCAGTTTCTTTCCAAGGAGAACATGGCCACTCACTTCTCTCGACTCAGCCCACATAATGACCACCCCTACTGCAGTCCCTCTGACTTTCCCCCAGGTCCTGCCACCACTCAGGAGCACTTTCCCAGAGCTGCTTCTCTGGTGCTATCCTGGGAGCCTGATCCCTGAGGCCTCAGGCCACTGAGGCTGGGGGATACCCCCAGTCTCTTCTACCCTGCATCCCCAGCGGGGGACATCATGGAGTTCTATGTGCTGATGACCAGTGTCCCTCCCCACCTTGTTCCTGGACAACAAAGACCAGCAACTCTCCCCCAGAGGGAAGAGGTCCTTCCACTGTAACAGGATAGATGATACTGAACTCAGTGAAACCCTGAATGGGGGGGGGCAGTAGCTTGGGAAGGGGAAAGTGTCACCCCATTAGTGAATAAAGATTTCTGAGCAGTTGATAAAAAAAGAAATTTTCGGTGGCTATCCTGAAAATACAATCACATGAAGAATGAACTTGACCTTGGAGTCAAAGCTAAGGCCAAAGAGATGAGAGCTGGACCTGAATCAAGTTTGTCCTTGAAGACATACTTGTTCCTCAAAGAGAATCACAAGATGCAGATCAAACTAAAGGGTGGGTCTGGCCCTCTGTATCTATCTTGGGTACAGGTTGACCCTCTTAAATGTCAGCAGAAACAGTGCAGATCCACCCCATTGGCCTCAGGCCTGTCCTGATGTGGCCTCTGGAATAAAGGACAGACCATTTATGAAGGCATCAAAAGATAGTCTGCTCTAAACTATCACATACTTTTTATGGATTTTTAAAAAAAGATGCTTGTATATTTTCTAACTTACTTCTTGAGTAGCAGTTATGCTTAGTATTTTGTAATCTTGGAAAAGATAATTACTCTAAATATTCTTCTCCAAATTTATTTCTATGTATCTTTTATCCATTGGTCAGGATATATATATATATGTATATATATATATATGTGTGTGTGTGTGTGTGTGTGTATGTATGTATGAATATGATGCCTTCTGATTGCTCTCATCCCTTACCCCCTTACCTTCTTCCCTTCCCTATCAACCCCACCTCCTTCCCTACTAGTCCCTTTCCCAAATTAATGACATTTGGTTTGGCTTTGTGATCCTTTTAACTTAGCCAGGGGCATCTGTATGAATAGTAGATCACAACTATCCATTGATGCCTGGTGGCATCTCCACTGACTATACAACTGAAGGCAATGACTCTCACTCTCCCTGAATCTATCAGTAGCAAATAGTTAACAGTGATCAGTGAGATACCCACAAGCCCCTCCTCCACCCTATTGTTACATAATAAATTAACACAAAGCAGAGTGTGTTGAACAACCATAATATTTCTTTCTTTGGATCAAGAACTTATAAGAAGGCTGCCTGTGTCTGCTGTGGTAGCTCTAAATCAGCCCTAATGTTGTGTGGCCATATTCACCAAGATTGCAGTAATCTAAAGGACTGTTTGGGCATGCTTTCCCAAGATGGGCCACTCTTAGAGCTGGCAAGTATATACTGAAGTAGGCATGAAGTCTGTTACCCAATACATGGATCTGTCCACAGGTTCATGACATGGCAGCTCACCTTCTCCATTCTGGGTCATCCAAGAATGTGACAAGGGAGCACATTTTCAGGGTTTCTGTGGCTCAGCCTCAGAGATCACATCTTCACTGCCTCATCCTAATGGACTCCATTTATAAGACTAGAGACACAAATAATGTGAAGGAAGAATGACAGAGTCATGCAGAACATTACATTTCCTCACTGGGACTGTGTGGAAGCACATAAAAATCAGTTACCAAAAGTAAACTGTGTTCACATTTTAGTTATAGAATTTAACGTTCTTCATGAACTCTTATTGTACATAGTCAATGCACAGCACTCATTGTCCCATCTAATGCTCTATATTAAAAAACAATTCTCAATTTGAATTGGCTTTAAGACTTTTTGAGAAGTGATACCAAAATGTACAGAACCCTGAATTCACTACTATACCTACAATTAATTTCAAGGGTTTTATGGTTCCCCTAGCAAAGGAAAGAAACACTAACTTTGAAGCTACATGCAATGCTGTTAGCTCACTTCCAATCACAAATGCAATAGGCAAATATCCAGTATTGGCTTAAGGTCTAGCTAACAATCTGGGAGGTCAAAATGACAGAAAACATATATTTAATCAAATTCATCTTTAACCTGACAATTTCGCTTCTCTTCATTGGCCTAGTGAATGAACTGGTTGCCATTTTGTAATGGAGCTCCTTGAGTTTGGGATGGAGTTGACCCACATCCATTTGCTGATATTAGAGAGTAGCTCGAACACCTTTACCAAGTACAATGGCTTCCAGTTCATGATGTTGCCAGAACCTTTTAGGTCATGTTTGAAACATTATTCACTACCAAGCAAGGCTACATTAAGTGAAAGCTTCCCAGGGCTCCAGATAACGGGTAAAACTGGTAAGTATAAAATGTAGCCAGCTAGTTTGTCATATGATCCAGGAATGCTCAGTGTCTCAAGCTAAAAACTCCTAGAGAAGGGTATCACATACAAAATGGCAGGATGCACAGGTTCTTCAAAGCCAGAGAGCCACAGGAAGTTAAATAAGTTCACATAAACCAGCCTTTCTAATCCACACCCCAGTGCGTAATCCTGATTATTTCTGAAGATTGGTGTTATCCTTCAGCGCATGACTAATTCCTTCGGCTACCCACAGGCACTTAGTGTAGGAGGGATAAAGGTCCATGAGCTCCCAGATAAGCCCTAGGGGATCCAGGAATGTTAAACACACACGGTTGTCTCTTTGAAGGGAGAGATGTATAGCCTGTTTTCCATTCAGAAGCCTGGGAGAGGAGGTGGTTAGTAACCTGGTGACCTTTGCACTATCTGTGTGACTGAGGCCACACCAGTTCCTTCCTGAGATGCGTAAGATGTGACATGTAGCTAATCTATAGAAGCCAGCTTTATGGAAGAGATCACTTGTACAAAGAGTTTAGATGTAGTCATGCCTTAGGCTTTCTTGTGCCCATGGGACTGAGTCCATTATCCTCAATATATGGTAAGCATACCTCATCTGGAATGTTTGAGACAAACATGTGCTTTCAATTTATTAAATGTGTTTCTGGTTGAAGGAATATTTATACACACTTAATGAGATATCTTAAGGATAGAATTGAAGTCTAAACATAAATTTTATATACATTTCATATATACCTTATAGACTTAAGCTTCCAGTGACATTTACAGCACACTTCTGGTACACGTGTAATTTAACTGGGACCTAGCACTTAAAAAATAAGTGCATAATTTTCCACTTATGGCATTATAATGGTAGAATAAAAATTTTAGGTTTGGAAACATTTTGGATTTGGGGTGAGGGATATTTGTTTTGAATGTATGAAATATTATCTCCAGATTGGTTTAAAAGAATTTATATATAATACAATTTATAAGGATCTTTTTTAAATTAAAAAGATTGTTTTTATTTTTAATTATATGCATAGACTATACACATGCATGTAGATGCCCAGGGAGGCCTGGGGCCAGAGGTGTCAGAGTCCTTTGGAGCTGGAGCTGTGGGTGATTGTGAGTTGTTCACTATGGGAATGGGAAGTGAGCTCAAATCCTCTGCAAAACTACTACATACTCTTAACCACTGAGCTACCCCTGCAACCCCTTATAATGTCATTTTACTGCATCCTTCTAATAATTGTCCCCAAGAAAGCCTTAAGGGTATACGCAAGATACAAATACCATTAATAAAAGGCATGCAAGAGAAAGGCTGGAGACTAGATCACACTGAGGTCAGGGTATTTCCTGGTTTTGGTGGTAGCTTGGTTTCTGTTTTCAATGAGACACTTTCACAAAATAGGAAGGTCCCTGGAGGGAATATCCCTAACATGTCTCTGCTCTACTAGTGCGTATCCTTTAACGCCTTTTAACTTATTTCATAATTTACAGGAAGTTTATTTAGTGTTCATGTCTGTGGTTTCTTTTGTGGCCTGTGAACCTCCAGCTATGAAAAGGAATGTTTAAAATGCATGTTTCTGGGACACCACAAAGCACTTGCACAGGATACTTGAGCCACAGAGTGTGATGAATTTGGGAAACACCACAGTGAATAGTTGTGTTGATTTTCTGACATACATGAAAACAGATGTGGGCACTGAGTGCCAGACTAAGAAGTGTTATGTAATGCAATTCAGCCGACGAAACTCAGGGGTTATACAACTAAATGCATGTTTTTCATAAACAGTTAAGAGGGGCGCCTGGAAATATTTGAACACACATTGACATGGTGACAAGCTATAAAAATGGATTATCTTGCCCCAGATACGTGAACAAAGAATGTTGACTAACTTGTAGTTGACACAGTATTACTTCTTTAAGTGACTCAAGATCTTTTCAATTATCTATGATGGTTAATTTTTTTGTCAAGTTGAGAGAATTTAAAATCACCTAGCAAGCATGTCTGTAAGGGAGTTGAAGGATGTGAAGTTGGTTAGTACCATTGCTTAGTACCACTGCATGATCTGAAGAAAAATGTGGAAGCAAGCATTCAGCTCTGTCTGCTTTTTGACAAAGGATGCAGTGATGTGGGAAGGCCATTTGTCAATCTGTTGTTTCATTGGTTAATCAATAAAGAAAACTGCTTGGCCTGATAGGTCAGAAAATTAGGTAGGTGGAGTAGACAAAACAGAATGCTGGGAAGAAGGGAAGTTAGCTCAGACACCATGCCTCTCCTCTCTAGTCAGACATGATGAAGCTCCACCCAAGATGGACGTACGCTAGAATCTTCCTGGTAAGACACCACCTCGTGATGCTACACACATTAAGAGAAATGGGCTAACCTAGATGTGAAAATAAGCCAGTAAGAGGCCAGATATAATGGGCCAGGCAGTGTTTATATGAATACAGTTTGTGTGTTGTTATTTCGGGGCATAAGCTAGCCAGCCAGGCGGCCGGGAGCCGTGCTGCAGGAACGCAGCCTGCAACTCCTTCTACAATGCAGTGGTACCCATGTTCTGCTTCCTGACTGTGGACACAATGGGACCCACGTTTTGCCTCCTGACAATGAACACAATGGGACCTACATTCTGTTTCCTGACTGTGGACACAATGGTACCCACATTCTGCTTCCTAATTATGGATACACAATTAGGAACATTTTTCTAATTCCTGTTGCCACAGCTCAACCCATTCTTGCTCCCACACCTTCCTAGCCATGATAAAATGTGTTTCCAACTGTAAGCCAAACCAAACCTTTTCTTCCTTATTTTGATTTTGCCAAATATGTTGTCACTGAAAGAGAAAAGTAACTAATGCATTAGTCATTCTGATAATTCAGTATTAGTGTCAATATTTAAATTTAAGTTGTTCTCAAAAAATACTTTAAAAAAATTACTCTCTTCAGTGAAGGACTGAAGGAAAAATTCTAAAGCATACTCAATATGTTGTTCAAAAATTTAATGTTTGTTTGATTTTCTTATTTTTATCATAAGCCAGAATAGCCTAGCATGAGATTGACATGTGCAATTGCACACTCATCTGGATCCAGAAAACTAAATTACATAGTCACTTCTTTGAATCCATAGGAGATTGGTCCCAGGACCTGTCACAGATATCAAAATTCATAGATACACAATCCCAATATAAAGTGGTGTGGTATTTATGTGTAATCTATTCATAACTTTCTGTAAACGTTAAAACATTCTTCTTATAATACCTAACAACATGCAACTGCTGCCATATAATCACTATACTGCAGGGTCTAGGGAATAGTGGCAATAGAAAGAGTCATAACTACTCAGTACACAGGTAGTGAATCTTTCAAGTGTTTCAGATTTATGATTAGTTGATGGTTTATAAGTAGAACATGAAGGGGTAACTATAAGAATTTTTTAAAAAAAATATTTGTTCCTAATCTGGGTTAAGGTTGGAAAAGAAGTGGTTTAAATATAAAATGTCTAGCACAGGCTCTGTGTTTGAACACTTAGTCCACCTCTGATAGCACTATCAGGAGAGGCTTTGCAAAGTAGGGTCTGGCTGAGGAAGTGATTCACTGGAGTGCCGGTCTTCAGGACTATGGTATCTGCCATTTCAGGCCCAAGCTCTCTGTTTGCTGGTCCATTGAGATCCATGAAGATCCAGCTACATTCTAGGCAGCCAAGGAACACTCTCATACTTTCTCCTTGACAGTGGACTGTACCTTCTGGGACCAGGAACTATAATAAGCCTGTCTTCATTTAAGTCACTCCCATCAGCTGTCTTTGTTTCAACAACAAGAAAAGTAACTAACCGCAAGTGTAAAGCCAGTGAACTCTATAACGGTACTATGGCAGGCATGATGGGCCGCCTTCCAGAGACAACCATTAGAAGTTGCACAAGCGGGAAGGAAAGAAGGACGGGCATTGTAATCAAAGGAAGAGAAAACTTGGAGGGTACCTGTGGAGTGCAGGCCAAGCAAACGGTGAGCCAACGAGATGGAGATCAAAGAGGGAAGCTGGTATGTGGAAACGCAATGAAACGCCCACCGCTGTGGTCCCGCTGCCAATGCAAGGATCGCATTTCCTGGGGACATGCTACACAGAAACACCATTTTGTGATAATGCCAGTTGCACATCAAATCACAAGAAACGTGGAATTTGAACTTCAGGTATAACTCAATGAGCAACCAGAAAAAAGTAACAATTGTCTGCAAGTTTTTCAAAATGTTAAACTGCAACTACTGCAGTAGAGCAAATAGAAAACCTTTACAAAGTGTACAAAGTTTACAGATTGACACTATAATGCCTGGCTTTTGTCATTAAAGTCATTATATCCTGTTCCTTCTTCACAGGGCATCGTGGCGTATGCTAGACTCAGTATCACTTCAGAATTTAAACTGTGAAGTAAAGGCACACTTACGGTTTATGTTGTTTTACAGACACGGAGATTATCGAATGAATGTAAATATGGCTTTTATTTGCAAGTTCAGTGATGATAAGATGAATGAGCAAGAAACAGTATTTTCAACCTATTGGAGAAACCACCTTCCTCCTTCCCAAACAAGACAGAGTAGGCATTGTCTTCCAGAGAAATGACTTTTGGTGCCTTCCACACAGATGGAGAGTCAGCTGTGAGGAGCGAACACCTGCTCCAGTGGGAGCCCTCGACGAGGCTCTTGAGGACTTTTGCAGTAAGAGGCAACCGGATGAGGAAAAAGAAAGAGGCCAGGGCAGGAGATGGAGGCTGGAGGTTTAGGGATCAAAGGAATAGGAACAGAAAAAGGACAGGCAGAAAATGAATTCCACAAGGTCAGGCTCTGACCAAATCAACCATGTGCCTCATCCAGACAGACTGTAACAGGCATCCCAGGGCAAAGCCAGGCTACATACTGGCCTACACCCCATGCACATGTGCAAGAAAAAAAAAATACCAACAACAAAAACTAAGCAAGGACCATGGATGAGGGAGACAGCAGGAAGCTAAAGTTAGCTTCGAAGCCTCTGCAAACCTTGGTTCCACTCCCCAGGTCCCGCCTATGGGGTGGCTACACTGTAGGCCCAAGGGTTCTTTTCTCTCGGCATCTTTTCAAGAAGTATCTAAGCCCTGGACTTTTCTGTCACTCTCCCTCTGCCAAGGTGGGAATGGAGTTTTCAAAAATGTACATAGTTTCAAGGCTCTTACTGACTTTGAATACAAAATGTCCCCTGCATCTCCCCACACTGTGTTAAGGTGTTAGGGCTAGGTCCTCAGCTGGGGATGGTATTTTGAGAGGTTCCAGAAATTTAAGAACTAGGTGGTTGTGGTTACTGGATGTAGGTTCTAGGAGGCATCTTATCCCTTGCTTTTCCCTTCTTTTATCTTCTTGGCAAGTAGGTGAAGAGCTGATGTCACACACACACTTCCTCCCCGCGTGGTGTCCCATTCACATGCCTGCAGCAAAGCAACCACGGAATAAACCCTCGGGAAAACTTGTTTTCTTAAGGATTTTGGCCACAGCTGTGAAAAACATAACTAGTATACTAAGTTTGAGAACGGAGCAATCAAACCCCTACCTGGTGGTGTTTTCACACCTTTAATCCCAGCCAGCACTCAGGAGGCTGAGGCAAGCAGTTCTCCACGACAGGCCTACATAACGAGTCCCAGGCCGCCATCCCAAGCTACACAGTCAGTCTCAAAGGGGAAATGGGGACTGTAACTATCAGGGGCTAAGGAGATGACTCAGTTGGTAAAGGACTCACTACACAAGCATGAGGACCTGAGTTCAAATCCCCAGCACCCATATAAAGGCCTGGCCTGACTGCGCGAGTCTGTAACACCGGTGTGGGAAAGTAGGGATAGATGGATCCCCCGAGCTCCCTGGTCAGCCAGTGAGATCCAGGTTCAGTGAGAGATCTTGTCTCACACAAATAAAGTGAAAAACAAGGGGGAAGACCCCTGATACCAGCTTCTAGCACCACCTCCATAAACGCCTACATGCATACATACCACACAAATAAAACAACTATCAAAACTTCTATTAAAGTCACCCTAATATTACTTATTTGCAAAATCAAAATAACTGATATTTCTTATACTCTCTTTTTGGCAGGAAGGAGCATTTGACATTCCAAGAGGCTTTATTAACCTGCATAGGCTTCTTTCTACTTCCGCCATTCACCCCCTAACCTACATTGTTATTTCCAGCATTTATCCTTCCAGTTTAGAATGAACTACAGATTAGAGCGAACCTCGACAGAGCAGCACACACAGTATTTAAGCCCAGTGAAAACACGAGGGTGTAGGGAAGAATTTCGTGACAGCACAGTCACCAGCGCGTCTGGGGAGGGCGAACCAGAGGAGGAATGCAAGGGTTGATGTTCAGGCCATTTGATGCTTTCTCCTGAACAATCTGGCTAGGAATGGCGTAACTCCATCCAGAAAACTGGAAGGAGACCGTCCTACACCGCTGACAGCCTATTTGGAACAGGACTGAATTCCAGAGTTCCTGCCAGCGAGACTTTGGCAGCCATTCCAAAACCCTCCTTAAAGGGCAGGATCCGCAGCTCAGAGAAGGAAGGCCTGTTAGGTCCTGCCCAGCCCCACATGCTGTGTGTACAGTGGACACTCAGCAGGAGCCTGGAGTACCAGGAAAAAAATCTCTTATCAGCTAACAAAATTGGGAAAACAAAGGGTATTTAAGGAGAAAGGGCATTTGTAACCACCTAGCCAGCTCTTTGGAAGCAAAGCCAAGGGCCTGAGGTCCTACCAGGATTCCTTCCCCTGTTCGGGGGAGACCTTGGACTTGAGATGCAGATTAAGCATGTGAAAGATGTGTTAGATCATAAAGCATTCTACCTGGTTAAAAGTTTATCCTTAATCTAAAGGAGAAGGTCAAGTTAACTCATACAGCCCAGCTCGATGGCAGGGCGATACACTACTCACTTGCCTCACTCTGGAGTTTACACTGACTGGGTACATGGGGTACTCTGTTTTTCTTAGCATACTACAGAGACCATTTTATCTATATGTCAGAGCTAAGAACACATTAGCCCTGGAAATATCAATTACTTAATGAGAATTCAAACATTAAGAAACACAAACACCAGTCACTCCATTTGGAGAGCGAACAGGAGGATGGCTGAGATTTGCTGGACAAAACTCCAATTCCAGGCTCAATGAGAGAACTTTCTCAAGGGACTAAAGGGTAGGGCTCTAGAGAGCATCACCCAAACACCTTTTCCAGAAACACCTTTCCCAGGACTCCACATGCCCCTACACATGCATGAATATACCATATACATAATTCAATCACAAGCATACACATTTGAGCACACATGAACTCCCACAAATCAAGGTTGTCAACAGCTTCGTATAAAAGTACATGAAGGCTTTTTTGTTTTTGTTTTTTGAGACAAGGTTTCTCTGTAGCTTTAGAGCCTGTCCTGGAACTAGCTCTTGTAGACCAGGTTGGCCTTGAACTTACAGAGATCAACCTGCCTCAGCCTCCCAAGTGCTGGGATTAAAGGCGTGCGCCACCATCACTCGGCTCCTTAGCTTCTGAGAGCGTGGGTTGTGGTGGCATGCCTTTAACAGCTGAGCCATCTCTCCAGCCCTCTGCACAATCAGGAAGGGAGCTGGAAGCCAGAGAGCCAGCGGAGGGAAGTGGCAGCTTTTTTAAAGGGAGAGAGAACACGCCCCAATAGACTGGTATCTCAGAGCTATTGGCTGAAGGAGCGGAAGAAGCTCCTGCAACAATGACCAAGTATATTAGAGGTGTATTTACTAACTTAATTGTGTGTATGTGTGTGCACGCACATGCATGTGTATGTGCGCACATGTATGTCTGAGTTAATTTAGGTATGTGTACAGGAGCCTGTGGAGGCCAGAAGACAGCATCAGACCTCCTAGAGGAAGAGTTTCTGGGAGCTGAGAACCACCACATAAGTACTGGGAGGAGAACAGAAGTGTTCTTCAAGATCACTAAGAGCGCTTAACTGCCAAGCCATCTATGCTGCACCAGCAGAAAGCTTTTTAAATAAACCCAGTGTCAAACTCCTTGAGACAGGAAATGTATTACTCATATTTTTAATCCTAATATGATTTGTAAAGTATTAACTAGGTGACAAAAACAAATGTATGCTCAGTACGGAAGAACACGGTCACAGCTTCGCTGCCCTGGCTTCTGAGCTTTTCTGACAGTCACGTGTTACCCGCAAGGTGATGAACCATCGCATGAGAGTTGTGAATGTCACGTCATGCTAAAAAACACCAACAAGTTTGCCTCAAATTTCCTTATATAGCTAATAAGGATATATGAATATCTTTTCCAAAATATGCCATAAAAATCCTGAAATAAAGCAGCAAAAACATAATCACTTTTGAATTTATACAAATTAACACTTAACCAGCAAAACAACTTACCTACAACTTTTAACTTTGACATTCTACTCTTCTGGAACAATTTATCTGTCACTCACACAGGCAACAGCCCTCAGTTATGTACGAATCACCCGGGAATTATTTATAGATCCACTCAAGCTATGCTAAATCAACAGTAACTGGGCGGAAGGCAGGGCCCGACTGCTAGAGTCAAAAACATTCAGTTTTGCTCAGGACTGCTGTGATGTAGCAAAAGCACTAAGTAAGTCTCAGTTCTCTCTACAGTTGATTTCTAATCTGACCAGATGCTTGGAATGAGCGTGTTTGCCCTGGATTTTTAGTGGGTGGGCCTCCGGGGTATAATCCTTGACAGGAAAATGTTAACAAGCTGTTACGAATGTATCTCACCTTTTACCTCCATCTTCAGAATTCCACAGGACAAACATTAGCCGGCTTTGTTGTTGATGTGCTCAGAGGACCTCAAATCTCAGCTTAGTGCCAAGCACATTTAAAGCGCCTTGCCAACCACAAGAAATCCATGCCAGGGATTTATTAGATGGGAAAGACGTGCAGAACACGTCAGCAGTCTTACAAGGGAAGGGTTTTGGTGGGAAACCCAAGCAAACATGAAGAGCTATGGAGGGAATTTCAACTGTCCTTTTGTCCATGGGACTCTTCAGTCTGGGACAATGGGGCCACCCTTATCTGTCACGTGCCTTCTATGAAACACTCCAGCACAATAAACACAAAGGGTGAGAAAAGACACACAGTGTGTTAGCATTAGAATATCCATAAACCTCTTAATATTAAACATCAGACTCTGATCAAATGCTCCACTATCGTGCTAAGAATATTTTCTTTGTGCAATTTTGCCTTGTGCACTGAGAGCATGTATTAACTGTTTTATTGACATAAAGGCTCTGAACAAAGATCCTTTAGTTTATCCAAGTTCTTGTCATGACATCCAGTAATACAGCCCTTATTCTTTTGCCAGACACAAATTTAACTTACTCTCAAAGCCACCCCACAAACATCTCAGAAACCTGTCATGGGGACTGTATAGCAAGTTTGGAAGTGTGGAGTGCTTAGTATTTGTTCACCTTTTAAGAAGAAGGCTATGGTTTCTTAAGTTGTCCCTTTTAAGAAATGCTACATACACAGAAAGAGGCTTTCACTTGGGAAGAGATGCTTCATGCCTCTCTCCACATAGACCAAGGATCCAGGCACTGACTGGTTCACGTTGGGCACTTCGGCGTTTCTAAGATATCTTGTCTGTCCTCGAGGATCGCTCAGAATTAACTCCAGCCATGTAGGGACACTAACTGGCACCTGGCGTGTGAAGCATCTGTCACTAAGGGCTGAATTCTGTGGGAAGCTGATGGGGTGATAATGCTCATCCCAGTATGCTCCCTGGGGTCAAGTTTCCTGTGTTCACAGTTACACTGTATGACGTCAGGACACGAAACAGCCTTTTGAGTCTTTACAGTGGGTTTGTTTTAAGTTAAGCCAAGGAAAGTAACTACTTCTAACTCCTTAGCTGCTTCTAACCAAAAGAAGACAACAAAAGTTTGCTTCTATAATTATGCTACATAAGGTTGTGATTTATGTCCTGACTGCAGACTGTTCTAGGCACCTGGTCACAGAAAAAAAGGCCATTACAGCCAAAGGCTGAGGTGACTTGTGTCCAAAAGCCAGCTAAACCCTCAAATCAGTGACCTTCTGTGGACTGTCTTTTCAACCATATGATCTTAGAAGTAGATCCTTCACAGGTAGAAACCAATTCTAGAACCTTCAGTACAGCCTCATGTAAGACCTTGAATGAGAATGCCCATTAAGCCAGAAACGTTGCAATAATAAATGCATTTTTGAGCTACCTACTTCATGGAAACTTTTCTACAGCAGCAGATAATATACTATGGAAGGTAATAAAACATCTCCTAGGTGAGAGGATACTTTATATTAACACGGCATTAATCATCATGCTGGGTGATGTAAAAATTTAGTTATATGTTTAATGTTATTTTAATAAAATCTATGTAGATAAACCATTGCTCTTCCATTTTATACTCAGCAATTTCCTTTTGTAGATGGTGCTATTTATTTAGTTTATTATGCTTGTTGAAAGACGTTTTTGTTTTTATTTTAGTATTCTAGTAATCTCTCATATCATCTCACGTCCTAATTTTACATTTATTTTCAGATCACTCTGATCAAGTTCACCTTTTTCTTTTGTGCCTACTTGCACCAGTACCAATCAGAGAACAAACAAAAGGAACTCAAATTTGAGGTTGGTGACCCACATAGAGCCAACTGAGTGGGTCATGTGACTTCAGTAGCTCTCCCTTCATTAGATACCCTGCCCTGGCCTTAGACCACAACCCCTTTAAGGGGTTGAACAACCTTTTCACAGGGGTCACACATCAGATACCCCACATACCAGATATTTACATTACAATTCATCAGAGAAGCAAGACTACAGTTACAAAGTAGCAACAAAAATATTTTTATGGTTGAAGGAATCACTGCAACATGAGTAACTGTATTAAAGGGTTGTAGCTTTAGAAACATTTCATGTTTTGTGCTATGATATTAATGAACTGTATTATCAAACATTCTCTTGTGACCTATTAACTTGTAGAGAAACAGAGAACTAAAATTCCTTAATATTTTGTACCCCATAACCCAAAAGAGCAGTCTGTTGAATGTATAACTGATGAAAGTATACCCAACATGTCCAAATTTTAATTTAAAACATTGGTATCTAAACTTAGCCTCAACTGAAGTATATTTGATTATTTGCTTCCTAATATACAGTTTTTCAAAAATTGGTCTCATTCAGTTTTACCTAGATGTTCAATAACTCATAGTTAAATAAACAAATGCATCAAGAAGTCATGAGAGCTACAACTATAAAAACCACTAAATAAATTTCCTGTGCTTTTACAACCTTTTCTCAGTTGAATCATTTTTTCCTATGTACTCTTTAATACTGTCCCAGAAATACACAAATACATTATTCTAATTAAACCAGCCCTTACCCAGTGGTGGCAGCACACCCTTAATCCCAGCACTCTGGAGGCAGAGGCGGGAGGATCTTTGAGTTAGGCCAGCCTGGTATACATAATGAGTTCTGAGACAGCTAGAGCTACACAGAGAGACTTCTATCTGTAAAAACAAAAACATAAAAATAAGACAAAACCAGCCCTCTACCCAGTGGCCAGTAACCTTCTCATTTTCCCACTTCCTCACAAAAATCACCTATCCTTTGGAGAGACAGGCCAAGTGTTTTAAGTGACATATTCTTTTATTCAGAAGAGCTCTGTGAAAAGTAAGAGGCAGGTACCCTCACCTCTCATCCAAACTCTCCCTTGGCTCCAAATGCTCTTCTCTGTCAGCCTTGGATTTTGTGTCTTTCAGTTGCTTCAGTCCTCTGGTCTGAACGGAGTCCTTCCAACTGTTCTCAAAGCTCGGGGGCTTCAAGCTAAAGGAGACAGATCTCGATGCCCTGGAATTTCCTCTTCTGTCCAATCCACCCCACTAACCAGTCAGCTACCTGAAAATAAGCACCATGCATTGTCCCCTCCCTAACCTCCCCCCAGTCTCCTACACAGGGCACGGAGCCTTTTAATAGAACAAACTGATGTGTCTTTACAAGCATCAGGGAGCTGACACTACGCTGGATTTAAAGTTAGGGACTTTTACTTCTCTCGGAGTAATCACTTAAACACCTGGAGGCATAATCAGAAACTTTATAAAATGAGAGAAATAAGATACCTGCTTCATATAAGGACTTAGACTTCCTGTACCAAAAGTATGTCACACTAAATTACCACATCACTCAGTCAAAAAATACTACCTATGAGAATAATAGGTGGCCGTTAATAGCTCTTATGGTTATTGTGACTCATCCGTCTACTTTTTTAAAAAAGATGATTTTATTTTTAATTGGGAGAGGGAGAAAGAATCTAGTTATGGATATGAGTATGTGTGCTAGTACCCATGGAGGCCGAAAGAAGGCTCTGGGTGCTCTAGAACTGGTTATCTATAGGGTTATATGCTTTCCTATAGCAGTTGTGGATGGCTCCCCATGGGTGCTGGGAACTTAACTCAGGTCCTCTGAGTAGGATGTGTTCTTAACTCCCAGGTCAACCCCACAGCTGTCTGTGCACATCTATCTTGTCAAGTATTTCTACTCTTTTGAGTAAGGACTCAAGGCAAAGAACCAACTGCTCACTTCCTCGGCCATGTGCTCACGACTCCAGGTCCCATAGTCGCATTATTATTTTGGAGCCTGTCCTGGAACTAGCTCTTGTAGACCAGGCTGGTCTCGAACTCACAGAGATCCTCCTGCCTCTGCCTCCTGAGTGCTTGAATTAAAGGTGTGTGCCACCACCGCCCGGCCCCAGAGTTGCATTATTATATTCCTATTTCGAGTCTGTCGTTTGGGCCAAGGATGGTCAGAACACAAGGCAGTAGACGCCAAACCCCTGTGTTATCAAATGGAGCAGTGCTTGGCAATCTTATCGCCTCTCCATGAAGAACATGCCCCCTCGCTTGCTGTTCCACACGACTCTTACAGTTTGGATATGAGATCTAAACTAACAAATTGCCGAAGTACACAGCCACTAACTTATGAAGACAAGGAAAGACGCATTAGTAATATTCCTTAAATTTAAACTTTTAAAAACAAAAATGTCTAACAACTTATTTGAGAATAGATATGACATGTAACAAGTGAGTTCTTATAAATAACCAAATGAACATGGTTATATATAATTCATATATAAAATGATGGCATTTTCTTGAGAAAGGCTGCAAGATGATTTTAAGGGTGCTGTAGTCTAATTTCCTCTACCTTAGCAGGAAAGGTCTGATTCAAGGGAGAGGCAGCATTCCCATGTGCACTGCAGACTGATTCCTGGAATAAGTCAGAGACCCTCTCTACCTGGCAGGAAGCAAGACTAGTATTTGGTGCTGGCTCCACCATTAACATGGGAAAGTTACTAAATCTCCCCTATTGCGGGTATCCTCATCTATATAAATAGTTAAGATAGATCAGTATTTCCAAATATTGGCCTGTGAGGAAGTTGTTAATTGATCTTCAATAAAATGAGAAAAAGGTGGACAACAGCCCAACAAATTTGTCTTATTAAACACATTTATTTCTAAACTTATGAAAATGGCTTGCTTTTCTGAAGAGCAAGGATTTTTCCCTAGCTTTGAGCATCCTCACATAGCAAAAGTTAAGTATGACCCCTATTAATAAAACCCTGCTAGTAATACCTGCATGCATTTTTTATTGGCTCATAAATGCAAATACCTGGGCTGGACTATGTCCAGCGGTCACTAATGTCTAGCCCTTCACTGCCATGCCCTTCTTCAGTCACAGGTGGTCCTCACCTCCAAAGCAGTAAGCAATAACCTATCTCAGCCCTTTTTCAAATGCGATCCGTCACAGACAGCCTCTGGAAAGACACCATAGCTGTTTGACTAGACAGGGACTATCATTCAAATGTGTTTGGGAAACAATGGGTTCAAAGACTAGACAAGTTTTTTTTTTCCTTGAGAAATGTTTAGATCATCTAGGATGGTAGCATCCATCATGGGGACCCCCACCACCACCAAAAAAAGCAAGCATGAAAAGCTCCCAAAGGTTTTGAAGGAAAGTGTCTGCCTCCCACCCCTCAACTATTATAGGACATTCTCAAACACATTTCAGCAAGGTGGCCAGCTTAAGAAACTTCCTCAAACCCTTTTAAGAAAATAAAGGGATTTACCATTTATTTTATAATAGCTATAGATTGTGTTTTGTTGATCTTACCAAACTACAGATTGTTAAAACATTACAAAAGAAGCCTGATGCAAACACAATGATGGGCAATAAACTTGACGACAGTTTGGACCCAATTATTAACAAATACATATTCTTCTTTATCATTACAAGCAAAGGCAACTTGTACCAAGAGGCTTCTTTCTAGATCTATGATGGGAAAATTAAGGCTCTTGGACCTGACCTAAGTCTGTAGGGATGATTTGTTTATCATCCCTACACAGTAAATGCAGAGAAAAATAAAAACACCTGTAAAAATTGAAACCAAAAACAAAGCAAAGACAATCGACAGGCTCCTCTCAAACGGCAACACTGTTAAAAGCTACACCAATGCAAACAATTAATTATGGATTAAGTCACAGTTTATTATGATCAAAGAACGAAACTCATGGTGGAAGAAAAGTCTAATGGTGCTTGATTTCTTTTTCCTTGCACAATCCTTTGATCAGAACAGAGGTTTCCTTTGCCATTGACTGCAGTCCCCATCCTCATGGGAGAAACTCACAAGCCAAACGCTTTCAGCCGTCACATTCCGGATTCAAGTTTCACTTTACTGACCAAAAGGAAGGACACTTTGCATCTGAGACAAGATGAACCTAGGCTGAAGCTCCAGAGAGAGGACACAGCAATGTCTCTCAGCACTCTGACCCTCAGCTTCTCTTTGGGACTCTGTTTTGATGAGTCTGTGCCTGGGTGTCACCTCTGACACTTCCCATCAAAACTGTACGGTAAATCCCAGCCTGTTTTTCGCGATCCTGCTGACTACAGCAATCTGCAGCCATAAAAAGCCTCCACAGACCTGAAGTGTCTCCGCAAGGCAGCGAAAGCGCACTCAGCATTCATGCTAGCAGGCAGGACAAGGCGAGAGCCTCCTGATTTAGTGTTAATTCGTTCCGAGGACTGCTTCTAGGGTCTAAGTTTAGAAAAGTTACTTCTCTTTTGATGACTCTTGTAAACAAAATACCAACACTAAACTAAGCAATTTAGGCAGGAGAAGGGGGGAGTGTCCTGTCCGGCAAACCAAACCCTCTTCCAATCTCGACCGGAGAGCCCTGACAGCTACTTAGCTCTACTTGGAGCTGACCTGGTTACCCTCCCTCAGTCCCTAGCCCCAGGTATACTTGAGATTTATGCAAAAGATTCCAGCTTTCCGAACAAGCTTCTCCCAAAGCTTAAACCAACCAGTCGTTGTCTCTGGACAGGACTGAAAGCACCAAATAACTAACAAATTACAACAGTCGTTTATATAAGCCGATTTGATAGGCAGATACTGTAGTGAAACTTCAGTTCATGTCAGCATACTCCATTAGAAGCTGTTAGGAGCTGCCATCGCAAAGTTAGTAACAGGGGTCCAAGAGAAAGCAACGCTTAAATCACCCCTCGACAAACATGGCCTTTGGCTTTCTGCAGAATAATTCAATCCCCCGATATTGTAAAGCAGATCCTATTTCATACCGACAGTTAAAAACCAGCAACTCTTAATCTCACTTTTAAAACACAAAATATCCGAGCTACTTGCCTTTTGGCAATTTCTGTGCATTTCCCAGGGCAAGGGCAATACTTCCACAGAGAAGCAGACACCCCAGGCTGGAGAGCATGTTGCATTTGCCTGCTCACAGGAGGAGTGATGCTCCGGGGTGCCTGGCAAACCTGGAACTGCATTTAAGTGGATGTCCTCCACTGAGAGAGGCGGGCGGCTGCACTGAGCTCTGCTGTGGGCTTACTCACAGGGGGTGGAGACACGATGACATCACACCCTTTCCCACACACTCAGGGAAAAAAAAAGTAGGCGCAACAGCAAAAACATATCCTCTCATTTCCCTCTCCAGCCCTGTGACTGTCTGCCTCTTCTCTGTTCCCTGATACAAGAACTGAAATTATGACCAATCTGTTCAGGGAAGAACTGCTCCCCCGGCAACTCTGAAACATTTGATGAACTAGTTTAAAGAATAAAAAGGTATGATTAAGCCCATTAAAATATAAAATAAAATTTTATTAAGAAGGAAACTGCTTTTAATTAGCCAGGAAACCAATCCAATTCTTCCCTTTTAAATGGGTCTAATGTTATAAGAAACCTTAAAAGAGAATCCTAAATTATGCAGTTGTATACCGTGAACACATGCATACACACATACAAACACACACACACATGTGTATATATGTATATGCACATATTCCATAGGTGTGGGTGTAGAGACAGAGAGGTAGCACATGACCTTGTCCCCACAATGGGCTGGCCTCTGCAACAACCTTTGGCATGGTGGCTATGCAGGAGCTATGGTGTTAGCAATCTCTGTTTTCGCCGTAAGAAAAGCTGAGGCATAGAAAAAGGGGTGTCCCAACAAAACAGTCTGCAGAATAGCAATGCATACAGGCTTTGGAAGGGCCCCCTTAATTGCTTTGAGCGTCTTTGCTACGTTATCAACACTGTTTATATTCCAGGGTTTGCTCCATGACAGACATTGATCTAACCAATTTACACATTACTAAGGCATTCATTCTTCAGACCCATCTATGACAAAGACATTGTGACCACTCTTGATTTTGATTAAAAAACTGAGCAAAGGGAAGTGAAAGAAAAGTTTCAGTGTCATGGCACAAATAAGTGATGATGGCATTTAAGTAGGTCACGTGACCACAGTCGCTTTAGTCTACCTTACTAAACTTTAAATTCTAAGATAAAGATGAGGGCTGGGAAGATGGCTTGGTCAGTAGAGAGCCCGCCACTCAAGCATAAGCACCTTAGTTCTTCAGATCCTACCACCCACGTAAAAAGTCAAACACCACAGCAAGCATCTACAGTCCCACCAATGGGGAGACAGAGACAGGACCAGCCCTGGAGCTTAGGATGCAGCCAATCTCACTGAATGGGTGAGTTCTAGATTCGGCAAAACCTTATCTCAAAAAATAAGGGTGAGAGCAACTGGAGAGACACCCAGGGTCACTCTCTGGCCTCACACCGGCACACAGCATATCCGTGCATAAGTATACATACACACAAACACATGGACACACATGCAGTACCAGTTTCATAAATTCACTAGTCACATTTTTGCATTTACCGTAGTGTCTGGCACACAGAAACATATACGGTAGAGATTGCCGAAGACAGTCATAAAGGATAACGACAGCAAAGCCCTTGATGAAGAAGAATGGTAGCAGGACCGTTCATTGGGAAGTCCCGTGTGTGTCCTCTCTGCTACAACACATTGCGGCAAACACAAGCACACTGCTGGAACGGCCAGGTGCACTTGATGTTCCCAGTGTTTCTATGTTCATATCGATTCATTGCAAATAGCTTATCTCAGGCGTTCCTATAACTAAACCAAAATCAGCCAGAGGGAGGTAGAATGACATCATTCAAATGAAGTTTGATGGCGGGATTTTTCCAAAAGTAAGAAGGATACCTAAAGAGGCAGTGCCATCTTCCAAATAGAGAGGTGGCACAGATTGAGGTCATTTGTTGCTGGCCGCCTGAGCCCTCACCATAGGAATGTTCTGGCGCTGGCTTCGGAAGGGGCTGGGGTATTTCACATGTTCTAAACGGGCAGCTCCCTCAATCCCGAGATTCACACTCAGCCAGCTGTCCCTGCGACCTCTGCGCTCTACAGTGCTTAGCCACCAGGCTACGCCAGTGAGGCCGGTGTTGGAGGAAACAAACCCAACAGAAACCCAAACACTGTAGGACTGCAACCCCAGAGAACCTAGACAACAAAGAGAACCCTAAAAGAGACATACATGGATTCACCTAGGAAGGAGAAAAAGACAAAATCTCCTGAGTAAATTGGGAGCGTGGGGAACGGGGAAGGATGGTGGAAGGGGAGAGGGGAGGAAGGAAGGGGAGCAGAGAAAAAAATGTAGAGCTCAGTAAAAGCAATTTAAAAACAAAACAGTGCGAGACCTGGTGCTAGACATAGGTAATGGAATTCGAGGATCAGACTCAGCTTGGCCAACAGAGGAAGCCTGGTTCACATTAGAAGTCAGTGTTTGCCGCTTGGAACCAAGCGGACACCAGTGCAATGGAGGCCAGCTTCTAATATTATGTCAGGGAAAGATGGTTGCACTGTTCTAGCCAGTAGGACAAACAAGCATTCAACAGACACACTGACAGAACGAGAGCTCAGGCCAGGGAGGGGGAGTGGCTTGGAGAAAGGGACCTCACACATAGGACATTTTAGCACAGTGCCTAGATTTCCTGTCTTTAGAGTCCCAACACAAACAGGATGAACACATCCTTTCTCACATGAGTAAGCCTCGGGGCTTAGGTCACAGAATCACAGAAAAGGCTTTAGGCTCCTCGCAGGGAAAAATTGAACCTGACCTCGGGCTCAGTGGAGGTGACTTCGGAATTATTTGTGCAACTCCATTAGGTTTCTCCATCTCCACTCTTTGGATGACGTCTTAAGGCATGGTGTCTTACTTGAAGACATAGAAATGCCAAATTCCAAACACTGTAGGATGATAGAAGTCATTGTCACTAATATCTGTGAAAAATTATGCCTAAAGAATCCTTAGGAAGGACTTTGAAAAGCATACAAAATGTCCTAATTACTGTCATTTTATGAAAATACAGGGCATTTGTTTCTTGATTATCATTGTCCTCGCTGTCTAGAAGAATATAACGGGGACATGTGAAGCAAGTGTCAAAGGAAATACAGCTCGCAGATTCCCAAGGATTCGCTAACGGACAGTCCTGGATTAATGCAGAGAACACTTGAACGCAGCCTGGAAAGCGGTTGTTAAAAGTCAGTTCTCTAAGGGTCCTCCTGCTTCTGCAGATCTTATGAGTAGAGGCACCAATTCCCGATGTTGTAGGCTACCTCCTCAGAAAAGGCGCACTGCCATAGCCTTGGAAGACGGAACTGTTACTATAAATGCAGCATCTGGCTAGAGCAAGCAGGATACATGGTCCTCTCCCAGCATGAAAGATTTGTTCCGTTCTCTATTATTCCCCATGTCATATACAGGTATCACCTATGTTAATTTGCGTTGCCCTGTGGAGACTGAGAATCTAGGCTCTGTTGAAAACATTATTCAAGCCACTGTTGTTACTGTGAGTAACACACCTGACTCTGCCTTTGACTCAGAAATCCTGTGTCACACCAGCATCCGTGAGCAAACACGTGCTTAACTTGTGCACATGGTAAAAATCTCAGACTTCTGCAGATCTGACAATAATTGGGCCACTTTCAAATATCTTATTATATCTGCTTTAGCGGAGTACTTCGTTATAATGCCTAGATAGAAGCCCAGTGTAAGAATTAGCTGTGACCCTCACAGTGTGTGCTGTGTTGCTAGATTTTGCTTATTAAACCATATATGTTTTCTTTATTGTAGCACTACAGAAAGTCTCTGATTGCTTTTCTCTCTAAAACTCTTCTGACTGGCTATTTTAGCAACTGTGTTTCTCTTTGTAGTACTGTAACCTCGTTTCTCTATCTGTTCAGATTCCTAGAAAACCAGTGCCAAATTTATCTCCCACCCACATTCAGGTATAGGTCTATGATGTGCCATTTTTGGTGTTTTGTGATAGGATTTCTCTGTGTAACAGCCTTGGCTGTCCTGCAACTAGCTCTGTGGACCAGGCTGACCTCGAACTCACAGAGATGGACCTGCCTCTGTCTCCCAAGCGCTGGGACTAAAGGTGTGTGCCAACACCGCCCGGCTGTGGTGTGCATTTTAAAACCATCATTCCTGCCTCTATTTTTCACCCACACCCTCATATCTTGCTTATTTTACTCAGAGTCTTAATTTATGTGACTTTTAAAGGTGTTTTAATTTCTTCTGGAACAAGGTAAGGCACAGCCAGCTGTCCCCATGCACAGGAACTGTGTCAGGAAAGTCTTACCCATGTGTAAAGTCAAAACCTGGAGACCTGTTCTCTGTTTTCCTTTCTACAAACAGTGGACACTACAGTGTTTGTTACAATAGTCACCTCCCCTCAATGTGCACGTGTTCTCCGGGGATATGAGAGTGAGGTGCATGCTTCTAGAGGGTGTCTAGAATACAGGTCTAAATAGGGGTCATGATTTGCAGTCATTCCCTGCTGGTCTTTTAATTGCTCGATATTAATCCCCGGGCTTCAAATGAAACTTGCGTAAATCTTCCAAATCTTGGAAGTAAACTCTTTGCAGCAGTTCAACCTAATAGTCCACTATTTTTAGTCAGTAGTAAGTTAGGAAACATGGTAGAGGATTTTTTTTTAAAAGCTTACATACATTTGCAATTAATAATATCTGAAGGTATGCTGTGGTTTTTAGGGATGCTAATAAAAATACTTTCAATGTGACTCATTCTAAATGGGAAACCCAGCATTCTGCCTTTCAGCCCAAACCTCACGTCTGTAATTACTGCGTTGAAAGAGACTTATGATCCAACTGGACAAGCATCCTGCTCCGGTGAGGGTACACTTGGCCAGGGTATGAAACTTTCTCTCACAGGCTTTGCAGAATGCAGAAAAGCACAAAGTGTTTGAGTTGCACTTATAGGGCTTTCTTCAATCTCTCCGAAGGCATCTTGACCTCTAGCTTCAGGCTTTACTGCCTTGAAGTGACTAACAACTTTTATAAAAAATGAAGAGAATTCTTGCTTTGGCCTAGAAAGACTAAACAGCCATTAAATGGTTCATCTCTGGGTTGTAAAACTGGCCTCTGAACGAGTTTAGTTTCTACAGATGCAGTAGAATACCACAAAGTAGGTAATTTGTAAAAAATAGACATTTTTCCTATGGATCCAGTGGTGATGACCAAAGCCATTAGTGCTTGCATATGGCATTTGAACCGAATCCTAGCATGAGGAGAAAGGGCAGGTGAGAGAAAGGAATAGACTGACATTTATAATACTTTCATTATCTCATCATTTCAATCTCTGATTATGACAATAATCCATTCTTGTGACTGAGCCATACCACATAATCAATCTCTTATTATGCCCGTCCCACAACAATTGCTCACTGGGGACCAAGTTTCCAACACATCACCTTTAGAAACACATTCAAGCAATAGATTCTCCTTTGTATCCAAATCCTACTTTCTTCAAGGTGCTAAGGACCTACCCAATTTTATACGGGTAAAAAGATTGTCTCCTATTAACTTTCAAGGATGTAACATGGATGCGTCAAGAGTTCAGTGAGAAACCAAGGCTAATGCCAGAGAAGGGAATCTGAGCAGGTAGATGCATCAAAGCTGAATCCTGAGAGTCCGACCACAGCATAGGAGCGTAAGGCCTGGGGAATGCAGACAGATGAGGACAGACAATGGGGGGGGGGGGTGACCCTGGAGACACAGCCTTGATAGAAGTATCTCTTACTCAAACTTGTTCTGACACCCGTCACCTGTGAGGTATAGGAAGGCCTGTTCTACTTTAAAGAATAAGATGTGTCTTTCATGATCATGGCCTCATAAACTCAATGCTCAATTCTTTTGAATGGCTTTTCTCTGAAAACTTCCCATATCTGATATGGGACAAAGAAGATTGCAAACAGGATTCTAGCAATGAAAGGATTTTGACACAACTGTGAAGGTAGGAACTTGTGAAAAATACACTGACATGAAAAATGGGACCATATTTCAAAAGAAAAGACATACTCCAAATCCAACTGAAAGTGTATCCTGAAACAAAGGGGGAAAAGTATTTCTAATTCATGAGGCCTTATTTTCTATTTCTTTTCCTGCCTGAAAACAATTGTGTATGGGGTGGGAGGTGGGGTATAACTGGGACAGAACATGGGTTCAACTTTTGAAATGCGATTTGAAATTAAAGAATAGTGATATCGGAGGGAAATGTTTTAGGAAGAGTCACAATATGTCATAATCATCTTGACAGTGACAGTGACCTTTTAAATGTTAGTACTGTTCCCACAGTCTCTCAACAATAAACAGAAGACAGATACACTCCATTACTTTATTAGAAGAGACTGGAGCTCAATGAATGCATGCGATATGTTCCCCAAGGTCAAATGATGAGATCTCAGAATGACCTACCCCATTCTCAACTGAGAGCACAAACACGCCAATAACATAAATTTTATAGAAGACATCGTATTAAGATAAGAAGCTAATTGCACAGCAGACAATCCTAACTATCCACCTTATAAAGAAAATACAATTCCACTGCCTCACAGTTGCTTCCAAATCTCTTTCCTTTGTTCTTGTTTTCCAAATCTTTTTTTCTCATTTTTTTCTCAAAAAGGATTTGTCTTTCTCTTCAATATGTGGAGAATCCACTAGACACAGAAGTTGATACCCTGCTACTCCCCTAGCCCTTCCCTCAGACTGCGCAAGCTTATTTGTCTTTCCAAACTCATTCACTTTCATATTACACTGTCTGACCTTCATTAACAACCCGATGAAAGCTTTTGGTTTTCGATAGAGAAGGGATGGCCCAGCCAGCTTAAGTGACTTGCCCCCTAAGCACAGTCAGTGATACAGTCTCTAGCTTTGTGTTTCACGCTCTCCTGGGACTTGCAGTACCAAATGCATTCCTTATTTGCTATTTCATATCCAAAACTGTATTTTAGAGAATTCTTTGGCAGAGAAATAAAATGTACACATCCCTTAGAGACCTTTATTTTAATGCTCAGAGGTAGATATTACCAGGAAATCCAACTTAGACTCCATGAAGACATTCAGGACAGACTGGAGGATGGAACAAATGGGGGTTCTTGATAGGTGTTTGAGGAAGACAGACTGCAGAAAGTTAAAACCAGGAACATCCTGAGGACTTCATGGGGCTATGGTTTACGACTCATCCTGGGTGGCATTACACTCTATAGAAGACCTTACTTTCCCATATCTTTGTCTTTCAAGTTCAACTATCCCTTCTTAGTAGCTTGCTTTTAATTTTTTTCAGATTTATTTATTTTCTTCATTACATGTATATGGATATTTTACCTGAACATATGTCTGTGTACCATATGCATGCCTGGTCCCACAGAAGCTGGACAAAGGCAATGGATCCCCTGGAACTGTAGTTACAGTGGCTGTTAGCCGCCAAGTGGGAACTAGGAATCAAACCCAGATCCTCTAGACAGTATTCTTAACCCCAAGTTGTATGCCCATCTCCCTTTATCCTTGCTTTTAGTACCTTATTCTTGGTCTAGTATCAGCCCAAAGAACCACAGTAATTAAAAGAAACAAGAAACCGTCTGAGTTATTGCCAATTCATGTACAGAAACACAAATTTTGTGGCTGGTTTGTTTGTTTTTAGCTTGCTATTGTTCAACTCTACATGACAAAAATGATTCTACTCAGGCAATAGGCCACCTACCCACAATCAGACAGAATCTGGGTAGAAGAAAGGGTTGACTCTCTAGAGAATGTCTTCTCAATTACTATCCCAGGAAAATCCCCCCTCCCGTCACTTTTCCATGTTAAAATAAAAGGGCATAGCCTTCCTTGAAATTACATGATTCACCCAAAACATCTGATACTAATTTCAGGAAGAAGGCATAAAATATAAAAATGTGTAGAAAGCAACAGGGAGGGTCTAAGAGAGAGTCCAGGGGATGAGATGTGGCAACTCTGTAGCTGGGTGTATCATCAGCTCTCACTCTCTGAACTACAAACTGGTACCCTTTAACTTACAAAATGCTTTTTTCCTAGCAATAACGCTCATTTGGATCATCACATAAGATGACATCAGTAGGGTTCGGAGTCTTCCCAGAGGACTAGTGTTTCTTACACCAAGAAATCCCATGTATCTCTCAGCACAGTATCTATATTCATTGTTGTGTGATAAAACTTTTCCTGGGGAGACACAACACACGTGTCTACACACCCCAGATAAGAAGCCCATCACAGACCAAGATACAGAGGTCACCAAAGTTCAACTTGGTGAAGCATGGGTTGTACTGGGGTCCCTTACCTGAATATGAGTGACGCATTACTTACAGGGGCAGAAATGACTCAGAGACAGCTGTATCACCAAAGCCCATCCCAGCACGGGTGACAGCTCACAAAAGTTGGGAAACTAGAGCATGCTGCACGGCCTGCAGGCTGCTCAACAAGTTGGAGAGAGTTCCTCCCAAGTGACTCGCTTGGCCTAAACCTCTCCCATGTCGCTCAGCTGATTTCTTCTTATTCCAGGCAGCTGGTCTGGTCTCAGAGTCTTCTTTATGTCTGAGAGCACCTCTCAGTAGTTTATATTACTTGCTCATGGAAGAAGGAGCCTAGTGAATCTGGACAGTTTCGGGGACTTCTGGAAGCTATTTTGAGTTGTTCACCTTCCTATTTAAGGAGCTTCGCAGAAGGATGGAATATTGAACTACTCCATGTTGGAGGAAACTGTCACCCCCACGTTCATGAAGTTCTTTATGCCAATCTGAAGTCGCCTGACATGATAAATAAGAATTATAGCATCTTGTTTCGCCCAGCCCTCTCTCTTAGATTGTCATTCCTGGGCAAGTAAAGAATTTTCACAACTAATAAACCAGCTGAACTGACATGTTCCATTTATTTGCCCAATATCCATAAAGACCACAGGAATATGTGTAAACTCAAGAGTCTCTAGCTTCCCCCAGTATGGGGAGAGTGGAGTGTAGAAAATATTTCTGAAGATGCTGGTTTCTGGGATTACACAATTAAAGAACCATAAATATTGGAAATATCTAATTCTCCTTCGATGTCTGAATATGGTTTGTCTCCATGAAAAGTCACATTAAACTAAATTCCTTGAATAAGAAATCATTTGATTCAGGTATTGGGCAAAGGGATCTATACAGGTAGTAATTAGTCACTGGGAGTACAACCAGCAGAAGAGAATAGTATCCATCTCAAGGAAACTGGAAGTCCAAGAACGAGTTAGGGCCTGTGGGACTGGGTTGTCACGAGAGTTTACAGCCAACGTTGCCCCACTTCTTGCTTCCTCCCTTACCAAGTGACCTCTCCTGCTTGTGTTCTCATCGAGTGGTGCCACCCATCAGGCTGAAATGGAACTTCTGACAGACGAGGGCATCCTGCTGCTTAAACTTTTCAGCAATTGGAAATACAAGCCCAATAAAGCTCAGGCATTTTGTGATAGCAAAACATGACCTAAGAAAGGCTTTAACAAAATAAAAGCAATAAAAGTCAGACTGATTGATAAATAAAAAAATTAAATTAAATTAGTGGGACTAGGAACCAAGTGATAAAGAAATACTGTTTAATTCCTCACATACAAACTGAGTGTACTATTTCCTGTGCTACAAAAGTTGCCACAAATTTAGTGACTTACTACAACATAAGCTAAATATCTTTTTAATTTTTTGAGATTATATTTACATCATTTTCCTCTTCCATTTCCTCCCTCCAAACCCTTCTAAGTATTGTTCCCATATTCTATTTCAAAGTAAATGTGTGTGAGTGTATGTACATATTCCTAAATATATAGATACAAACTGCCAAGCTACTCAGGCTGTGTAATGTTACTTATATGCAAATATTTGTCCAGAACCTACCATTTGGCATTAGGTAGCTAATTGGTGTGCTTTTCCTTAGGGAAGACTCTTTCTCCCTCCCTAAGCATTTCTTAGCTGCTTGTAAGCTTATGGGGTCTTGTGAGCTCTCCCCCATTCCAGGTATCATGCCTGTTGTTTCTGTCCCTGTTTAAGTCATGTTTATGTAGCCATGTCAGTGAAACTTTAATGGGTATAGTGTCTGACATTTCAAGGAGATACAATCTCACAACAAACTCCAAGTTCCTTTGGATCTTACAATCTTTCTGTCCCCTTTCTGGTACCTGAGCCTTAGGTATAGAGATTGTGTTGCAGATGTATTAGTTGGGACTAGGTTCTACAACTTTTCATTTTATGGACTGTGGTTTTCTTCAATGGTCATCATCTGTGTTCTTAATTTCTGTCTGGCTGCAAGTTAGAGGACAAAGACAGTTACGCGAGGAAAAGACACAGACACGCGGCGGTCCCACGTGGGTGTACTTTAATGGGGGAGGGGCAACAAGCAGGTGAGGGTGTGCCAATACAATAGGAAAGACGGGGGAAAAGGAGAAGAGGAGAGAAGAGAAGAGAGAGTGGGGTCGTAGGACCCTCGCTTTTTAACGAGGAATACAAAGGCTTCTGGGAAATGTCCGTATCCAGGAGAATGCTGGGAACTGTAGTTCGGCAAAAGAACAACATTTCACCATTTTGGTTTGATTTAAAAAAATTGGGGAACCTTAAAGGGTAGGGAATAGGGGCGTAGTCCGGTCTCTCATGGCTGCTTCCTGCTGGCTTTGAGCGTTGAGGGGTCCAGGGAAATGTCCGATTATTTTGGCGATGTCCCACTGGCCACTGGTGCCCGAGGTCGCTGGTGTCTGGCGATGGCTGATTATACCGCTGGCATTTGAAGTCCTGGCTGTCATCTGAGGTAGCTGATTGAAGAAATCTGTCTGGCTTTCCTGAGTAGCTGGGTCATCATTAAGATGCTGGAAGGCAAAAGTTGCATTAGTAAAAGGAAGAAAATTAAAAAGGGGGGGGAGATAGGATGTCCGGGGTTAAGAATGATAAAAAATACTTATTCCGTTAATGGTCCGCTTGTGTTTGATTTGTTTAGGTGGGTTGGACTGGCATCTGGAGCTTAAAGAAACTGACTCAAAAGAAATAGATTCTAACCATACATTTCTTAACATTTCAGGGGCCACTGCTGCAGTCAGCGGCTGGCCTGTTATGTTAAAGAGCTTTGTAGAGGAGAATCTGCTTACCACTTGACTCCGTATTTAATGGGGGTACCTGTAACGACAGCTAGGCAGTTATTTATGAATTTAAAGAAGGGAGGGTGTGTTAACACAGCGACAGATGGGGACCAGTGTTCTCCTTAGACTGTAGTAGGGGGAACTGAATCAGGGGTCCTTTGGAACTTAAGAGAACAGGCTCCAGTTTGAGTTACCATATATGAAGGATTATCTTGAGCTGTGGAAATAAACGGTTTAAGATGTGACAGGTGAATCCAATGAGGAATCCCTTCAAGCTTGGCAGCTGTGGGAGTTAAAAGAATTACTCTGAAAGGGCCCTGCCATTTAGGGGAAAGGGGTGAAGGGCGCTGGCCTGGGGGTAAGAGTAATACCTCATCTCCTATTTTAACTGGCGGTGGACATGTATTAGCACATGGTCGAGGTAGTGAGTGATCTGTGAAGTCCCACAGTAGTGAGCGTAAGTGGAAAAGGAGGGGAGTGAGCAGGTGGTCAGGAAGGGGAGAGGTCTCCGATGAGAAGCCGGGGGTTAAGACCCGCTGCCCATACATGAGTTCAGAGGGTGAAATGAGGAGAGGGCCCCTTGGAAGAGCTCGGAGCCGGAGAAGAGCTAAGGGTAGCTGGAGCCTAGAGGGGCTTTGGCCTTAAGCCGCCTGTGTGACCTGTGGCGGAGAGGATAGCGTTGCACCTGCGATCCCGGGAACACGCGTACCCAGACGCTCCGCCCCTGTCCCCCCCTGTTCGCGATGGTGCGACCCAACAAGCCCATCACGAGCTCTAGGGAGGGGGAGATGGCAAGCAGGGTCCACTGCGGCAGGCAGCTTGCGAGCCGCGACCGGGCTTCTCCGGGAGCAAGTGCTGCCGCCTAGTGGGGGTGGAGACAGGGAAGAATCCGAAGACACGCGCGACCTGTTGTGGGAGAAGTGGGGTGAGGCTGGTTCAGAGAGGGAGCGGGTAGGTGACCCAGAAGAATATTTATGCGGGACTCCTGGAGACCTAGGAATGAAACGGGGGAAAGGTGCAGGCAAGTAAACCTTGGAAGAGGAATGGGTGAGCCAATCACTGTCACTCTACTGGGCAGAGCGAGAGCGAGTGGCCCCTCCAGGCGCGGTGCGGGGGGTATGGAGTTTGAGGTTTGTCCGGGATCCATGGCGGCGGGAGCAGAGGGTCCCTGGAGGGATAGCATTGCACCAACCTTCCAGATGCGGGGGTTGGTTACAGAGCCATGACTGAAACTGAAGCCTGCCCGCAAAAAGGTACCCAAAAGGTACCGCGAACACGGCAGGCCAAGAGCGCCAGCGTTCCGGCGCTCTTGGGGCGTGCTAGGGCTTAACTGGCCGGAATCCAGCTACCGTATGGGGGGAGGGGAGAAAAAGCCCCGGCTGGGAGGAGACAATTAAGCTTTTTAGGGCCTGCATATGGCCCAAAGGCACCGCACCAGAGCGGGCTGGAAAGAAGACAGAAAAGGTTAGAAAAAAAAGGAGAAAAAGGCCGGGAGCACCGAACTCCCGGGTGCGGACTGAGGCAGGTTTCAGCCAAGGCCAAAAAGTGGGGGGGGGAAGGGGAGGGAGGTTGGCGACCTAGTCCAGGACGCACCAAAGAAAGCCGGCCGGACAGTCTCTGAGCGCCCTGGGGGAAGTGAAGCCAATTTAGGTTAACTCACGGATGAGGATGAGGTGGAGGTGAATGGCCGTGGCAAACAGGAGGCGGTGGAGAATGGCCGTGGCAAACAGGTGGAGATGAGTGCAGGCGGTCGGTTTCAGACCTTGTGCCGGTGAAACCCAGAGGCAAAAGCCTCGGGTACCAGGACAAAGAGGTCACCGAGTCAAGGACGGCACCAATGTTCTTAATTTCTGTCTGGCTGCAAGTTAGAGGACAAAGACGGTTACGCGAGGAAAAGACACAGACACGCGGCGGTCCCACGTGGGTGCACTTTAATGGGGGAGGGGCAACAGGCAGGTGAGGGTGTGCCAATACAATAGGAAAGACGGGGAAAAAGGAGAAGAGGAGAGAAGAGAAGAGAGAGTGGGGTCGTAGGACCCTCGCTTTTTAATGAGGAATACAAAGGCTTCTGGGAAATGTCCGCATCCAGGAGAACGCTGGGAACTGTAGTTCGGCAAAAGAACAACAATCTGTTTTAAAAAAATAATTGATGAGGGGTCAGGGTTACACTTATCTGTTGGTACAAAGACAAATATGTATAATATAATTAGGAATTGTACTGGTTTAGTAAAGTAGAAGTTATAGGTTTTTCTCCAAAATCCATGACTTCGTTAGCCGTGGATAGTTGGCAAGACTGTCAGTACCAGGCATGGTTTCCCTATTATTCAGTGGGTCTTAAGTCCAATTAGAGAGCTGTTGGTTACCACCAAGGTATGTGTGCCACTACTGTACCCTTATGGCTGTCATTTTATTTTGGTCATTATTGTGGTTCATAAACTTTAAGATTAATATCTTAGTTGCTGTAATTCAGAACTCAAACAAAAGCGTCAGCGGACTAAATTCAGCATATCAGCAAGCAACACTCTTATCTTTTTCTGACATTTTTAAAGAGCATCTGTTTCCCCAGATTTGTCAAGCCTGAGTTCTTGCTTCCAACTTACCTTCAAATTCAGTTTCTAAATCTTATACTCTCTCTCTCTCTCTCCTTCTCCTTCTCCCCCTCTCTTTCTCTCTCTCTTCCCTCTCCCTCTCCCCCCTCTCTCTTTCTCTTTGTCCTCCTTCTTCCTCTCCCTTCTCTCTTCTCTCTCTCTCCTTTGCATGTGTGTGTATGTGTGTGTGTAGATGGAAGTTTCTGTCCCACCCAATTCCACAGTCATTTAGTCTTAAATAAACACACAGAGGCTTATGTTAATTAAAAGCTGTTTGTCCTTTTATTCAGGCTTATTACTAAATATCTTTTACAACTTAAATTAACCCATAAATTTTATCTATGTTTAACCATGTGGCTTGGTACCTTTTCTCAGTAAGGCATTCTCATCTGGCTTCCTCTGCTTCTGAATGATGACTGTGTCCCTGCCTTTCCTCTTCCCAGAATTCTCTTACTTTGGTTGCCTAACTTATGTTTCCTGCATGGACACTGGCCCATCAGTCTTTTATTAAACCAATATGAGTGACAAATCTTTACAGTGTACAAGAGCACAATTATTCATAAAACATTATGATACATCCTGACAAAAGATATGGCAGATACACAGGGCCTAAAAAGTATATTTCTCTCCACTAATCTCTTCTCTTTACAGAGGTCGGCAGTCAATGACGGGTTTGAAACTTCTTCTCCCCAGATGCCTAAGACAGGGGCTTGCATAAATGATGCCTGTTCCAATGACAAGAAAATTTAGGTAAATAAAGAGGACTTTGCCCAAATCAGACTCGACTTATCTGTCCTGTTGCAGAAGCACAGGGGTTATTAAAATTAATAAGAGAGAATGGATTGTAGGCCCATATTTTGGTATGGCACAAGAGCCATTAGCCTGGTCTGAGCTGATCACCTAACTCTGCAGACAAGCTGTCTCTATCTAACAATAGCCAGGATGTGCTGCTCCTAGCTTCTTTTGTTAGAATGTAGATTACCTGAGAAGAGATGTTGACTAAAGCTGATGACTTAAGAGTTTAGAGGTTCAGTGCTTCCTCCCTTTGTAATTTAGAGGATGTCTTATAGAGATGCTAATTTATGGCCTACCTGACTGCTAGATGCGGATGGTGTGACTTGAGCCCAGGCACCTAGTTGCCTAGGAGACAACCTAATGTGCTCCCCCCCCCCCCCCCCGCCCCGCTCAATTGGTGTGGATATATAAGATGTTTGGAGAATAAAGAGAGATCTGGCCTTTCCATGATGACCGTGTAAGCTGTGTCAGTTTTATTCCTCGCGACTCCATTCCAGCTGGGTTAGGGAATCTGTGTTGGACCCACACGGGCTCCGACACTAATCATTCCGTTAACAGCAACAGGCGAACTCAAAAGGGTCATGAGGTTATCAGACAGGACAGCCCTCCATTCTTCTTCCTTAAAAGAGCTCTACACAACAGAGCCGATGTCACAACCTGCAACAAAAGTTTACAACACAAAATACAAGAAAAGCATCCGTCAATGATGGAGTCGAGAGTAATCAGAGACTGAAGATCAGTTGGTTTGCCACCCCAAATCTCATTGGGAGTAGCCTGCTTCACACACCAAAGTCAAAGGTCTCATTCAGAGGGGAAAGCACAGTGGGGAGTCAATGGGAGGAGGAACTACATCTGGCTCCTTTTTTTATAGGGCATCCCACCAACTGTAGGGAAATAAGAGCTTGTAAAATAAGAGTTACCAGTGACAAGGAGACAGAGAAAGAGAAAGTAAATGTTTTAGTGCGGATATTTCTGGACCATGTCCTTGTGTCTACATCTTTTGCTATAGGATTACTGTAGTTGTCTCCTAATTTGTTGTCAATTATCTTTTCTCTAGCACCCCCAGTTCAGTAAAACTTAGCTGGATCTCAGAACCCTTGTCTGGACTTTGCTTTTCTGATCTAGCTCTTCCTGGCTTTTCAGCTCTAAAGATCTCAGAATCCACTGCACTTTCCAGTTTCGCTTTCTAAGTACTCTGAGTTATTAATTTATACATAATTACATTTACATGATAATTATATAATATGAGGGGAATAATGAGGGGAAATCTTCCTTAGATTTTTGTCTCCTTCTACTTCATGAAAAGAAAGATAAGATCTAAAAAACTAAAATGTGTCACGTGCACTTCGTATGGTGATGACCATAAAATGTTTAATTAGGATCAGAATAGACCGTCTTACCATGGGAGGTTCTGACTTCACCTTCTATCAGTGGGATGTACTGGGAAACACAAACCTTTGGTGTAAGACCCATTTAAATGTGAAGCTACTTGAAATGGAGAAAATGTGAACTATTTTAAGGCAGAGTGGGGGAATCAGTGATAATTTTTGCTCACAGCCCTCTTTTGAGAAGAGGGAAAAAACAAAATATACAAAAAGACATCTTGGAAGCCCACAGATCCACATGGGAGGAAAGAAATGACACAAGAAACAGGGCAAGAGGTACGGGTGAGTCACATGACTGAAGGAGCCACTTCTCTTGTGATTCTCTAGCCCTAGACATACTTCCACTCACCATGTGTCATTTGCCAAATTAAGATGTGTGTGTTCTGTGAGGCCTCCCCGCCCCACTTGGTATTTAGGAAACTACCATCCCAGTGAAAGCATACACATCTCAGAATCCATGCCACCTGAACTGGATCCAGGGGAGAAAATGTACTTCTCTTCTCCGTCCCCAAAGTGTGAAGCCCGAGGGTCATATTAGAATGATTACAGGACACATGGTTCTTTGCTCATAAAACATCTTGCAAGAAACTGGGGCTACACTTTTGGCTCTGAGCTGCAAATGAAGCAGGAAATGTTAAAACAGGCTGGGCTCCTTCACAAAGGCCCTTAGTCTAAAAGCGAGTAAGAAAGTCTCTCAGAAAGGATGGGGTCAGCAGGTGTGGGCTGCAGGCATGCATTCTCCTTAGCTGACTCTGTGGCTCTGTCTTCAGGAGACAGAAGAGAAGAGACCTTAGGCAGCCTGATGTCCCAATACAAAGATGCTGTGTTTGTCGGCAGCAAAAAGGAAAGTCTGAGTCACACAGAGAAGAAGGGTTAAGGGTTTTAATGAGTTTTTTTTTCCTTTTCCTGGAATTCCTTCTAGAAAAAAAAGTTAACTCTTCTTCTTGGTACAGCAAGAACTGCTAGCACCTCTTTCTGTTTAGAGAAGAAGACACAACAAGGTCCAACAATGTTTCCAATTCATGCTCCTTCACTATGGAGAATGCCTGCTTTCAGACTTAGAGAAAGCAAAATCTTCTAAATGTTGAGGTCATAGAATAACTGCAACCTGCATCTAGCTATGGAATGTTCCTGTAGTAAAGAGTACAGCAGTTAACATAACACTTACCTGCATTTAGCCATGGTTTGCTCCTGCAGTGAAGACTGCAGCATCTAACATAACGCTAACCTGCATCTAGCCATGGTGTACTCCTGCAGTAAAGAATGCAGCAGCTAACGTAATGCTCACCTTAGTTTCTCTTGTTTACCAAATTCATTACATTTTGTTCAAATAATTTATTGTCAGTAAAGTTTGTGACAGAGGAAAAAATAGACAAAAGAGAGAGAGAGCACTATGCACATTCAGAATTCTTACCTGCTCTCTAGTTGCTAGTAGGCTCATTGCTTTTACTGAAAGCTGCACAGCACTGTGCTTCAGTGTTATGTAAATGCACACTGAATAGAAAGAGGTTATACCTGTTGAGTTCGCCCATATTGGGTTTCATGGTGTCGGTGAAGGAGGGAATTATTTCAGATATCAAGAGGCAGATAGGGTAGTGAGAGCTGCATTCCAGGCAGTAGGAAAGGTTTGGTCAGCAAGAGACATAACAACAACAAAATTACCGGTATATGAGACGCTTGTCTTGAGCTGCCTTCTTTACAACTCTGAAACCTGGTCAGTGAAACGCTCCTCAGAACAGTGGCTGAATGTGTTTGAGATGGCATATCTCAGGAGGATTCTAGGCATCACACGAAGAGATAGGCTGCACAACGATGACATTAGGAAACATCTCCATCTACAAAAACTGGAAGTAAACTACAGGATATGGCAACAGCACTTGAGATACTTTGGCTATGTTATGAGAATAAATGATGGCAGATACTCGAAGATAGCACTGCTTGGAGGAGTGTTAAGTATTTTTTGGGGAAGGCCCAAAAAATACTGGATAGACAGCATAAAGGAAGACTGTGGAATCTTGGGTATAACAGTAACACAAGCATCTCGGACTGCCCAGGGTGGGAACAACTGGAGAACGGTCATAGACAGGCTGCCCATGCATGCTCAAGCACTGCCAGGGCATAAATGATGAATGATGGTACCTGTTGAGTAACTACCAGTTGGTAGTTGAGCTAGCAGTATGTGAGTAATGCCAAGCATCTACAAAAGGAAGAAAAAAAATTAAATTCCATAACAAATCAGGACTATGGTTTAATCTTCAAGATTCACACTATATTTTCTAGAATCTTCAGTTCTGATCCTTTCTCCACTGACAGCTTTCGTATTTGGGGTGGTAGTTGCGGGATTAAGGGGCAAGTTCTCCTGTGTGAACTCCTTGAGATGCCATATGGCCTGTCCATCTTGTGATGTTTATACTCAGGCCAATAAATAGAAGATGAACTTACTCAAACAAAATGGAGAAAGCAGAACCAGACTCAACTCAAAACTCATAAAGAAAGTGGGTTTGAAATCAACTACCAACCACAAAAGGTAAGGAAGATTCAAAGATATTTCTAAAAAATGTATCCTTGGACAATTTGCTACAAGAAAAGCCTCTGCTTGACACAGTGTCTGGGTGAGTATTTATCGCCCTCTTCTCTCTGTACTGGTAAAGAAGGTGCTGCATTATATAGATTACAATCACAGTGGTCATGGTAACATCTGAGCCCCTTCCTTCACCTTGTGAACAGAAACCATCTCTCATCTTGTGTCTCCACTACCTATTGTGGCACCTGGAGCATAGAGGGTGACGATGAAAATAACCGGATACAACAACCATGAGGATTTATGGGAGATAAGGATAAAGTGTCAGAAAAGAAAAGTTTGGTTTTCTTGTTTGTTCACATTCCTAAAACTATCCAGAAAGAGAGAACTCTTTCATGGAATCTATATCAGGTCTTTGGAAAGAACAGCCAATGTCTACCATCTTATAGAAGTAAAATGAAACAAAGGAGATATTTAATAATTGCAGTCTACAAAATGTTATAAACTTCCTTGGGTGGCAAACCAAAATCAGAATTGTTTAAGTGGAGATGATAAACTCATTGAGAGTGGCACTGTACGTGTGCTAGGTGAATACTGGGACTTCGGGTTCCTTTAGATTCAAGGGTCAGTTCTTGGTCACTCTAAACCAGCCGCCTATTCATTCCCTGTGTGATAGCTTGGTGAACACCTCCCATAACAGCAGCCAGGTTCCTTACTCTGGCTCTATAGTCACAGCTGAGTAGATCCTCCTGGCTTCATTCCCTAAGCTGATTTTCCTAGTAAGTGTTCTAAAATCCAAGCCTTAAGATAACCAAACTTGGTGTTAAATCCAGGTTCATCCTTAATCATTTTAGACACACCCTGAGGCACTAGTCATCCACGGGCAGATTGGTCAACATTACATGAATCTGATGAGGACTTAAGAATAGCCAAAACCCACAATATTAGGTTTTTTGTTTTCTTCATTAAGTCCATTTGAGTATGTTTCACCCTTCTTTGGTCTAGTGGGTTCCAGAAGCTCTTGGGGTTGGTTTTCCTAATAGATTTTATCATCTCAGTCTACTTTGGCATGTTTGAAAGGTAGTGCCCTTTTAAGTTTTAAGAATGTGTTATTTTTTGATCTGTCTCCTGAGTGGAGCCAATATATGTTTAGTTAAGTACAAAATCATCCTGCATTTGCACCCAAAAATGGAGTCAAAGGCTGCTTGTGAAATGGAGTTTTTCAGGGCAAAATATAGCTTGAAGATCACTGGAGCCATGCACATGCTGATCCATCACAAGTGACTAGCTAGACCAGTTACCAATATTACTACCGGTGAAAAGCATGCAATATATACATTGTGAATCCAATTCAGTCATGAAGAATGAAATTGTCTTGTCTGTAGGAACACAAATGGACTTGGAGGTCATCATGCTAAGTGAGATTTACTAGTTTCACTAAGACAAACATCAATTTTCTTTCTTGTGTGAAATCTCAGGAAAAATAAGAGAATGTGAAAGGAAAATGAGGATTATTTGGGATATGGAAAGAGAAATGGAGAGATAGGATAAGAAAAACCAATGGCAGAGTAAATGTGATTAAACTACATTGTATGCATATATGGGCATATAATGATACTTCGATGATTGTGCAATTAATATAATCCAATTAAAAATGATGGCAACCTAAACAGGGTGTCTGGAGAGGAGCTGAAAGGCTGCACCAGGGCCAAATCTAATTCAATGTCTGCTTTAGTAAATTTTATAAAATTGTATTGGAATATAGCCATGCATGTTTATCAAAGTACTGTCATTTTATCCATGATTGCTTGACAGAAAAGATAAGTGATAGTTACAGAAGAGATCACATGGCCCATGAACCCCAACATATTTTTTATCTCATTGTTCACATAAAGTATTTCAAGCTGCTCTCAGAGCCCCTGCTACTCCCCTAATCCTAGCACTGACGAGAATGTATACAATTATAAACCTACACACCAATCAAAACACCTCCTACTGGTCTATTATCTCAAATACAAAACAAAAACTCCATTATTGGATAATTCAGGACATGGTTTCTGGGTGTCCATTTATCCTTCAGGGAAGAACATTTCCTGGGAACTGATGATGAGTTTTGCTGGCAAGGTAGCGTGAAGACTGAAGATTGGGCTTAGAGGAACGCATGGGGGTGGAATGGGGTAAGAAAACCTGGCAACTGCATCTTACTTGTTCCTCTGTATAAACCTTCCCTTTCTGCAAACTCGGAACATAATCTGTCAATTGCTGAGACAGGCAGACCTTGTACCTCCTCAGTGTTAAGCTCTTGCTAAATCAGAGATGGGGAGGAACAGCGAGGCCCGTGGTTGCTGTGAGGAAAATAGCTAATCAATGCCCTGGCAGCCTTGTGCTTGCTAATGCCTCAAAAAATGAAGTCACTTTGTTGCTGAATCTCCTTCTAACATTAGATTGTCTACAAAATATAAAGTGTACAGAGGCTAGAGAGACTTGGACTTTAGAAACGCTGGCTAGTGTTTCCCTGAAGGCGAATGCGTAAGTCACAAACAATCCCACACCAGTTTGGAATTATGATTAATAGAATGGTTATTTATTTAAAGGGGAAAAAACTTACAGACCACTGTCCCAGACAACAGCCTTCTGTGCAATCAGGAAGGGAATCTAGTTGCCAGAAGCGGAGCAGGAAGTAAGAGAGAGCGAGGAGGGAAGTGGCCGCTTTTTTAAAGAGAGAGACCACGCCCCAATGGGCTGGTATCTCAGCAGCTATTGGCTGGAGGAGCAGAAGGATCTCCCGCAACATTTCCCCATATGATTGCTGCTGATAAATCCAGCAGCTGAGTAACATAGATCTAGTCAGATGCAGAAAACACCAATTCAGCTAGTCCAAATTTATCCCATGCTTTGGACTAGCTGAATTGGTGTTTTCTGCATCTGACTAGATCTATGTTACTCATATAGCTGAACATAGCGGACACTGAGGAAGAATGGGAACTCAAGAACAATCGCAGTGGGTTTTTGATCCTACTGCACGTACTGGCTTTGGGGGAGCCTAGGCAGTTTGGATGCTCACCTTACGAGACCTGGATAGAGGTGGGCGGTCCTTGGGCTTCCCACAGGTCAGGGAACCCTGATTGCTCTTCGAACAGATGAGGGAGGGTGACTTGATCGGGGGAGGGGGAGGGAAATGGGAGGCAGGGAAATGGGAGGCAGAAATCCTTAATAAATAAATAATTTTTTTAAAAAAAGAAAACACCAATTCAGTATGTAAGTTCTTTCAAGAAAACAACATAATAAGCATCAAGGTTTTGTGTGTGTGTTATGCTAAAGAAAATGAATGCCTATAACAGTGGAGTATCTACATGGACATGTATGTCTCAGTACTCCTTACATTGTGCAATAGCCGCATCTCAGTATGAGCATCTCGGGATATAGGAGGGAAGGAAACGTCCCTTGACTACCTAAACACAGTATTATTTCCTTGGGAATGGAACCAAAGAGGGTGCTGTTTCTATGACTGAGAAATTCACAAGTCAAGTAAAATAAGGCCAATTCTCCCCAGACAACTATGAATGTGTGTGTGTGTTCGTGCATGTTTGTGCACATGTGTATGCATGTGTGTATATTTGTACACACACATGTGTGTGTGCGTGCACTTTCCTGTGCATACATGTACATATGAGGGTGTGTGCGTGCATGGGTGTGTAAAGCAGTCTGTGAGCTAAGAATTGTAAAATAATTGCATAGTTCTGAAGTCAAACTACTTTTAAAATGAATTATTTGAAAAACAGATCATCCTAAGCTCTACTGGAGAAGAGACGAGTCCCCATTCACCAGGGCACTCAATGAAGCAAAAAAATAACATAATACCTAATTAGAAAACAACAGCTGAAACATCAAAATTACACACAAATTTACTCTCAAATTCAAATAAAAAGCACTAAATAAAGAGACTGAAGTAGAATGATTGCCATCAGTTCAAGTCCAACCTAGGCTATATAGGGAGTGCTAGACCAGCCTGGATTCTGTCTCAGAAAGAAAAAATACTAAGCAAAGTGTTGGCAAAACAAACCCTGGAGTAAAACAATATACATAGCAACATCAAAATCGAGTTGGGATCATTCCAGGAAGCCATGGTGGTTCAATAGCTTATGAGTGTCTCTTTATAGCAATGGATTCATGGAGAAAGACCATATAATTTCAATGTTACAGGGAGAAAATGATAAAATTCAACACCAAATAATACTAGATTTTGTTTGGATTTTTCAAAGATGGGGTGGAGAGTTCTGAAGCAGACAAACACACACATACACACACACATACACACGGAGAATTGTGAATTGACATAAATTTATTTGCATGTGACTGGTTAGGAAAGGAGCCACTTGATCAATGGGTACAGAAGGAATTGAGTGTCTCTGTCATAAACAACATAAAACTGACTTCTTACCTCATAGCAGATATAAAAGTTAAAGGCCAGTTGGAGTAAAGACATCATTAGAATTAGCAAAATATTGAAACTTTAGATGAAAACAGGAAAGAGCATCATTATATCCTCAGGTCATCATAATTGCCTAAAAGAAAACAGAATATGGATTTGCCTCTTTATATGAATATCATACCCTCTTAAGAATACCTTTTGAGTGAGACTAGAGCATTGGGAAAATACACCATACATATCCAGAACTCTGTCAGTTCTCGGGCAAAGGGTAGGAACTAAGTCAATTTTCACAACAGATTACATGAAAAAGAATCTAGCTAAATGCAGCAAAGAAGGTGACTGAGAGTCTAACCTGTGAGTTGTTTTGTATGGCTTGTCATACTCTCCCATAGACTATGCCACATCAACAAGAGAAATAAGTCACATGGTTTCCTAGGAAATTAATTCAATGTCTTCAGTTATCAGAGGTTCATCACAGAGCTTCCAAGGAAAAAGATCAACTCTTCCCAGGTCCTTGGGGATCTATGTCATAGGAACAAATGCGTAGACAAATGCAATGAGCCTGGGTAAAATAAAGGAACTATTCCACCCTGAAACACCAAAGAAGTGTGTCAGTGGACCTGCTCTCATGGAATGCAAAGATATTTCCACGCTTTCTACCATGTCAGGGGAGATGGCTTGATGAATGGTGGGCTAGCTCTTGAAAGACAGTTACAGCATCAGCAAGGGAATTATGCCTACTAAGGCTGGGGCAATTTTCTTCATGGAGCTGTTTTCTTTCTTTCCTTATTTTTCACTATAAGATTTATTGACTTTATATCAATATTTAAGTAATACCAAGTTTACATTATATTATTCAAGTTATAGCATACCAGGGAGGAAAGTAAACATTTAACAATAGTGTCTTTTCTTTGAGGATGGGAACTCTCAGATTTTGGTAGTCACAGGATACTTACAGTGTGTCAAGCAGAATTATGGCTTTGCTTTGTCCTTATTTGGATATAAGTGTTCAAATGTCCTTATTTGGACATCAAATATGGTTGAATATGGGTGTATAGTTAACAGCAAGAGATTTATGCAGTCTAATCTTCTGAGTCAGTTTGATGCAACTAAGGGATACTCAGACACCAGGTAAATTGTTCACACTGTGTCTGTAAAGCTGTTCTCTGAAGTAAGACTTGCTTTCATCAATGTGGTATCACCCACTGCTGTGAGAACTCAAATATAGTAAAAAGGACAAGAAAGGGCAGGTTTACTCTTGTTTATTTGAGTTGGAACATCGAACTTTTACTGCCATTGACATTATTGGTTCTAGAGCCTTCAGACTCTAACTAAATTACATCATGGGCTTTCCTAGTTCCTCAGCTTGTGGGCAACAGATCATAGATATCTCTGGCTCCAAATCACACGAGTGCATTCTATTTCCTTGGAGGTCCTGGAGTACTGTGCTGGCGTAAGAAATCTATAGAGATATGAAGTACTTTCCCTTTTAAACATAAAGAAGTACAAGGTTCTAGCTAACTGGCACATAATTAAGTAAGCCTCTGCTTCTTAGTAACTTAGTAACTTCAAGATCCAAATTGAAAACTATGCTTGGATGTTATAAGGCTAAATAAATGTTCATCCACACTCTGAAATGCCCCATTTTGCCTGATTTTACAGACAGCTTAAAGGTGAGAGAGAAAGAGGGGGGAGGGCCTGAGGGAGGGAGATAAAGTGAGGAAGAGAGGGATCAAGAGCAGTGACAATGAGAGAGAAGCTAAGAACGAGTTCAGTTGAGGAAAAGAACAATATAATGACTCTCGATACATAGACATAACAGCTCTTCAGTAATCAGAAATGACCCCATAGCCAGTCTGGGGCGATTCCTAAACTTCTCCCTGAATATTTACGATGGAGCAGTGAGAACAAACAAATCTCTACTTGTCAGGATTGGGACATCACTTTTCTTTCTTCCCCAGAAGTTGGCTCTCTCCACTACACCTTAGTACCTCTTTTGGAATCCTCTAAAGATTGCAGTAATTGAAATTAAGCCTTTTCCTCTTCAACTGCAAATTTGACATGACAAGAACGAGGAAATTCCTCCAGAGAACTATTCCTATACCATTTAGTTGCAGAATAACAATCCTTCTATTCATGGTGCTAAGTGTTCTGTTCATTAACTGCAGACCTGTTCCAGTCACTATACTGACATCCATCATTTCCTGAGTGTGACAATGATATTCCATCTCCACAGGGAAACAAGGACCATTATAGTTCCCATTCGCTGGGACCAGCAATTCAGCCAACGACCTGTTTCATCCTCAGGATAAAGCTGCACAACCCATGAATATGAATTGAAAGTTTTGTGCAGTAAAAGTTTTATGAACTTAATGACTGAAAATAGGTAATTTGCTCCAAATTGGGGCACACCGGGACTTTAATTTGCTCACAGACTGGTACAGCAAGAAGAGACTGGACTGGGAGGCAGAGACTCTGATTCTCATCCATCTTTGTTGCTCTTTGTATCCCACGTAGAAGCTATAGCACTTCTCCAATCTCACGACTCTGAGTCTTAGGCTCTAGCTGAAGATTCTTCCAGCTCTGACCTTCTTTGGGTCATTATTTTGTGTAGCTCTATTTGTTCACTGAGCAAAAGTTGTGGAAGAGATTCAGTTTTATGTCCTTAAGATCTATTGCAACTTCTGCCAAGTCAGGAATCACCTACAGCTGTTGGGTCTCTAGAGAGACAGTAGATTCTCAAGGAACAGGGATAGTCCTTGTCTGAGCAGTCAAATAGATGTTTTGGATTTAGTGCCCCTTCTCATTCCTCTTCCAAATACCCTGATGCTAGGTAATTCTCTTCCACCCCAGAGAGCCAGATTCTAGTTGTCAGCCAGACCAGAAGATGGCTGAACAATGTAAGGTAGGGTTCTTTCCAGAAACTGCAATGGAAGATCCTAAGGGAGTGGAATGGCCTTACTGAATGCCTGCATCTCCATCTGCATCTCCTTTAGCCTTGTTTCCAACTCTTCAGCGGTTCAGGCTGGCTTATATTGTCCTCAGTTGCTCTTCCTTTCATAACTCTAGCCCAACAGCAAATCCTATCCATTTCATCTTTGAATTTATCTAAAATGCAATTATCATTCACCATTTCTAATATTATTACACTATCCAGAGCCCTTACATTTAAGGATAATGTACATAGGAAAATACAAAGAGAAGCAAAGAGAAACGGGCTGTGTTTCATGAGGTGAATAGTAAACAGTGGAAAGAATCTGTCTTTTAAAAAAGGAAAGTGTAAACCGGGCGATGGTGGCGCATGCCTTTAATCCCAGCACTCGGGAGGCAGAGGCAGGCGGATCTCTGTGAGTTTGAGACCAGCCTGGTCTACAGAGCTAGTTCCAGGACAGGCTCCAAAGCCACAGAGAAACCCTGTCTCGAAAAACCAAAAAAAAAAAAAGGAAAGTGTATGAAATTGTATTTTATTATCAGTCTAGAGAGGGAGACAACTATCAATTGGAAACAACTATGCACTCACGTATGTGTGCACTGTGTGTGTGTGTGTGTGTGTGTGTGTGTGTGTATGTATGTATGTATGTCTGTGTAAGATTTATGTAGAGACAAGGGACCAACATTGATAATGGTTCCACAGTAATTATCCACCTGGCTTTTGAAACATGGACCTGGAACTTACCAATTAGGCTAATCTAAAGTCTGGCCAGTAAGCCCAGGGATTTGTCTGTGTCTGCCTCCAGTACTGGGTTTATTAGCATATGCGACCATGACTGGCTTTTAAAATGCAAGTTCTGAAAATGAAACTCAGTTCTACGTGCTTACAAGGCAACCATCTTACCAACTGAGCCATCACCCCAACTCTAGGCAACTCTTAATCAATTTTTCTGTTTCTGCTCACACCTCCAACAAATTCCCCTCTGGCAACCAGGGTCATCCTGTTAAAGGTAAAAACAAACAAACAAACAAAACAGTACTAAATTCTGTTATGAGTTCCCAGATCTCTCAGATTCAAAGCCAAAATCTCATACACGATCCTCCACTTGTACACTGAGCCTGCTACATCTCCGATCTCCTCCCACAACACTCCCACATCCCCTTCCTCACTCTGCTTCTGAGGCACCAACTCCTTTCCAATCTGTTCCTCAGATACGCCAAGCATGCTATAAACTGCATAGGATCTTCACGCTTGCTATTACCTCTGCTCAGAGTCACATCCCCTCAAGGAACTCCAGGCTCACTCTTCTCAACATCTCAACATGCCAACCTCATTTGTAGAAACTTTTTCATGCGAGCATATACATATGCATATGTGTGTGTGTGTGTATATATATGTATATATGCATATATATTTGCATGTATGTATGTATTTGCAATGCATACATGAACACACACAGCCATCTCCTTGTTTTTATTGATAACTTTTCTTCTGCTTTATCCAGTTTATTGATGATTGTTTCTACTATATATTTTTATTTGAATAGTGTTTCAAAGTTGCTCGTTTCCAACATTTCTGAATTGTTTATTTTGCTGTTGTTGTCTTCCAGAATTCGATTTCTTTTTTTCTGAATTTCTCCTCCATATTGCTAATAAAAGTCCAAATTCAAAGTTTTCTTCCTTACCTGATTCATTCCCTTGATTGAATGTTCTTTGAAGACATTGATCTTTTTTGGGATAGAGAGATTCCTGACAGAGTTTCTCTGTAGCTTTGGAGCCTATTCTGAAACTAGTTCTTGTAGACCAGGTTGGACTCGAACTCATGGAGATCTGCCCTCCCTCTGCCTCCTGAGTGCTGGGATTAAAGGCATACACCACCACTGCCTGGCAACACTGATTATTTTCAAAGTGAACTTTTGGATCATTTCTTTAGCATTTCAACCATACAGAATGCTCAAATACTAGTCACTACATAAAGTGGAGGATGGTTGGCCCATTCTCTAGTGTAGAGAAACAGACCTTGGTCTTCCTTCCAACTACTCTTCAGGGTGTATCTACTCACACACTCTAGGAAAGCTCACATGGTTCTGCTTCAGTCCCTACTTTCAGCAAGGCAGTTGGTTGCCGGCTTCATCTGCTTATGAGAGCACCTATTCATCCTTGCTCACCTTGGCCGTCAGTTTTGTTCTGATACATGGGGATCATTTGATTAAGGTGTACCAGGACCATGTGATCTTTCATCCAGCCTATCAAAATGCTTCCTAAGAATAAGCTCTAGGAAAGACTTGGGGTTCTAATGTAAAGTGTCTCCCACAGATGGAAATATTTGAGTGCATGGTCTCCAGTTAATGGCACCATTTTAAAAGATTGGGAAACCTTTAGGGGTGGAGCCTTGGTAGAAGTGGATCACTATCGCAGAACTTGATCTTTTCATAGCCAAGGCCATACTTCTCATCCTTTGTGCCTTCTGATGGTGAAGTCAACAATAATGTGAATTGCTTCAAACGTCTGCCTTCTCTACCCTGATGGACCATCCCCCATCAGATTGTGAGGAACAATAATTGCTTCCACCTTCAGTTGCATCTTGTGTAATAGTTGCACAATGAGAAAAGTAAGAGCTTTCATGTGTAGCAAGTCTAATGTCAACTGTATGAATTGCAACACAAGGAGAACAAGCCTGTGACCATTTCTGCTTGAACAAGGAGTTCATTCAAGAAAATAATCTCAGCATGGATCCCTAAGCACCATCTCTTCAGCCTCTAAAACCAAATCTACCTAGCAAGCATAGGTATTTGGTCATTTTCAAGGAGAATGCTCTTCCAAATTAGAAAAATGAAGGATAAAATGAAAACATACTTGCATATTTAGTTCTGATAAGCTTAATATACATTTAAGATTTTTATCCAATAACAGAATAATTAATAATAATAAAGAAGAAGAAGAGGAACAAAGAGCTATTTTCAAATGTTTGGTGTCTTTGTAGCTTCAGGATATAGAGTCTGAACCATCTTTCGTTTCTTAATAATCAAAGAAAAAGAGGCTTTCACTTGAGAATGGGGGTATGGGAAGGGTTGGGGATAGAGTATCTGGGAGGGACTGCAAGGTGGGAAGGGAGGGAGAAGCAATGTAATTCTATTTTAATGAAATACATTAAACAAATAAAAACAAAAAGAAAGAAGGAAAATAGCAAAAAAATAATAATAATAAAATTGCAACGACAAAGGCTTCCAAGCAGATAGAGGCCGGATCCTTAGATCTAGGGAACGATTCTAGGCTAGACATGAAGAACACTTGGAAGAAAACACTTTAGGGAAGGATGAAACATTAAGATTTTTCTCTTTGAAGGGTCTTTTCGGACATAGTATAAAGAATGGGTTAATAGAGCAGAAACTAACTAAAAGGAGATTAGAAGGAACGGTGTTGATTACGGGAAGATAATAGGATACAAGGGCCAGTATTTAAAAGAAAAGAAATCTAAAAGTAGAGATGGATTTGTTCAAATTTGAATAAGATTTCAAGGTGGAATAGGAAAAGGTTATCCTAATGTTGGCTGTAGATGGTAAGTGGGGGATGCTTTGCTGTAGGTAGGTATATTTGGATAGATGATATCATTGATTCCTGTGACCTATAAGAAGCTATTCACTGCAGGAACACTTTGGAGTAGGTGCATGGAAAGAGCATTAACTCAATACTAGTCTTTGCTTTTCCCATTAGAGGTTCAGGGGCAATTTTAGGTGAGCAGTTGGCTCTCTGAAGTCTGGAGCTCAGAGGAAATATCTGGATTTGAGTTTTAAATATGGAGACAGGAACAATCATGTAGGGATGAAATACAGAGAGTTATAGAATTGAACTAAGGCACACCAAAGCATTGAAAGATTGGCTGAAAAGAAATACCCAGAAAGGATTTAGAGCTCGTTCCATGCTATGTGTGTTTCAGCTGCCCTTGGAAATGCCAGCGAGGCTGTTTGCCTGGCACTGTTGAAGTGGGACATATCCAGGAAGTCGGAGTATACAGTTTTCAACACTTCCTCTGATAGCAAGCAGGGAGAGCCAATGCAGGTCTTTGTGAACCCGCCAAAACCTGAATTTATTTGTGAACCCACCCACAATTGCATAAGGCATTGCGTTTGATCTGATCCTAACCTTCCTGAAAACATGCTATTTTTACTATTCAATGCCAAATTATACTATTGATTCTCATGCCCCTTTTTCATATTTCTCTAAGTGTGGCTAATTGATATCACTTGTTCATCAAAATTAAGATTCTTCTGTGCAGCTTCTTTCATGTAGCTTATTTTAAATAAAACCCTACATATTCCTTCCCTAAATCCTCTCTCCTACCTTCCCAAATGGGTGGATCACCATTAAACATAAATCCTTCATTTAGTGTTTATGTTCCCTGCATACCTTAAAATATTTAACAAGCACTTTCGTAAATATTTATTATTTTATATGTTCATAATTTTACAATTAGTACAAAAATAAATTCTTGGTTGTTTTGGTTGCTGAACACTGCTACTGTTGTGGACCCAGATGAACACTGGCAACTCCGGCTGACTCTATGAGCTGGCAGCACACTGCAATTATTCTCTTTTCTGCCATTGTATAGTTAAGCCATTTCCATTTGCACAATTGCTCACAGCTGTGAAAATTCGATGTACATGTGCTAGAGCTTCTGTGGAGGTTAGCTACTGCTCAAAATCTGTTAGTTACTGATCAAAAAGTGACTTTGCTCGTCATCACCAAGTTACCTCCCAAAGGACCTCCAAGAATGTTTAGATTCTTATTTTTCAGATAATCACCAACATTTGATCTGTCACACTTTCTCCTATTGTCCACTAATGTGTTGGAGGAAGTTTCTGTCCAGCCAAGTCCAACAATAAACATACAGAAACTGTATTATTTGTAATAATACTGTTTGACCAATAGCTTAAGCATATTTCTGGCTTACTCTTATATCTTAAATTAACCCATTTCTATTATTCTATATTTTTCCACAAGGGTTGTGGCCTACTGGCAAAGGTTCTAGCCACACCACCAATGGACATAAATCAGTTTCAGTCCAGTTAACCTTGTTTTGTGGAGTTTTGCCTGTATTGCTAAATTTTAAATATGTATTTTAGATTCCAAGTCATTTATCTTATTTTCAACCATTGTGGTACATACTCTTCCAAAGATTCTGACTTGGTCTGATGCTGAGGAGTGGTGTGCCCACCAAATCCTTTGTCTGGTTCATTCTTCTTTTGAGCATCACTGATTTTAAACAATGAAGAACCATTTACTTCTCATTTCTTTTGTTTTTTTGAGACAGGGTTTCTCTGTGTAACTTTGGAAACTGTCCTGGAACTCACTCTGTAGACCACGCTGGCCTTAAAGTCACATAGATCTACCTGCTGCTACCTCCCAAGTACTGGGATTAACAGTGTACACCACCACCGCCCAGCTTCTTCTTTAAAACTGAGACTCTGTTTATACCGTAAAGTATGCTAAACATTTTAGTAAATACAAAAAGAAGTCACAGGCGCTACTCTCAGTGAGACCCTTGGTAAACACTAGAGAGCAGGATCAAATGACCACACCACGGAACTGAAAGAAAAAAAAAACAGATATTCTAAGCTATGATGAGCACTGGGTACTAAATGGCAGTAAAAAGAGAAGCTACCACGCTGATGAGAAATAAGGACCCTAAAGTGAGGTCACTTCTCAATCAGAATTGGCAATTCCATAGAAATCCACCAGTAAGAAGACAAGCATCTTTGGTTTTGTAAGAAGCCAAAAGAAAACATGGTAAATTCAAGGAATGGAAGGGATCCTAAAATTTTGAGATACAAATATAAGTGGGGAAAGTTCCATATCCCCATCCCATCCAAATTCTATAATACTAAAAGAAAAGGGGCAACAAGCTACTGATCTCAATAATCCTGTTCCTTACTCAGGAATATAGAATTGATCCTGCAAGGATAGGAAAAACTTAGAATGTTTATTTAGTAGGAAAGAAATTTTATTAGTTTCTTACCCAGTAAGCTACAAATAAAAGATGAAATTAAGAATACTTTTATGTATACAGTTGTTAGGAGTAAACAAGAATGATTATGCAAAGACATCAGTTAACTGTTTGCAAATTGATGACCCAGGCAGAAAAGGACAGTCCTTCAACTTCATAGCACTAGGGACAGTAGGAACGAAAGTAGAGAGGCCAGTAGTATTTTGAAGTCCAAGGTGAATCTGTGGTCTGTGGTGTAAGGAATATAAATATTATAGTGTCAGGGAAAACAAAATCATTTAAGAAGAGGTTTGGGTACAGCATGATGGAGGGGAGACACAACCATGTCAGTTTTGGGTTTACTGAGCTCATGAGGAGCAGCCAGCTGGAGACATTAGCAGACAGATGGAAATATGACTTGTAGCAGGACCCTGGGCAGCACCAACACAGAAGAGGAAGAGCTGAGGAGCTCAACAAGGCAGGCTGAGACGGTAGGTAAAATAGAGAAGGGGAATGGAGTGATGAGAGCAGAGTATCCAGGGACGTTCAGTTGGAAAACGACCATCAGCTGCTCCATAAGCTCTAGGGGAGGTCACCACAAAGCTCAGCTTGGATTCGAGATCAGATACTTCATAAGCTTGCAAAGAGCCAGTCTCTGCAAGTCCCTAGCGTGCGGACCATCAGATTTGGGTATTTACTGAGGAGTTTGTCCACTTGTTGAGAAACACTCTTGTTTCAATTCATCTCTCTGGGAATCACTGCCCAGCTTAAAAAGGAGTGAGTTGCTCAAGTGGAAAATTAGTTGGCCCTGGACCCCATAGTAAACTCTGTTATGATGTGACATACAGAGAAATTTACGCCCTGTGTACTGGAGATTAAGTAGGGGATGCATCTCGGAGCACATTCCTTCAGCAGCACCGTCTTCCCTCCAACCCAGAGCTCCTTGCAGCACTTCTCAGGATCCCTGATTTGGTCTGCAAAATATTATAATAATTCAGTCATTATGTAAAATGAGATGGGATTCCTGACAGTGACTCTGACCCACATCTGTGTGAGGTCATTTGTTTCTCTTTAAGAATAAAAAAATAAGGCCATTAGTTTATTTATTCCAGTGAGAGCTACTATCTCATTGAAATGTGATATTTTAAAAAATGAGGTTTTGTACTCTTTCATGAGCAAAATCTTAAGAACAAATGCCATTTGTATTGGCTTTTCGATTTTTCATGCCATTTTTACTAAAATGTATTTTGGGGGGATTATTTTTCTTGCCCACTCAGGCCATTCTTTTTAAAATATTTTTTTCTATATAAAACAAATAACCATTAAAGTTAATTTTTCAAATAAGGTATATCTGGCATTTTTAAAAAAATAACAATAATTTGCCAAGATCTAAAATTACAAGTTTGCTGCACATTCTTCTAAATATATAACATTGTATTTTACTGATATTTTAAACACTCAAATTGAATTTAAATAAATGTACCATTACTGGTATAGCCATCAAACTATAGTGTTCTTTAGGGTGCAGAATGTACCACAAAGAGGCATTGATTTCAGCGGCCCTCCCCCAGGAGGGGTGAAACCAAATGCCTGCAGCCAACAGGAGCATGTGCAGAGCCCATTTCCTTCATATTCTCAAGATCAAGAAGCTGGCTCAACCGAAGGCATTAGGGGATCTGTGTTGGTCAAAGCTGGCCCCGCTCAAAGTTTGTGTTGAACTGAATTCAAGTATTTGACAACGACATGGAAAAACAAATGCTATCCCCTGCCTTTAAGAGAGGCAGTTTAAAGGCAGACTATTGGATATGTCAAAGTTCTTTCAGAAGAGCCCTAAATCTCTCAGTCAAAGGTATTTAGTTAAGCAACATTGGCTCAACTCTGCTGGGACCCTGAGGAGTTTGTTTTATAAGTGTTAATGGAGCAAGCCACTCCCAGGCCTCGTAGACATGTATGGCTCTCCTTATAAAAAATCAAGAGTAAGGGAAGACTATGTGCATACACGGTCAGAGTATAAAAGGTGACATGTCTCAGGAGGTGATCCTGACAAATTTATTACATGCCAGGCATTGTGCTAAAGCTTCAAAATGAAGTTTTATTTAACTCCCCAAACCACTCATTTAAATTTCACTATTTCTCTGTTACAGAGCAGGAAATAAGCTCAGAGAACATCAGGAATTTGCCTGCGAGTTCTTTTTTAATTTATTTTTTTAATTTTAATTTTATTTTGCATTCCATTCACAGTTCTCCCCCAACCCAACCCCTTCTGCCACCCCTTGCATCCTCCTCAGCCAACCCTTATTCACTCCTTCTAACAGGTAAGGGCTACCGTGGGAAGTCAACAGAGTAAGTCTGGCACATTAAGCCGGGGCAGGACCAAGCCCCTTCCCCTCCCTGCATTAAGGCTGAACATGGCATCCCACCATGGGCAGTAGGCTCCAGTAAGCTAGCTCATGAACCCTCCTACTGCCAGGTGCCTCTCACCACATATGCAGGGCCTAGTTCGGTCCCATAGAGGCTCCACTGCTGCCGGTCTAGAGTTTATGAGTTCCCACGGGCTTGGTTCAGCTGTCTCTGCAGATTTCTCCATCGTGATCTTGACCTCCTTTGATCATATAATCCCTCATCTCTCCCTTCATTTGGATTCCTTGTGTTCTGCCTGGTGCTTGGTTGTGGATTTCTGCATCTGGTTCCATCAGTTGCTGGAAGAAGGCTCTATGGCAAAAGTTGAGGTATTCACCAACCTGATGACAGGGGAAGCCAGTTCAGGCTCCCTCTCCACTATAACTAAGAGTCTTAGCTGGGGTTATTGTTGTGGTTTCTTGGGCATTTCCCTAGCACCAAGTTTCTCCCAAACCCCATAGTGACTCTCTCTCTTTCATTGCTCTTCCACTTCATCCCACCCCCCCCCCCAACCATCCAGTTCCCTCATGTTCTCATCTCCAAGTTCTTAATAAGAGGAGAAACCGGATTTGGACCCTGAGTCTCTTGGTTCAAAGCCCAAGCTTATGTTACCCTCTTGAGGAGTAAGGGATTCACGTCCTAGAAAAAATCCACAAATGAATGTTACACACTTCAGGTCCCAAGCCAAAGGGTAGACATGCCCTCAGATCTCCTGACAGACAAAATATGGTCTCTACAGGTAGGGATTATCATTCTACCTTGTGAAGGAAGAAAAATCTGACCTGTGCTACAACATAAGCGAGACTTGAGGACAGCGTGCAAAGGAAAAGAAGGCACATATGATCGCTCTTGCTTGAGGTACTCAGAATCATCCGCGTTATAGAAACACAGGCTGGTGAGATGGCCCAGTAGCAGGGAAAGGCACTCGCTGCCCAACCTAACAACCTGAGTCTCATCCCTAGAACTCACATGCTGGAGAGCTAGAACTGACTTTTACAGGTTGTCCTCAGACCTCCACAAAGGTGCCGTGGCATGTGCACACACACGCAAATAAATAAATGTTTATTTATAATTACATGTTCCATTATTCATTATTAATATTACAACACCTTTTTAAAAATTATAAAAGCCCAAAATCATGGTACCAGGGGCTTCGGGGAGGAATGGATGGGAAGTTGTTACCTAATGGTACTGGGTTTCAGTTCTACAGACTGAAAGGAGATCTGGAGCTTGGATTGTGCCCAATATGAAAATGCTTAACACTGCTGCACCATACATTTAAAATATTTAGGATGAATGTTTTATGTTGTGCATAAACATAAAACTTTAAAGACAAAAATCAAATATCCTGCCTGAGTTCTTTCCTTTGACTTCTCCTATTCCTTTTCTGCTTAGTATTATTTTTACTCTTCTGAAAGGCAGGAATTGCTATTGATGAGATGAAGATTCCAGCCAGAAACATGACTCTCTATTTTATAACCTATTTTAAAGATAAAAATACCCTAAAAGCAAGAACATACCTCACTCCACGTAGTCATCTGTTTAAAGAACACCGAGTCTTTATTAGAAGGCACAGTGTCAGCAAGTGTCCCATGGAGCACACATTTCTATATGAGTTTACCTTTAATGATCAAATCCAGTCTTATTCTACTTCATCTTCTAATTAACAGCCTGGGCTTCTAAGAAGAGGATGGGGGAAGAGGAAATAAGGAGGAAAGGAGAAAGAAAGGGGAAAGGGAGACAGAGAGATGGGGGGAGGGAGAGAGAGTGTACTGCAATTTAATGGATAGTAACAGCACGTTGTACATCAAGTGCTGACACAGCACTCACAATAACCCTAAAAATGTGCCGTGATCCCTAACCTCAGTTTACACGTGAGCGAACCTGTCCGAGGTCACACAGCAGAGGCCCTCCTGCCCACCTGCCCCCTGCCCTCCTTCTGCTCTCCCCTTCCTTCCACCAAGGTTTGCACTTGGTTCTCCTTAAAGCCCAGCATCTCTACTGCTCTGTGACTCGGGACCGGACATTCTTGGGAAATTTCCATAAGGTTTTCTTGACTTCTTTCTCTCTCTGGGCATCGTGTCAGATTCTGCTCTCACCTATCACCTCCTCCATTGAGAGCTTTCCCGTCTGTAGTCTTGCCCACCAGTCCCTTCACCCACTGCACATCCGCTCATGCTCCCTTGGCAGAGTCTCTTGTCTCCCGCTTCCTTCTCTAGGTCCACCACTCTTAGCCGCAGGTCTCAGACCCACCGCCGTGTTCTGGCACCATACTCTGAAGGCACTCAACACACGTGCACAGCATGGAAAGAGTGCTTTGACTCCTCCCGGGACATCACTGGCATGGCCTAAAACGTGTTCGGTTGTCCCCAAAAGATAGCCCAGGTCTCTCATTTTTCTTTTTTAATTTTGCACTCTAGAAAATGTAAGTATTTGTGGGCAGAGGACAGGAGAATTGGTAATAAAGAAAACAAATGATTGTTTTTGTCAGCAGTGTGCACTGATTGGTAGCCAAGTTTGAACACCATAATAAATATTTGATTTCTTGTGGATTAAAGTCAGGGATTGGCACCTTTTCTAAATAAAACCAGGAAGTAAAGGTTTTAGTCTTTGTGAGCTACATGGTCTATGTTTTGACAACGCAACCTTGCTTTAATGAGAGAAAAACAGCTGTATATCAGTAAATAAACAGGCGTGCCTTTTCCTAATAAAACTAATTATACAACAAGGCACTGGGCTAGATTCAATCCATGTTCCATACTTGACCAGTTGCTTATTCAAAGGAGGAGAAAACATTATGATGTTTGACCTGAGTTTCATGAGATCAGGGTCCCTTGTAAACACTTTGTAGACTGTGTTTCTGTAATTCTGCACTTCTCTAAAGTCAAACTGCCATAGAATGGAGTAAAATTTAAGAATGACCCTTGTATGATTTGAAACATTCCTGCAGATCTAAGAACCGATTTCAGGCACAAGGATTCACTGCCAAATCCCATATAGTGCAGACTCAGCTAATTTTTGTTCCCTTAATGCATCCTCTTGTAGAATGTTTATGAAGGGTCTCCAGACAACATCTTGCCAAAAGGTAAATCTGAGTCAGCAAGCATATCAAAAGAAAAAACAAGAACATTTGAGAAACACTTAGAACTGACCATTGCCTACAGGGGCTGATGTGGAAAGCTTCCCCAGTCTAGAAAATTCTTGACAGCACTGCATTGTCATGACAACCCTCTCAGGAACTCATTCATCAACTCACTTTATTCATTTGTTTAATGAATGCTTTGGATTGTCTTCAAATATGCCACTTGGCACTAGGGACACAATAGGAAAGATAAAAAGTGACAACAGAAAATGGCCACTTCTGTTGAGAGTCTGTACATGCCGAGACTGCTCTGTCCGGCAATGGAACGGCTCATTGTCCTATGCTGCCCCACACAGTAGGTGCTATCCCCATGTGCGGGGGCCAGCTATCCACATGTGGCTCCTGAACACTTGAATGTCTAGTATCTAGGCAGCTGAATTCATTTCGTTTAGTTTTAATTGCCATACTTGGCTAGTAATAATTGTACTAGACAGTGAAGGTCTTAAAGAGAGAGATGCTTGAATCAAATAAATACACTATTACAGGCATACTGTGTGCTAGAATGGGCATTGGGTGCCAAGAGCTCTCAGAACTGGAGTAGGAAGATTTGAGTGATTTGGGAAAGTTGGGAAATTTTTCTCTAAAGAAATGCCAGAGACAAAGAAAGCCAAAAGGATAGTAGGGGTCAGCTATATACAGAAGGTAATCCAGGCATCAACAAAGGGTAAATAGTATTAGGTAATAGTGTTAGGTAATAATTAGGCTGCCCCAGAGGGTGTGAGGGGAAATGAGCCAGACTCACAAAGCATTCCAAGCCATGAAAGGGATTAGGGTATTTAGCCTAGAAACAGTATTCTAAGCTAACAGAGATTAAAGAGTCGGGGAACTATGAAGTCATTGAATTTGATTTTGAAAAGCTGCCTTTATCACAGGGTATGATACACTCTGAATGATGCTAAGAGTCAGTACAATAAGATCAGTAATTCTCTACTTAAATGATCCAGAAGAACAATGCTGGCATTCGACTCAAATCCAGGCAGAAATACAAGTTATTTAGAAAGCAAAATTGATAAACCCTGAGGGGAAATGGGATATAAGAAATACAAATGAGGGATCCAGCTTCAAGGTAAGAGTCCAACAGGACGTCCTGGTAGATGAAAGTGAACACAGAAGGGGGAGGCATCTGGGGGAACAATGTTGGTCTAGACTTCAACATGAACTTGAAATGCCGCAATAGTCCTGGTCTGCTGAGCATGCAGCCTATAGGAGAGACACAAACTGAGTGGTCCTTAGTTAATAGACTTTCTACTGCTGTCCCCATAAGAGAAGATCTTGGAAAATTGCCCTAAATGTTCATTAATACTGGCAAGGTGTATGCAAGTAGAATGAGTGCCTGGATGTAATAAGCACAATAGTCATTTAAATAGGAGGAAGTTACTAAGTTTTCATGTGAAGAGACACTGGTGAGATAAAGGTATCAAATGCTTTCATAGGACAGTTACATTTAAAGAGACAGAGCACAAAACCTGAGTGTTACACACAGTGGGTGCTCAGTGTAACTGAAGCAGACCAGAAAGGATAAAAAGGACTCAACATAGAAGAAAACCATATAGCTCAGGGCTGTAACAGAGAATGAGATACACAGAGAATTAAGGCAAGAGCTAGTGACAGGAAGTTAGTAGTGATAATCATTTGTAGTTCCTTTGTCTACAAAGGAAAATTATTTTGGGGGCAATAATTAAGTTTGAATATGTGTGTGTGCATGTGTGTGGGTGTAATACTTAACACAAATAATGGCACAAATAAAAATACAAACTTAGTTATGATAAAAAAGTATATATACATATTGTAACTATAATTCTTGCTTGACAATGTTTTGTTATATGTAACTTTACTATGTTAAAGTTAAAACCTTCCTTTTCATTTAAACAGAAAAGGGGAAATGGTGTGGGAAGTCCTTCTGTATTGCTTTTATTGATTAATAAATAAAGGAATTGCTTTGGCCTGTGAAGGGCAGAGTAGAGAAAACTAAATTGAATGCTGGGAGAAAGAAGGCAGAGTCACAGAAGCCATGTAGCCACCACCGGGGACAGACATGCCAGAACTTTGCTGATAAACCAGTAGCCTCATGGTAAAGTATAAAATAATAAAAATGGGTTAATTTGATATATAAGAGCTATCCAATAAGAATGTAGAGCTAATAGGCAAGCAGTAATTTAATTAAATTACTGTGTGTCTATTTCAGGAGCCTGGGCAACCAGGAAATGAACAAACAGCCTCCCCCAACAATTCCATTCGAGTCTACATGCTAGTAATCATTTAGTTTTTGTCTTTCTGAACCTGGATTATATCACTTAGAAGAGTGTATCCCAGGCTCATTCACAGCATTAGAAATGGTAGATTTTCCTTATTTAGTATGGGTAAATACTACCACTCACACACACATTCGTCTGTTCACTGATGGCTACCTAGACTGCTTCCTTATCTTGACACTAGTGAGCAATGTGGGAATGAGCAGGGAATGCAGACCTCTCTTCAAGATCCTGATTTCAGTTTGTGTAGTTAGTTACCCAGAGATGACAGAGTTGGTTTATACCATAGTTCCCTCAGTTTTTTTTTTAAGTAACTCTGCATTCTTTCCCATGATGGACACACCAAGTTAAAATGCCTCCAATAATTTATGAAGATTCCCTTTCTCTTTTTAATTGAATTTTAGCAAGTCTTTCATTTCTCCCTTCATTTCTTCCTTGGTCTATTGGAGATTCAGATGAGCATTGTTTAATTTCCATGTGTTTGTGGGCTTTCTGAAATTAGTGTTACTGTTGAATTCTAATTTTAAGACATGGTGATCTGATAAGATACATGGGGTTGCTCTAAATTTTTTGTGTCTGTTGAGGTTTGCTTTGTTATCTAGTATGTGGTCAGTTTTTGAGAAAATTCTATGAGGTGCTGAGAAGAAGGTATATTCTTTTATCTTTGGATGGAATGTTCTATAGATGTCTGTTAAGTCCATTTGAGTCATAACATCTGTTATTTCCCTTATTTCTCTGGTAAGCTTCTGTCTGACAGACCTGTTCACTGGTGAGAGTGGGGTGCTAATGTCTTCCACTATTAGTGTGTGGGGTTTAATGTGTGATTTCAGTTTTAGTAGTGTTTCTTTTACATATGAGGGTGCCTTTGTATTTGGGGCATAGATGTTCAGTAATGAGATTTCCTCTTGGTGATTCTTTTTCTGTGACTAATATGAAATGTCCTTCTTTGTTTCTTTTGACTGATTTTAATTTAAAGTCTATCTTGTTAGATATTAGGATAGCTGTACCAGCTTGTTCTTAGGTCCATTTGATTGGAAAAATATTTTCCCAACCCTTTACTCTGAGGCAATGTCTGTCTTTGAGGTTGAGGTGTGTTTCTTGTATGCAGCAGAAGAATGGATTCTGTTTCTGTATTCAATCTGTTAGCCTGTGTCTTTTTATAGGTGAGTTGAATCCATTTATATTAAGGGATATTAATGACCAGTGATTGCTAGCTCCTGTTATTTTGGTTTTTGTTGGTGGTGATGTTATTGTGTATTTTTCCCTTCTTTGGGATTTACTGCTGTGAGATCATCTATTGTCTTGTGTTTTTGTGAATGTAGTTAACTTCCTTGGGTTGAAGTTGTTCTACTAATACTTTGTGTAGGGCTGGTTTGTGGCTAGGTATTGGTTAAATCTGGTTCTGTCATGGAATATCTTGTTCTGTCCATCTATGGTGATTGAAAGTTTTGCTGGGTATAGTAGTCTGGGATGGCATCTATAGGCTCTTAATGTCTGAATAACATCTGATCAGGACCTTCTGGCTTTCATTGAGAAGTCGGGTGTAATTCTAATAGGTCTGCCTTTATATGTTACTTGGCCTTTTCCCTTTGCAGCTATTAATATTCTTTCTTTATTCTGTATGTTTAATGTTTTGATCATTATGTGATGACTTTCTTGTATATTTATATGCATATCTTTCTTTAAGTTGGGAACGTTTTCTTGTATGATTTTCTTGAATATATTTTCTATGCTTTTGAGTTGGACTTCCTCTACTTCTTCTATCCTTATTATTCTTAGGTTTGTTTTTTTTCATGGTGTCCCATATTTTCTGGATGTTTTCTGTTAAGCTTTTGTTAGGTTTAATATTTTATTTGACCAATTAGTCTATTTCATCTATTGTATATTCAGTGCTTGAGATTCTCTCTTCCATTTCTTGTATTTCCTGATTGTTTTCCCATATTTTCCAGTTCCAGAATTCACTCAGTTTGTGTTTTTTTTATTGTCTCTATTTTAGTTTTCAAGTCTTGAATCATTTCTTTCATCTGTTTGATTGTTTTTTCTTGGTTTTCTTTGAGTGGTTTGTTGATTTCTTCCAATTTTTTGTTTGTCTTTTCTTCCATCTTTTTTGGGAAATTTTTTATTTCCTCTTTCAGGGCTTCAAACATTCTCCTAAAGTTAGACATTTTTTTCTGCTTCAACTATATTGGGATATTAAAGTCTTGCTATTGTATAGCAACTAATGTTGGTGTTGTGTTGCTCTTTGTGGTGTTGAGTGTGTTCTTACCTTGTCAACCCATCTTTTCCTCTGATTGGTATAGTTGTGGCTGTGTCTCTGATGATCAATCTTCCAGGTGCCAGTGGATCTAAGGCTCTTATGGTTGCTTCTCATGGTTTAGTTGGGGTCATGAGTCCAATCACCCCAGAAGTCACTCAGCTTTCCCAGAGGTTGCTTGGCGCTCATGGGAGTCACTCTGTAATCCCGGAGGTCATTCGGGCCTACTCCCATGAAGATCACTTGCTTTAGCCTGCTCTAGCTGAGGTTGCTTGTTTGGACCTGGTCCCATGGAGGTGGCTGGCTTGGTTCTGTTCCATCTGAGGTCACTGACTTGGGCCTGCTCCAGTGCAGGTGGCTGGCAAGGGCCTGTTCTGTGATATCCCTTTCTGGGGCTGGTTCCCGTGGAGGTCCTTGGCTCAGGATTCTCTCTGGCTTGGGCCTGCTCCCTCGCCGGTCACTCCCTTGTTCTAGAATTCTCTGGCTTGGGCCTGTTCCCTCAGGGGTCACTCCCTTATACTTGTTCCTGTGGAGGTTGCTTGCTCAAACCTGCTCCAATAGAGGTCACTGGCTCTGACCTATTCCTGTGGATGTTACTGACTTGGGCCTACTTCTGCAGAGGTTCCTGACTTGGACCTGTTCTCTCAGTGGTCACTGGCTGGGACCTACTCTAACAGAGATCACTGGCTCAACAGAAATGTCAGGGACCAGCCTCAACAAAACACCTCTTGCCAGGGTACAGGCATGGGGATTTAGAAATATAAGTAAAGAATCAGAAACCATAGAATAGTGCCAGGATGGTGTTCCAGTGAATACTGAAATCATCCATGTTTAATTTTGTATACACTTTTTTACCCCAATACAAAAGGGGAAAATGGAACAAAAGACCTCTTTAACATGATACAAAGGACAACTTGAACAGTTAATTGTAACACTTTGAAGCATCAAGTCATTAGCATCTTTTCTTTAGGCAGTGAAGCCACTCTAGACCAAGTATCCTCAAGGAAGCCACTCCCCAGTTAACCTCATTTTACAAAAGAAGGAGCTGAAGTACACTTGCATATCCTGACCATCTGTCAGGATGGAATGGATCTACTTGTATGAGCCATCTTAATGACAAAAAAACCAAATAAACATATCCTGAGTTGGTACGTGTAGCTACACTTGTCAACCATTTTGAGCAACCTCCAAACTCTCAGATTACCAGACAAGGTGGTGATAAACACATTTTTGGGTTTCCTCACAGAAACATTTTTAAACTCACCTTTTTGGGCAATTGTTTTTCAGAGATGCCCCTGCGTCAACAATTGATTATTTTATGCCTTGGTTTCACCAGAGTCATTAAACTCCATTAACACATTTAACCATCTAGCACTGCATTTTATTTTCATCAGGTAGGACCTTCATGCCCCTCACTATAAAGCAAAACTGTTTGATTCCTGGGCAGAGCACCCTGGTTTCTCTTCCTGAAAATTTGTCTACTTCTCTGGGGAAGCCCCTGGAGACTAACTTTTCACCCTCTTGTAACATCATAAGAACGACAATGATGGAGACAATATTTGACAGCTTCCTGTCACCGGATTTCATTTTATCCTCACATGGCACAGATAGATCTAGAATTCTAGAATAGAAACCTTCTCCCCGTAACTTGGAAAGCATTTCTCTAGAAGCGTTTCTAGATTCTAGTGCTGCTAGTAAAATTTTCAAGTATCGTTCAAATTTTGATTCCTTCCAAAGAAGAAAATAGAATGGATTTGAGGACAGTCTCTTCAATAAATTAGTCAGAATTTCACAGAAAGACTAAATCAACAAGCTGGTGTGTGGGGTTTGTGTGTGTCTGTGTCTGTGTGGGTGTGTGTCCTTATCAATGGGAAAATACAGTTTATTATAAGGAACTGACTTATATGATGGTTACAGAGGCCCCAATTGTCTCGACCTCTGTGCTTGATAAGCTGGAGGCATGGATTTAGAGAGCCGCAGTCTGAGTCTAAGTTGAAGGTCAAGAAGAAGTCCTGTTCTAGGTCAAAGACAGGAGGAACAGAAGGAAGGAGAAAGGGGAGGGTGAAAGGAAAGAGGGAAGAAGGGAAAGAGAATGAATCCCCTCTTCGTGGTTTTGCTATAGCCAGGCCATCAACACATAGCACAAAGACCATCTACCTTCGGGAGGACTATCCGCTTTTTTCAGAATATGAATAAGATGATAACCATCCACACACCCAGAATGATGTTTCACTAAATACAACTATCTGTTCCCTCTACATCCCAGGCAAGTGGACTCCCTCACCACCACAGTCCTCCTGCTGTGGTGGGCTTTCAATCATAGCTTGTTTTCACATTCCCTGGCTGCCTGATTCTCTGAACCTGTTCCTCTAAGGCCAGTTGTTGGAACAAGGTAGTCTGGTTTTAAACTAGATGAACAATTCTAGTGAGTCATCTTATCTGTGAACACCTGGAGCCGTTTGGTTTTAACTTTATTCACTTCTCTCATTTGAAGATATTTTTCTTTTAGCTTGCTCTCAGGAGATTCCTATTTATTTATTTATATTTATTTGGTCCTCATGTAAAACAAGCATAGGTTTCAGCTTTCCCAAATGTTTTATGATAGGTACTTTCTCATATGTTAAATATACATACACATCTAGTTAAATACAAATTTTGTATATAACAGAAAACATGCAATACTTAAATCAGATTTATCATCAGAGACTGGAGAAAACAAGAGCAAAACCATTTCTCTGATTAAATCCTGGTCCTGCCTTTTTCTACCATCTGGTGTTGGCGAGAACTCCCCAGTGCACTTGGAGTAGGTCATGTGCCCCGTGACTTGACACAACAGTCTTTCCAGTGTGATTCTCTGCAGCTGGAGCCAAGGGAGCCTCCAAATTCGCCTGCTCCTGGGAATTCCAGAAGAGGAAACTCCCTCTGTGCTTTGCTCCCTTCATTGAAGCATGAAGAAAATGATCGCATGAAGAAAAAAAAATACTTAGTTGCTAATTTTAAAATATCTAAAACCATTTTGATAAGGTATCCAAAGGCTCTGCGGTAAGCAGGACTCAAATGTCTCATTTTCTGCACCATGATTTGTTTCAACTTTGTAGAAAGAAGGGAGCTTTTCATTTTTTTCGTTAACTGCCTTAAATGAAAATACTTCAGGAAGGTTTAAGCACAATCATAAAACCATAAAGTTACAGTAAGATCACAAGTTATGCCAGACAGCAGTAAAGAGTAAGTTAAAATCAAAGAGTGCAAACCACTTAAGCACCTCCACAAGCTGCGGATATGAGTAGGGGCGACACAGTTCATTAACCAACTCTGAGAATCCCGTTGACTCATTGGGCTATGGATTGATCCTTTCTAAATACAGGCATACAAGAGCCAACAATATAGGTCCCTCCAACGCCTCTCTTTGTTAAAGTCGGTGATAGAACATTAAACTCAGATCTGTGAGCATACCATCTGCTAAGTCCTTCCCACATGTAAACTGGGGTTGTTTCTGCCCTTTGAATGAATTTGGAAAACTGATGCCAGTGTGCACCAAATGTGTCCGGGTGACTATATTAGGTGTTTGAAAGTTTGTGTGAAAGAATCTCATTGACTCGGCTTCATGGAGTAGATTTATCTGCTGCAATGTGCGATGAGTTCCAGGCTCATGTTTGAAGCATCATTAAGAGATGAAGTTAAAGAAGAATAGCAACAAGGAGTCTAGACTTCCAAAAAGAAGTAAAATCTAAAATCCTACTTCAAAATTTAGGGCTACTGGTCTATATTAATTTGTTGTATTTAGTCTAACTTCGATATTAACTTCTCAGATTTTTCCCCCACATTTAATGCCCATTTAGGAAATTATGGTTGGTTAGTTTTTGGGCTTTTAAAAATTTTTTTAGGACAACAGATGGGAGTAATCATAGATGAAACTTCCATTCCTTCTCTCTCTGGCCTAATTCTTTCCAAGCACACATCTGGGCCTGGAATGGGTCCTTTTATAGTTTTCTCAAGAGCATGTGATTAATGCATTTCATGTGTTTAATTAAAGGGTTTTTCATGCATTTGTACATAGTGATGACCTGGGTTTATAATATCACATGTCTAAATTATAGTTCTGTGAACTGATTAGATCTCACTCTGAAACCACGTTCACTACATCGGATTGTTCCTTACAGTAAAAGGTTGGGGAAGGGGAAATGATTTATAACCCACTATAAAACAATACCTCTAACAAATCTACCCAAGGCAATATATAGCTGCTGAACTCCAAGAGAGAAGCTATTCCAACCTCTTTTTACAAGTGGGATAAACAACACACAAAGAGAAGATATGATACACCCAGATGGCATCGCTTGCTGATAACTAAGCCAGGAAGAGAACCCATGTTTCCTAATCTGACTCTGTTTCTCCTATTATACTCTTAATCACAGGATTGAAATAGCAATTGTAGTTAAGAAACGCAAATTACAGGGTCAGTTACAATGGAGCTTTGCCTACACTATACAGAAGTTCATGACCAGTGAACGGCAGCCTAGGTTGATAGTAGAAAGGTCTAAAAATAGTTTTTGCAACACAACATTTCTGTTTCTTTCTTGCTATATTCTTTCCATTTTATCCAGTTGCATGTCTTATAACACTTTTCTTAATGCACAGGATACACAGATTGCCCCCAAGAAGCATGGCCAATCGACTAAAGGTTATTACTGTTTAAAAAAAATAAGAATTAAAAAAAATCATTATAGCAGATAATATTACTGAATACTTTCATTGTACCAACATGTACTAATTGTATTGTGTCTGTTAGTTTGTTCTTACAATAATTCTTTGAGGACAGTACTACTGGTCTACCAGGGCCTCTGCAGAGAAAGGTTTAAATCAGTCTTCCATGCTTAGGTAGCTTGCAAACAGTTACCAGTGTTAAATACAGGACCACCTAACATACCAGGCCTGCTCTTCCTTCATCCTACCCTTGGGATCCGCTATCCTGGCACACCGGAACACTTGAAATGCTCATGGATTATAACCCTCAATAATATCAGGTTATTGGGACTTATGAAAAACATCTAAGTAGATACTGAATCTTTAAAACACAGGTATGGCAGACAGGAAGTAACAAAGAAATCGATGCATATAGGATTGTTGCTTTGCAAGGCTGTCTCTGGTAAAAGAGAACTAGAGTTGTTCTCAAAGTTTTCAGGGATACACTCCCTTCTGAGTCAGTGGATTCAACTGCAAAGACAAGAGGACACCAGCAGGGCCATTATAAACCAGTGATTCATTGACCTTTGAAACCCAGCTAGGAGATGGCCAACAAAAACAACCCCCCCACCCAGTGTAAAAGATGAGTGATTGACTCCACACCCTATTTGAAGAATATAGGGAACACAGAGAATTTCTCTGCTAATTCTTTTTTTCCTTTGTATTTTTCTCATTTTTATTTATTTATTTATTTTTTTAATTGAGAAAAGGAAGAAAAAAAATAAGTTTCCACCTCCTCCCAGCCTCCCATTTCCCTCCCCCTCCTCCCCCCTTCTCCCCCTCCTCCTACTCCTCTCCTCCTCCCTCTCCAGTCCAAAGAGCAGTCAGGGTTCCCTGCCCTGTGGTAAGTCCTAGGTCCTCCCCCCTTAACACAGACCTTGAGAAAATTTCTTTTTTTAATTTTTTGATGAATAAAATAGTGTTAAGTAACATAAAGAAATGAAGCACTGCCTTAAGAGATACCAGATATGCAGATTAAACCATTTACAGTAAGAGAGAGAGAGATAGATTTTTTAAAGAAATTTTCAATCTTGTCTTTTCAATAGAAAAAAAGCTTGTTTGAAATCTAAGCTGAATTTAAAATGTGGTAAATATATTAAAGGCTAAAATATGCTGACTTTAAACTGTAATAAATAGAATAAAGGCAAAGAAACTGGAATTGAGTGATATTTTTTTTTGGTTTTTTGAGTGATATTTTTAAATATGTAAAATTAAGGCAAAAATCATGTGCTCCAGCTATTTCCAATATGCTTGCCAAAAGCAATTATTAAAGCTGAACAAAAACAAAGAAAAGGTGTTTGAAGGCCTCAGTGGAGGCATTGGAGAGTGGTGAAGACAACCAGGGGATAAGGAGCAATGTTGGAGGAGGCCGCTTGTTCATTTCCTGGCTGCCCAGCCCCGAAATAATCACACAGAAACTTCATTATTTAAAATACTGCATGGCCCATTAGCTCTAGCTTCTTATTGGCTAACTCCTACATATTAATTTAAGCCATTTCTATTAATCTGTATATTGTCATGTGGCGGTGGCTTACCGGCCAAAGTTCCAATATCTGTCTCCAGCAGGACTCCATGGTTTCTCCTTAACTCTGCCTTTTTTTCTCCCAGCTAACCTAGCTTTCCCCACCTAGTTCTTTCTGCCCTGCTCTGCTATCAAGATCAGAAATACATATACACATTATAACAAAATTGATCTTAAATTTGTATCAATAAACCAAGATCCATACCAATGCAAATCTCTATAACAGATCCCCCTTTAAATGTAAAAAAAAATTATAAACAATATTTGGGAACATGGGCATAGTTTTTCTCCAAACTGCTTCCTGTTGTTTATTGGGCAAAGTAATTTTTTGAGGCGTGTTCAAGATGACATTTCAGGGGATCTTGGTCCATCAAACCACATTAGTCTGAGAGGATTCCACAGGTTTTCATCCTCTGTGGAAACAAAAGAAGAACCTCTATTCCAAAGCAACACATCCTTAGATTCAAATTTTAAAGTCAAAATACCATTATGTTGATTTAGCTTAGCAGTACTATGAAATATCTCTCTGTATTTAGCACCCTCACAGTCAAAAAATACAATATATACAATATTATACAATTATACAATACAATAATATATATATATAATCCAGACTCTGTGTATAGTCCATCTTTAGGTGGCTTGTTTTTACTCTATTATTTTTTAATATTTATTTTATTATCTTTACTCCTTTAATCTATGACTGTCTGTACTCTGTCTCTTTAAAGACTTTGTTTTTTAATATTTACTTCTTTTTATAACTGTCTATACTCTTTTTCTTCTCTCTTCCAAGCCTATGTACATTTATCCAACACTGTGACCCATTTAGAGGTTTTTTATGTCTGAATCTGTCCTATTATGTATTTGTAATTCTTTACTGTCCAGGAGCACTTCTTAAAATGCTAAGTCCTTCTTATGAACTTAAGCAGCCACATTACTACAGTAAAGGCACTGCCTGCTTGCTCTGCCCAGTCTTGCATAGTGGAGCTCTTTGCTGCCTCTGAAAGCCATGCTCACAGCTGCATTTTTAGGTACACAGCCAGTCTATGTTTTCATTAAGCAAGTTGTAGCACTCTGTTCACAAACCCCATTTAAATACTCTGTAGCCAGACCTCCAGAAAGAGTCAGAGTTTGCACTGGCACCATGGCCCAGAAAGCCAGCATTTCAAAACCACTGCTTTTTTCCTACTACCTTGAATCAGAAAAACCTCTCTTAAAGGAGCCACAGTACACTTCCAGCAAGCAAAGCCCATTCAGGGAAATGCAGCTAAACTTTCATTTTTAGTGTCTAGAATTCCTTTCCAAGGCCGCTCAGATTTTACGTGAATTTAGTTGGTCACATGGGTGCCAATTTGTTGGAGGAGGCTGCTTGTTCTTTTCACGGATGTTCAGTCCCAAAATAATCACACAGAAACTATATTATTTAAAACACTGCTTGGCCCATAAGCTCTAGCTTCTTATTGGCTAACTCTTACATATTAATTTAACCCATTTCTATTAATCTGTGTATTGCCACATGGCTGTGGTTTACCAGCTAAAATTCCAGTGTCTATCTCCAGCAGGACTACATGGCTTCTTCTTAACTCTGCCTTTTTTTCTCCCAGCATTCAGCCTAGCTTTCCCTGCCTAAGTTCTACCTTGCTATAGGCCAAGCCAGTTCCTTTATTAACCAATGTTTTTCACAGCATACAGAGGGGAATCCCACATCACCTCCCCTTTTCTGTTTAACAAAGACTCCAGAAAAGAGGTATACTCAAAGATGAGCTCTAACAGCTGGATGTTCCCCTGAGGGGAGTTTGGACCACCGCTGCTAAGGGAAGGGTGGGAAGACTTCACTAGGGGGAAAGGCACAACCAAAGATGCATATTGTAACAGTAGGAAGGGATGGAGACATTTGCCATTTCTTAGATTATTCGTGTAGACTAAAACCAACAGCAGGCTGAGGCTATGGCCAGTGAGTAGAGAGCCTCTCCTTGAGTTCAGATTCCCAGGACCTATATAAAAGCCTGGTATGAAAGCATGCCCTTCAGTCCTAGCACCAGAGCTATAGGATGAGGCAAGTGGATCCCTGAAGCTTATCAGCCAGCCTGTCAAGCCAATCAATAATGACTTCTAGATTCAAAGATACTAAGACAACCAAAACTGTAAAATGGTTAGAAACTACTGGGTTTTGCTAAAGTAACTCTTCCCCCCAAATCTAAAGTGTCTGTCTTAGTCTATTTTCTATTGTTATAACTGAATGCCACAGAGTAAGTAATGTATAAACAGTGGAGTTCTGTTCATCTCACACCCTTGTTTCCAAGAGTACTGTGAAGAACAATACGAACACCCAAAACAACACAGACCCTCTAAACTAGTTACACAACACATATGCATACACACACACACACACACACACACACACACAGGGGTAGGGGGAGATCATTATCCCATCTCGAAAGTGAAAGTCTGGAATTTTTAATTACAGTTTTCTTCTGTGAATATTGCTGTAGGCTGTATTTCTTTGTAAGTATAACAAAATTTGGTGTATTTTATTCTTTGGACAATGACATTTTGCTACTTAAGTAATAGTGTGAATAGTGTTGAAAGTATATTTAAAATAATCACTATTGTGAAATTTTGAAATTTCTGGGAATACTGATTTATTATGCTTCAATATCAAAGAGAAACACGCCAGTAATTTGAAAATACTGAGAAACTTGCTTTTTCTCACTATGTGTTGTAATTCTAAAAAGTATCATTGTTGCTGAACGAATGTATTTTTAACAATTAAAGACAATAGGCATCTTAAAAGAAATAAGTTAAAAAATATTTGAGAAAATACCAGAAGTCAATCTTTATACTCATTTGTACACACATGCACTCGTCTGCAATACACACACGGGGGGGGGGGAGACCCCAATGCAAAAAGCACTGTAATTGAAATCAACATTGATATGAGAGGGTCTTCTGTTTTGTGTTGATTTCATTGGTTAATAAGGAAACTGCCTTGGCCATTTGATAGGCCAGCCCTTAGGTGGGTGGAGTAGACAGAACAGAATACTGGGAGGTAGAGGGAAGTGAGGCAATCGCCATGCCTCTCCTCTCTGGGGCAGACGCCATGGAGCCAGCCGCCAGGTCAGACATGCTGAATCCCTCCCCCCCCACCACGTAAGCCACCATCTCGTGGTGCTACACACATTAATAGAAATGGGTTAGGCAAGTTATGAGAATTAGCCAATAAGAGGCTAGAACTAAGGGGCCAGGCACTGTTTAAAAGAATACAATTTGTGTGTTGTTATTTCAGGGCATAAGCTAGCCAGGTGGCCCAGAGCCGGGCGGGATGAAAAGCAGGCCTGCCCGCAGCTCCTCATTACACAACATGAGGCAGAGTTTACCCTAACTGCCTAGCCTCTCTCCCTTGTTCACCACTCTCCGAATCCTCTCTCAAACATCTCCCAACACTGAAGTCTATCCAGGGATCCCTAGCTCACCTTAGAACATAGTTTAAAAAGCCCCAAACAGATATTCTTTTCACAACTATTTGAGACTTTTCTTCTAGGGGCATAGAGAGTACAGCAACAAATGAAGTCAAGCTCTTGACTTCCTGGAGTTTCTATTCTTACGGGTTACTGAACTAGGGGAAGATGGATAGTTAATCACTTTCATAAGAAGGGGTGTTGTGATCTAGCTGGGTCCTCAAAAACCTAAGTGATGGAAACTTAATCTCCACATTTACATGCTAATGGTTTTGGAAATAAGAGTTTTTCAAGAAATTCTGGATTAGATGAGTTCTGGAGGACAGAACTCTAAAATCCACACCAGCATCTTTACAAGGATGGACAAGAGCCCTTAATTAATGCATTTGCCCTGCCTCACCATGTGATGCCCTCGCTCCACTGGGTTACACTGAAGCAGCAAGTCCCTCATCAGATACTAGCATCTTAACACTGGTCTTCACAACCTCCAGAACCATGACTTTAAACTAGAAACTTAAAGTAAATGAAGTTTAACCTAAATCTGTCTCTACATAGAGTAAAAGTTGTAGCCTTCTATGCATATCAAACTGTAACCTCATTTACTGTATAAACAGACTATAATGTACTAACAGGAAGTAAAGAGTTTCAGCCAATTGTAGTGGGGCGATCTGTTCCCAAGAGAGGCCTTATCATACAACAAAAGTATATGCTCTACAATGTTCATAGCAGCATTGTTTGTGATAGCCAGAACCTGGAAACAACCTAGATGCCCTTCAATGGAAGAATGGATGAAGAAAGTATGGAATTTATACATATTAGAGTACTACTCAGCAATAAAAAACAAGGACTTCTTGAATTTTGCATACAAATGGATGGAAATAGAAAACACTACCCTGAGTGAGGTAAGCCAGACCCAAAAAGAGGAACATGGGATGTACTCACTCATATTTGGTTTCTAGCCATAAACCAAGGACATTGAGCTTATAATTAGTGATCCTAGAGAAGCTAAATAAGGAGAACCCAAAGAAAAACATATAGGCATCCTCCTGAATATTAACCTTCAGCAAGCGATGAAAGGAGACAGAGACAGAGACCCAAATTGGAGCACAGGACTGAAATCTCAAGGTCCAAATCAGGAGCAGAAGGAGAGAGAGCACGAGCATGGAACTCAGGACCGCGAGGGGTGCACCCACACACTGAGACAATGGGGATGTTCTATTGGGAACTCACCAAGGCCAGCTGGCCTGGGTCTGGAAAAGCCTGGGATAAAACCGGACTCTCTGAACATAGCGGACAATGAGGACTACTGAGAACTCAAGAACAATGGCAATGGGTTTCTGATCTACTGCACGCACTGGCTTTGTGGGAGCCTAGGCAGTTTGGATGCTCAACTTACTAGACCTGGATGGAGGTGGGGGTTCCTTGGACTTCCCACAGGACAGGGAACCCTGATTGCTTTTCGGGCTGGGGGGAGACTTAATTGGGGGAGGGGGAGGGAAATGGGAGGCGGTGGCGGGGAAGAGACAGAAATCTTTAATAAATAAATAAATTAATAAAAAAAAAAGAGTTTCAGCCAAGCCCTCGTTAGTGAACAGCCAGTCTTGCTGACTCAGCATCTTTCTCCCATTTTCTGACCATCACTTCCTTCTCTCAGATTATGTTGTATCCTGACTGTGAGGCAAAGAGTATTCAGAACCATTTTTGGCTCGGGCTACTGCCTGATGACAGAGTTTCAAACAAAACCAATTAAAATCTGCAAGACCAAGTTTGTTGGAATTTTGCCTTTTAGCAGAAAGCAGTCTGCTGTTGTTTACAAATGTTGTATTCAGGGATAAAAACAGAAAATAGCCAAGGCAGGATGTTTAGTTGATAGAGTTTTAGGACACTGAACAAAAAAGACGTTAAAGCAATTTAAATCCCTGGAAGAAATTTTAACATGACAGTACACTACCCAATGCTTTTCAGTGGGTGTTTATGACCTATATCTCTTTCCCGTTATGTCTCTTACTTATTCTAGTCTATTTGGGGGCTGAGACTATCATGGACACTGTAGAGAGCCTTTGGAGAACACAGTAGAGAAAAACACACAGAGGTTCCTGCATCAGAGAACTTACTCCCACACTGGAATCCGACTTATTCATCATAGGTGTGTCCTAAATGATGAGATATGTCAAAGTTGATTCAAGTAATTGACATGCTGAAATTTGAATTTATTGTCTTTACTCAGATGTTATTTAATATCGAATATATCATGATCAAACATAGCCATCAATCAACAAGAAGCTTCATACAGTCTAATCCTGACTCTTTATAAAGTAAAAATCCATTTCAGTGGCACAAAGGCTCCTTGTGTACACCTGTCCTTCCAAAGCTGTAAGCTCTCTGTGACTGAGAGGGCTTGTGAACTCCTGTGGTTCTTTCTAGTGTGCAGTTCAGGCCAGGAGTCACTCAGCTGGGGAATGCTTGAATATCCTGATTTCATATTAACTTTTAAGTGTATGTTATATCACACTTCATGTCTAATGATCTTCTAATTCACATGCCCTCTCAGTTACGGGAAATACCCATGGTCATGGCCAAGTACAAATCGCACGGAAGCAGTTTCTATTCTATTGGTATACTGTCAGGATGTCTAAACTGCAGGAGTTAAGTACTGAGGTTTGGTTTTGTTTGCTTTGAACAAGGTATGTGGACGTTTTGGCTATTTATAATGTAAAACCACTTCTTTACAGTATTTGACTAAATTTGTGTGTCCATGGTATTTGTGAATACATGCGATCTCTGTATCATCATAAGCCTATTTAGTTTTACTCTCAGTAGGGTTTTTTTGGACTGTACAGTGTTTATATGATCTGAACTCCTTATACATAAGAAGGTGTGTATATTAATCGAATTATCGACTTAAATATTTTAAAAGTATGAATACCCTTATTTGCTGCAAAGGCCAGTGTGTAGACGTTTGATTTTTAGCACCATTTTTAAGTGCTCCATTTTAGTGACAAAGTATAAATCTTTGGCACACAGACAAGTCAGTAATAGGTAATGCAGGTATGTTCAGGTTAAGCCAACAATGTTTTTCATTTTTATGCTTCTTTTCTGTCAGCACTAATGAAGCCAACGTTGCCTGAATGACTGAATACTGAAACACAGCCCTGTTTAAAAGTATGGAACAGAAAAAGAAATAAATAGAGGAAGATTTTTTTAAAAAATGGCCTATGAATCTGGCTATTTCACATAACCTCAAGGAAAAAGAAAACTGTTCATTTAATATTTACTTCATCTATGCTTCAAACTTCAATATCATTTTATCCATGATTCAGACTTCAATATCATTATATGTAAAGTTAAACAATCACTTGTGTCTAAGCACAGCATTAGTGAAAGTCACTCCTTACCCACAACTGTAGAGTGATACACCCACCAATACTGGTTGCTTTTCTAATTCTGTGGTGAAACACCATGACCAAGGCAATTTATAGAAGAGTTTCTCTGGACTTCCCGTTTCAGAAATTTAGGGTTCATAGTGGCAAGGGCACCATGGCAGCAGGCAGCATATATAATGGCGAGAGCCAGAAGCTGAGAGCTGAGGGCCCACATCTTGAACCACAAGCAGAAAGCAAGGAGAGAGAAAACTGGGAATGGCATGTGGTTTCGAAACCTCCCAACCTTCCCCCAGTGACACATTTTCCTCCAGCGAGGCCACACCTCCTAAACCTGCCCAAACTGCCCCAAGTAAGGAACACATACTCAAATGCTGGAGACTATGGGAAATCTCATTCAAGCCACCATAGTGCCCAGGGCAAAATGCTGAGCTGATCTTCTGCACTGACTTTCATGTTACGGTACTTACAGCACACTGCATATGGCCAGGCAACCTTCCCAAGCATTGCAAATGGAATATAAAATGTCCTATTAATACCAGACAGGCAAAGGAAAGAACACAGAGGCCTGGATTTGCAACGTTTTTCTCAGTTATTTTCCTCTGATTATAAGAATATCATGGGCTCTGATATTTGGAAGTTGGCCAGGTAACCTCCAGAGCCAAGAGCTAACGGTCTTGCTCCAAGTAAATTGAATTCCAATTATAGTACTCACACACACACACACACACACACACACACACACACACACACACACACACAGAGCGAGATCCTGCCATTTATTTTGTTCCTCTGCCCATAAGGCTCCTTTGCTTTCAGTTTTCCCACAGCGGAGGTTCTTGCAGCTGGATGCACAAGTACATACTAAGAAGCCCTCCCGTATTCTATATTAACTGCTCAGACGTTGAGCCATAAGGGGCAAGTATGCAGTAGTGGAGGAGTTCCCTGCAAAGCAGAAACTACGTGGAGGAATTTCTTCTAGCCCTAAGGGTGGGTGGGTTTAGGGAAACCACCTGATTTCTAATTAGAAAATGATTTTTTTAAAAAAAGATACATCTTTCTTTAAGGGTTAATTTTATCTGTTTCCAACCCTTAAGAAACTGTAGAGGCTTGGAAACTGATTCAACAAATCCGACAGCAACTACCCATTGCCAGACATCATGACAGGACCAGAGTTTTGTTATTTCTTTTTTTTTAATTGTACTATATATTTTTCTCCACTCCCCTTCCTTCCTCCCCCTCCCCTTCTACTCTCTCCCCTAATCTTCACACTCCCAATTTACTCAGGAGATCTTGTCTTTTTCTACTTCCCATGTAGATTAGATCCATATATGTCTCTCTTATGGTCCTCTTTGTTGTCTAGGTTCTTTGGAATTATGAAGTATAAGCTGGTTTTTCTTTGCTTTATGTCTAAAAACCACTTAAGAGTGAGTACCTATTATATTTGTCTTTCTGGGTCTTTGTTATATCACTTAATATGATGTTTTCTAGATCCATCCATTTGATGCAAATTTCAAGATGTCATTATTTTTTCCACTGCGTAGTTCTCCATTGTATAAATGTATCACATCAACAAGACAAAATGGCAGCCTACAGAATGGGAGAGGATCTTCACTAACCCCACATCAGACAGAGGGCTGATCTCCAAAATATACAAAGAACTCAAGATATTGGTCATCAAAAGAACAAATAATCCAATAAAATAATGGAGTACAGACCTAAACAGAAAGCTCTGAACAGGTGTTTGTGCCGTGTGAGAATCATGTGCTTGCCATGTGCCATCAGTTCTCTTCACGGTGCTGAGCAGGGAGGCCTTGAGTTGCGAGCCTTGGTCCCTCGTACACCTCCTCTGAACAGCCCTCCCGTGGCTGCGGGGCCTGTTTGGACCCATTTTCTTACTTAGTGTCCAGAGCAGTCCCCCTCCTGTCACCCCGTGGTGTCAGGTCGGGGGGGGGGGCGCCTGGTTCTTGGCCACTCCCTCCCTGTGCCCCCTCCAGCTGGCTGGGATGGGGGCAGGATCAGGCATCTACCTCGACTGTACTGGCTCTGCGGTTTCAGCTCCCAACAAGGATGCGTGGATCTTTGGTGCCCGTTCAAGCAGCCCTTGGTCTCTCTTGCCTGTCTCCTTGCTCCTTCCTCTGGTCCATTCTTAGCAACACCTGGAGACCAGACTGGGGCAGAAGCGGTCCCAATCCTTCAACCTAAAATATCAGAAGACTGCAGAGGTTCCTTCTCTCCCTCTGTTGGGGTGGTAAGATTCTCAAGGTCGTGGAGCTTGTGGGGATGAGTACATTGGAGGGAGAGAGCAGGCATCTCCCAGGGGATCACTGCTGGAGAACATGTTAGAGTTGTGACTCACACATGTAGTCTCAGGACTTGGGAAGCAGAGGCAAGAGGCTCACCATAAGTTCAGGGCTAGCCTGGTCTATGTATCAAATCCAAGGCTAGCCAGGACTGCATAGAGGTTTCACTAAACAAAACAGCTGTGACTGCCATACCCTCTTCAAGGGCCCACACTGATGGGCCTGTTTACTTCTAAAGTATTAAGAAGCCAAGCCTGTAATCTTCCAGATTGGTCTTAGGGCCACGAGAAGATCTGAGTTCAATTTCTTATGGGGCCTATGGTGGAAGGAGAGAACCAACTTCCTAAGTTGTCCTATGACCTCACAGGGTACACAGCTTGTGCGTGCCCCTTATCCACACGGAGGTTTAAAATGTTTAAAGAGAAATAGAGTCAGCCAGGTTAGAAAAACTCCTGGAATGACAGAGCCTGCAAAACGGGGGTGGAGGGTGGGGGAAAGAGAGTGCTTCATATAAGGACAAGGCCTCCAGGAGGCCAATGAGGGGGATGGGGACAACGGGCTGCCCAAGTTATGGTAAACCCCTGTCTCAGCATGCCTGAGTGTTTGGGGTACTGTTCAGGTTTACGGATAAAAGAGAGAGGTTCGTTGAAGGACATCTAGGTTGTTTCCAGATTCTGGCTATTACAAATAATGCTGCTATGAACATAGTTGAACAAATGCTTTTGTCATATGATAGGGCATCTCTTGAGTATATTCCCAAGAGTGGTATTGCTGGGTCCAGGGGTAGGTTGATCCAGAATTTCCTGAGAAACCGCCACACTGATTTCCAAAGTGGTCGCACAAGTTTGCATTCCCACCAGCAATGGATGAGGGTACCCCTTCCTCCACAGCCTCTCCAGCAAAGGCTATCATTGGTGTTTTTGATTTTAGCCATTCTGACAGGTATAAGATGATATCTCAAAGTTGTTTTGATTTGCATTTTTCTGATGGCTAAGGAGGTTGAGCATGACTTGAGGGCTAATGAGAAGCCAAGGACAATGGCATGGGGTTTTGATCCTACTTCATGTTCTGGCTTTGTGGGAGCCTAGCCAGTTTGGATGTTCATCATCCTAGACCTGGGTGGAGGGGGAAGGACCTTGGACTTTCCACAGGGCAGGGAACCCTGACTGCTCTTCGAACCGGAGAGGGAGGGGGAGAGGATTGGGGGGAGGGGGAGGGGCAGGAGGAGGGGGAAGGAAATGGGAGGCTGGGAGGAGGCGGCGATCCTAATACATGAACTGGCTTTGTGGGAGCCTAACCTGTTTGGATGCTCACCTTCCTGGTCCTGGATAGAAGTGGGAGGACCTTGGACTTCCCACAGGGCAGGGAATCCGGACTGCTCTTCATTCTCGAGAGGGAGGGGGAATGGAGTGGGGGAGAGGGGGAGAGGTGGAGGGAAGTGGGGGGAGCGGGTGAACTGTGCGAGGAGGGGGAGGGAAATGGGTAACGGGGAGGAGGCCGAAATTTTTTTTCAACAACTAAACAAAAAAAATTAAAAAAAGAGAGAGAGAGAGAAGTTCGGTGAGATGGGGGGCACAGCTGACTCTCTAGCTTAAGTGCTATCTGTGGTGAGGGCACCTCTTGTCACACACAGACTCCACTCCTATGACCCACATCTCTAATGCCCCTTCCCTTTTCCCACACACAGACTGCATTCCCGTGATCCACATCTCTGATGCCCCTTCCCTTCTCCCACATGCAGACTCCACTCCTGTGACCCACATCTCTAATGCCCCTTCCCTTTTCCCACACACAGACTGCATTCCCATGAGCCACATCTCTGATGCCCCTTCCATTCTCCCATTCTCTGTACTGGGATCAACTTGCAGCAGCCCCTCATTCTATTTGAGTCTTAATAGAAATACATGACTTAAATGCATTTTGTTTGTACATGGATTTTGCCCTAATGAAGACTATTTTCTTTCTACCAGAAACAGAAGCAAAGAGAGGTTAGAAAACTGGCCAAATAACCCCATTAGTTAAGAGACAAGTCAAGTCATTTTATTAACTAATCAAATAATCTTATCTATTTTCATAGCTCAAAACTATTGATGTTAGAGCACCATGAAGAATAACACATGTTGTCAAATGACAACCCCAGGCAGAATTCACAACCTGGGGAGCCTGGATGAGAACTCCTCAGACCAGCCCAGGCTTAAGAGTAGGTACTTAGTACTATGACAGTCTTTCTACTCAGACACCAGCCCTGCATCTAGATGCACATTTTAGGAATTGTAGAAATCACTCTTGGTTCACACATGTGTAATAAAAAAATCAATTGAGAAGCCATCACAGATGAATATCTGCTTTCTGTGTGAGGAAGTCAGGGGCAGTGTAAAGTTGAAGGTCATCCACAGTTCACACCAGCATCTGAGGAGTTAAGATCTCTTCTCATTTTGTGTAATTACATGAACACATCATCCCCTTCCCTGAAAACTATCAGGATTTATTTTCTGGTTGTCTATTTTAAGCTCACTGGATTTAAACAAAGATTAATCAGTCTCAATTGTTTAAAAGTACCTCACAGATTTTATTTCTCTTTAAATCAAAATGTTTCATGGCTATCACTGTGAGCAAGCATACAGAAAGGTCACCTGCTTCTTCCTTTACATCTGATAATAAGACTCCTGGAAAATTAGCAGACAAATGAGCGATTTACAGAAAAAAAATTACAGAACAATGTATTGTCCATAATGATATAAATACTGAGAAACTTTCCCTTTTCCTCTAATTATCTAGTAGCTATAGAGTTATATGTAAGATACTGTTAATATGGAACACTTCCAAGAATAGGTCAAACATCATAAATTCAGTCTGGGTGCGACTCATGAGAAAGACTGTTGCTGAACTGAGGGGTATCTGCATGGCTGGAAGCAGGTAGTCTGTGGGTTTACTAGGGGCCTTCAGAAGAGGTTTCCCTTAATAACCAATGTTAAGCTACTGCATAACCTTCTACTCCCTAACTATATCCCCTTTGGCCATTTATTACCACTGTAAACCTAAAATACTTCGGTATACTATTGACCTGCCATTCTTTTTCTATGTGCTAAATTTGCATTAACTTGCTGTTGAAACTTTTAAGTCCAACTCTACTAATTCAAAAAGATAAAAATGCAGAACATTTTCTTTATAATATGTACAAGGACAAGCATTATAAAGATAGTTTTAAGAGAATAAGTTACTGTTGGATGCTCAGCCATAAATGGTGCAGATCATCATTCCCTTGAAGGAATGTAGAGAGCAGTGTAAATGAGGAACCAGAAACAATGAAAAAGCCAGAGAGCAAGATGGCACATCCTGGGATGACATCTTCTAAGCGTGGCATGTCTGTTGTACTCTTGAACTGACAGCAGCTGCCATTACTTGAATAAGTCATGCACAAGATTGAGCCTACCAATGTCCTGCCATGCAAGGGAGAATGGTTAACAAGGTGCTAACCCTTCCTGTATATCATGGTTTATAGAGAGAGTGATATTTTCTTCTATGACAATGCCACTGAGAAGGTGTCCAGGCCATTGAGATTTGTCCAGGCCATTACGAGAGTTGGAGAGATAACTCAGTAGTTAAGAGCATTGACTGTTCCTCCAGAGGACCTGAGTTTGATTTCCAACACCCACATGGTAGGTAATAATAACATGTAACTCCAGTTCTAGGGGACTGGATGATTTTTTTCATACTCTATAGACATTAGGCATGAACTTGCTATACAGACCTGCATGCAGGAAAATTACACATACACATAAAGCAAAAGTAAAAAGTTGTTGTCTTTTTTTTAAAAAAAAAACCCTCCTATAAGCACCCCTAAAAAATACTCACTGGGCCACAAAAGAAAAAGACATGAGACTAGAAGGGAGACTAGTTAGTTAGAAAAAGTAAAGGAATCAGCAAGAGTAGAAGAGAAATATGAGTTAATAGGACTTTACATGTGAAAAATGTGTGATATACATGTATGAAAATATCACCATGAACCCCATTGTTCCTTGTAATTAATATATATAACAAAAATATGAAAAAATAAACCCCAGGAGCACTGAGCGACCTCCAGGAACATGGAGTGACCAACAGGGTAACTGGAACTGTGGCACTGACTGCACCATGAGGAGCAGCCATCTGAGCCTTGGATCCACTGGCACCAGGAAGACTGATCACCGGAATCACAGACAGCCCCAACTACACCAATTAGATGAAAAGATGGGCTGACAAGGTAAGAACATACGCAACACCACAAAGAGCAACACAACACCAATAAAATCTAGTAACCCTATAACAGCAAGATTTAAACAAATAATTATGGGATTATGAGATTATAGGATTATGGAATTATGGGGCCAGTAACTTCAAACTACCATACCTGCTGCCTCCTAATTAGAGCTAGCCCACTGCAGAACTGTTTGGGGGCACTGTGCTCTGTCAGAGGAGATGAGCTTCTGGCACTCAGCTCCCCTTCCTACCACCTGCCTATGGAAAACGTATCTCTGAGGATGGCACAGCCACCATCATGCCTTGCTTTGGTTTCTTTAAAAATTGTCCATTTATAATCTTAATAGGATGATCAAGTGACATCAAAATGTTCTGGATTTTAGGTCAGGAAGCTAGAAACAGAAAGACAGTTGGAGTGGGAAACAGGCTAGATAAGTCAATACTAGTAATGAAAGTAATGTATAACAAATTGGAATCAAGCCCTTTTATTCCCAACTAAGATCAGTAACATGTTTTTTTTTTCTACAAGATGAAGTTTGCTCAAATATTGAAGCATTTGAAAAACAGGTCATTTAATCAAGTTTATTAAGCATCTTTACACAAAGAAAATGCCATGAGACTTTGTGGTTATTCATATTGGGGCCCCTGCTTTACAATCATGCTAGAGATCTGAGAGGGAAACTCAACTCTTTAAAGTTCATAAATGTTCACAACAGGGTGTAAAGATTTCAATGCAAGCTTGAACGATCTGAAAAACACTTCATCAGAAACATAAATTCAGCCCTGAAATATGGGGAGAACTCAAAGAAGCGAACTGAAGAACATTCCAAATGAGGCACATAGCTAGAATAAAGTCAGGGGAGGAGAAAAATTCCAAATGCATCTTAAGAGAAATGAGGAGGACAGCTTTGCTCAAGCAGCAAGACTGCTTAGAGAACAATTTGGAACAGGAAGATAACAGGGTCAAGTTCAACAGGAGAAGACTTTGAATGATGACATCAGAGGGCTGAGAGGCACCCCCAGCCAAGGAGATCTATTTAAGAATTATCTAGAAGGACAGAGGGAGCTTCTGTGCAGGACATGGTCACCAGCTTGTCCAACATAATTCAAGAGAGACTCCAAACAGAAGGCAATAGATAAACCTTGAGAGGAATGGTTTTGTTTTTTCTTGTTGGTTTTTTTTTTGGAGGGGTGGTTTGTTTAGTTTGGTTTTTCAACACAATATTTTATTGATTATCTTGAAAGATCATATAATGCATCCCTGATCACATTCACTTCCCAGTCCTTCCAGGTCCATGACACACTTATCACCTCCTCCAAAACAAAAGAAGAAACAGGACCAAGTCCAATTTGTGTTGCCCATGTACTCCGTAGAGCATGGTCAAACTCCCAGTGGGTAGCCCCTTAAAGGAAAACGAGTCCTTCTTCACCCCCACCCATACCAGAAGTCAACAACTGTCAATTAAATATAAAACACAAATAGGAGAAAGCTGCCATGAGTGCCTTGCACCTAGGCTAGATACATCTTCAGGGACATTTTCAGATAACAGTTGAAAAAAGGTTTACAGAAGTTAAAAGCCAATCTGCAGCATCCCTGCTATTTATAACTGGCTTTCTCCTAACCTAGTAGGGGAAAACAACACTGCTAGTTATAATTTTAACACTGCGCTTCATGTAAAAAATGTTCTGCCAGCTCTCTCCTAAACCTTACTCATTCACTGTGCCTTCTTCCAAAAAAACATGTCATCTGGGAGAAAATATACGCATTGTCCAAGAGGCTATGAAAACCAAATTTTGTCAAAGCCAGTGGTATAATCATTAAGAATTACATCAGAAAATATTGCTATAAAGATAAAATAAGAATATTCATTGTTTATCTCAATCTTTTAAAAAAAACTGTGTGCAGTTTTTACCTTGACTCTTCAGAGAGAAATCAGACAACTGTGTGATGGAATAAGAACCAGAAGAATGCGGACTATAGAAACCATCATAAGTTGCCATTTAATGAAACTAATGATCCCAAAGCACCACATATGTAGTGGTTTGAATGAAATGACCCCCAAAACTCATATATTTGAATGCTTGGCTCCCAGTTGGTGGAGTTTGGAAGGATTAGGAGAAGTAACCTTGGTGGAGAAAGTATGTCCTTGTCGGAAGAAATATGTCTCTGGAGTACATTCTGAGATTTCAAAGGCCCCCACACACCAGGTCTAGTCAGTGTGTGTGTGTGTGTGTGTGTGTGTGTGTGTGTGTGTGTGTGTGTGTGTGCCTCTCTCTGTGTATCTCTCTGTGTGTTTCTATGTGTCTGTCTCTCTATGTGTGTCTCTCTGTCTCTGTGTGTGTCTCTGTCTGTCTCTGTGTGTGTCTCTGTCTGTATTCTCTGTATGTGTGTATCTCTCTCTCTCTCTCTCTCTCTCTCTCTCTCTCTCTCTCTCTCTCTGTCTCTCTCTCCCTGCTCATCAGGATGTAGAGATCTCATGATGATCATGACGTAGCCTCTGAAACCATAAGCAAGTCCCCAATTTAATGCTTTCTTCTATCATCTGCCATTGCCATGGTGACTCTTCACAGCAATGAACTGCAGATAAGAGAGTATATAAATACATGTGTGTAATTTGCTTCTCAGCAACAATATCAAATCTACAGCTGTCTTGTCAATCTAAGCCATACCATGAACCTCCTCCACAGCTGTTACTTTTTTCTATCCAAGCAGCCACACATATTTAAAAACATTTGTATTCTCCCCGTTTCACTCATGTTTTCTCACTCCCAACTTATTCTCCCAACATTTCAATTTGCTTGTATTTCACCACAATCCAAGTGGCCTTCGCTAATATAAAGGACACCAAAGTTTCTAAAATCAATGTATAGTTTTCAGTACTCTTCCTATTTCAACTCACAGGCTACACTCAACAGCCTGAGTCAGCCCCTTATTCTGATAACTCTTTTTCCATGTTTACAAGACTCTCAGTCTTTTCTGTTTCCTTTGGACGGACATTCTCATATGGCAGGTTCTAACTGGTATTTATAAGTTGAGTCCTACAAATCTCAATAGCCCTCCTGCACAAGTTATCCCCTTAATACTTAAGCTGGATTATGGGGAACCCCAAATTTATTGATATTTGATTCTATTATCTGTGTGTCAAGGTTCAGAAGCCAGATAAGTGCCAACCATTTTTTTCTGAGGAGAAGAGTTTTTAAACTGTCAACCTGCTTGGTGTGTGCAGGAATGAGCTCACAGTCACATACATGTAAAGCCCTGATTTCACCCATTTCCTCCTCATATGGCTATAAGAATCCTACAGAGAAGGAGACTGAAATTCTCATCATTATCATTTTTAACTGAAAGGATGCTCTAACTGAAATATAAAAAGGCAAAAATAGTATTTATAAGGAATATAAGGTAGTATAAAGAATGACGTAGAGTTTAAGGGAAAGGCTAAAAGAAGTTACATCAAATGTTATAAGAATTGCACTAATATAAACAATGCAACATCTCCTGCAATGAAATTGTACTGCCTTAATATTTTAATACTTACTAAAAGCAAGTCTTTGGAAAGAATACTTTTGCTTGCCTAAAATAGTAGTTAAAATTATTTTTAGGAACAAAGCCTTTTGGCATCACTATTATAAAAAACCCCAATGTATTTTTAAAAATCCAGTGGGAAATAGGAACTTTGAATCTCATCTCCAGGCAGGAAATAGTTTCACACCTACAGAAATTCCTGAAGAGCCAATCAGAAATGGTGTAGGAGGTTCTTCTGTTCATGTGTTGCTTTCATTGGATAATGAATAAAGAAACTGCCTTGGCCTAGTTGATAGGGCAGAACTTAGGTAGGCAGAGAAGACAGAACTGAATTCTGGGAGGAAGAAAGCAGAGTAAGAGAACCTCCATGAAGTCTACAGAATCAGACATGCTGAATCTTTCCCAGTAAGCCATGATCTTGTGATGATATACAGATTAATAGAAATGGGTTAAATCAAGATGTGAGAGCTAGCCGATAAGAGGCTAGAGATGATGGGCCAGGCAGTGATTTAATTAATACAATTTCTATGTGGTTATTTCAGGTGTAAGCTAGCCTGGCGGCCGGGGCAAACAAATGGCCACCCTCCTTGTGCAACACGGAAATCCAATGATTTCAATCCAAACTCAATGCAATATCATAAAGTATCCATGTAAAGCATCCTTTTATGATCTTATCTGGCTCATATACTATGTGGGGTGTCAGTGTGAGAAAAGTAATTCTTACTTAAGCAGAGTAACAAACACTGATCTTTCAGTAGTTCAACTCATGCCAATGCATAGCTTCATTCTCTGATCTAAACAATCCCAGGCAGGTAGCTAAACAGTAAGCCCAGCCCAGAATCTGCAAGCTTACAAATCCATAGCTAAAACTCCTCTACTTAGAACTATGCAGATAAACAAAACATGAAATAGATGTGGATGTAGGAGCACGTTAGTCCTGAACTGACCTGTCCCGAGAAATGTGAATGACCTACCTCCAAAGATATACCTTTTAGCCAGAAATGGTCAGATGGCCCAATAAAACTGAAGTGGGGGAAGACTACTAATAAATACTGAGGAATGCAGGGAATATTTGCTTATTAATGCTAGGGGTGTTACAATACTTTTACATTTTCAAATAAAATTAAATAAGGATGTGAGATTTCTCATAATGGTGTGGAAGTTAAAGGAGATTATAAAACACCAATAACAAAGACTAATTTTTTCCAAAGAAATAACATACTTGAAAAATTTATGAGGATTGGATATGACAGATCATTGAAGTGAAGTGGGGTTAAGGATGGGATTAAGTAGAATTGAAAGCCTGAAATTCTACCCCAAGCTGTCAGGCAGCTGCGCTCACCAACCTCGGGTTCTCGGGGGCTCTAGATTGAGACATAAAACTGAGGTTGGTGATATTGTGCCAACAGAAGTAGAGAGCTGCCACCGTTGATTCCTTCCACAAGCTCAGATTTATGTTGCTTACAATAAACTTCAGAGGTGTGTGCCGGATCCTGCTAACGGTCGCATAAACAGGGCTTCATGTAAACACTAGTCTGGAACACCACCAACCTGCACAGCACTCCTGCAAATTCAGCATTGCCACACAGCACAGGACTTCAGGGTCATGCCTTTACAAATGAGGAGAACTCCGCTCTTTGCTCTGTGGACATATTTCTACTTCAGGCCACTGTAGCTTTCTCCGTGGTACACACGTCATAATAGATTCCTGAAGAGCACGGTAAGCTTCAGGGGAGGAATGTTTTCTTATCCTGTACATTGTGAGTGTGCTGTGGATACTAGCTAGTCTCTTAAACAAATGTTTGTGGTTTTCAAATGAGACAGTGAAACATACAGTTACCATGTGATTTTTAATTAGCTATGTGTCTGAGACCATTTAACCAATGTAGCCTTATTCCTGTCACGTGGTTTAAAAGGGAAATAAGTTGGCTCCACATGTCATATTTCTCCTAGAAATACCCAGGAAATACTTACGATATGGTAATGCTTAGGGAAGCTGGATTTGATCTTTCAATTTAATAATGAGAGAAGAGAAGACAGAGAGAAAGATAAAGGAGAGGGGAGAGTTGGGGTTGAAGGGGAAGAGAGAGGAGAGGGATAAGGAGAAAAATCTGTTCTGAACTGTCGAAGGAACATTCTGTACTCTGTAGGTCTTGTATATTCAATTTAGTTTCATTGCTTTTCCTCTCTTACTTATGGTTTTATAATAAATGGAGGATAAACCACAAAATTTTTATTAGCTGACAAATAAACAACTGTGACAGGCACCGTTTTATACATTAAGGGGCAGAGTCGGGATAATCCATTGCATTTGGCTCCTGTTCCATCCCAGATTCTTCTAAGAAAAATAATGAGCCACCAGTTTAAGTCAAGAAATTTCCAGGAAGTTTCACAAGTTTAAGAATCAAAATGGTTCCCAGTAGAACATCCCCATTGTCTCAGTGTGTGGGTGCACCCCTTGCGGTCCTGAGTTCCTTGCTCGTGCTCTCTCTCCTTCTGCTCCTGATTTGGACCTTGAGATTTATGTCCGGTGCTCCAATGTGGGTCTCTGTCTCCTTTCATCGCCTGCTGAAGGTTAATATTCAGGAGGATGCCTATATGTTTTTCTTTGGGTTCTCCTTATTTAGCTTCTCTAGGATCACTAATTATAGGCTCAATGTCCTTGGTTTATGGCTAGAATCCAAATATGGGATGTTCTACTGGGAACTCACCAAGGCCAGCTAGCCTGGGTCTGGAAAAGCCTGGGATAAAACCGGACTCTCTGAACATAGCGGACAAGGAGGACTACTGAGAAGTCAAGAACAATGGCAATGGGTTTCTGATCCTACTGCACGCACTGGCTTTGTGGGAGCCTAGGCAGTTTGGATGCTCAACTTACTAGACCTGGATGGAGGTGGGGGTTCCTTGGACTTCCCACAGGACAGGGAACCCTGATTGCTTTTCGGGCTGAGGGGGGGGGCTTAGTTGGGGGAGGGGGAGAAATGGGAGGCAGTGGCGGGGAAGAGACAGAAATCTTTAATAAATAAATAAATTAAAAAAAATAATAAAAAACAATCTGATAGAAATAAAAATGCATTTGCATTTCACAATGAAGAAATGCAACTATAAAAAAAAGAATTAAAATGGTCTAGTAGGAAAGCTACATCAGCACTTCCTTCAGTGCTTGATCTCGGTTGGGATAACTTGGAAGTTATCATTTTAGTGAGAGAGGCGGTCCATCATTTGAGCTCATCACAGACACTCCATTCAATCTAACATCCAGTCACAAGGTGTTGAATACAAAGGAATTGGTTTTGCTCCTAATATTTTAATTTATCCTTCTAGAAATAAGTCAAAAAGCTTAGGGCTAAATGTTTATAAACTAAATTTCATAACTAAAATCATTGCAACTTCTTATTATATGTACTATATATTTATTTTATGTGTATTACATGTTATACTTCTTAAATAATAACAATAATAAATAATAGAAGGCCATTTTATGCAAGTATATAATGCACTTTGACCATGGCCCCCAGACTCTGGTACTCTCCCTTTCAGCCCTTCCCATTTCCACTTTGCTTGCCAGTTTCACTTCTACTTTCAAACCATCACTGTGTGTGTGTGTGTGTGTGTGTATGTGTGTGTGTGTATGTGTGTGTGTATGTGTGTGTATGTGTGTGTGTATGTGTTTGTGTGTGTGTTTGTGTGTGTATGTGTGTGTGTGTGTGCGTGTGTGTCTGTGTGTGTATGTGTTTGTGCGTGTGTGTGTGTGTGTGCGTGTGTGTATGTGTGTATGTGTTTGTGTGTGTTTGTGTGTGTATGTGTGTGTGTATGTGTTTGTGTGTGTGTATGTGTGTGTATGTGTGTGTGTGCGTGTGTGTATGTGTGTGTGTGCGTGTGTGTGTGTGTGTGTGTGATTTTATGTACCTATCAAATCAGGGACCTAAAATTGGGAGAAAATATATGACATTTATCATTCTGAAGGTAACTTAACTCACTTAATATGACTATCTCCAGTTGTACCCATTTTTCTGCAAATTCCATAATTTGATTCTTTTTGTGACCGGAAAAAAACCTTCACACATATTTTAACTGCTCCACTATTACTGGTTACCTAAGTTGGTTCCAAAATGTAACTGTTAGGCGAGTACTACAATAAAGACTGCATGTTTCTATTGAATGTCAACTTGGAGTCTTTGGGTGACAACCAATTTTGGTATAACTGGGTCATATGGCAGGTCTATCTGGAGTTTTTTTCTGTTTCTTGAGGAATTGTCATACAGATCCACAAAGATTACAAAAATATAAGGGGAAAAGACAGCCTTTTCAAGAAACAGTACTGACAAAACTGAACAGGCGCATGAAAAGAATGAAACTACATCCCTTTCTGTCACCTTCTACAAAAATGAATTCCAGATGGATCAAAGGCCTTGATGTAGGACCTGACAAGTCTTAAAATGATAGGAAAAAGTAGAGTAAACACTACAAGATATTGGTATAGGCAAGCAATTTCTGAATAAGATTCCAGTTGCTCGGGAAATATTGACAGGTGGGAGTTTCCATGAAACACTGTCAACCTTTAAGTCTTCCATTGTTTCATAGACAAACGGCTTTGCTGTTGTAGCTTTTAGAAGGTCATGAGCTGCCACTCAGAAGATGCGCTTTACACTAGTAAACCTTTCACATGTACAGAGCAGAATTAATCAGACAGTTTAAGTATCTGCTCTCTGACCGGCCTCCTCCATTAAACCCTGAGCTGAATTCACAAGGTGCCTCTCAAACATCATAATGCCTGTCCATCAAATCTATCCTCTCTGAAAAATGCTTAACTCACTTCAAAAACTGTTCGTGAATCAAGTTTTAGCTTAGTCCATACACTCGAGAGTGGCAGAGTAAATGCCAACTGTGAACCTGGGTTATTTTTGCTTCTCCTTCCCAAATTCTTTTCAAGCGTCCCTTACCCAACAAGAAGCCCTCCTCTTTGTGTTCTTGGTATTAAGGCATGTTGAAAATAGAAAAAGTTATTATCTCCAATAAACAGTAGCCATGAATTCTAGCCACATGAAGTAAGCTAAGAGGAAACATCACTTACGAAATTTCTTTAAATTATTTTCCCTTAAAAAGAGAAAGGCTAATGTATGCCAAGCTTCACAAAATGTGTTCAGTGTTAAAATCCCAGTCTCTTTTGCAACCTAAATTTAGTTTTTACGTGTCAGTCCTTCCCTTTCCTTTCTCCTACTCCTTTTCCTGCCACTTTCTAAAATAGCACAGAGCTCCTGTCTTAAAATTTAGTATTGAAGGCACAAAACACAGTGAGCTGAGGATGTTATAAAAAGAAGGAAAAAGTGAACAGAGAATGTTGAATGCACTAAATATACTGAGGTGGAGATATGATTTTTAAAGGAGAAAGGAAGTAAACAAAACTAACACAGCATGCCATTTAAAACATGGCTACAATACCATATAGATTTCTTTCACTTGTTTATATGTCTTAAGAACCTTCGACAGTAGTAGGCTTCCATATGACCCATCAAATGGCCCTTGGTGTTCCCTCTCTTACTCCTTTCTCTCATCCATCTCCCCATTTAATCTTGTTCTACTCTCCACCCAATCTCTCCATAACTATGTAACAGCAGAGACAAATACCCCAACTAGACATCTTTTGCCACCAAGAAAAACTTCCAGTGCCAGGAATGAGTCATGTCTAACTGAGTTACTGACCAAAAGGGTCCCATGGAAATATCCCCAAAATTCAGACTATTGCCATAGCTATAGGTTGCTTCCCTGTTGCTGTCTGTATTTGAAGCCCATTCCATGAAATGGAACCCTTGCTTGACACTGCTCATGTGACCAAGAACCTGAGACTAGATGGGCCATAGACCTATGAGAAAACCAAATACTATTGATCTTCTAAAGGAACAAAGCAATAAAAATAGTTCCTAGTAACATTCTGCTATTCCCATAGATCAGTGTCTCACTCAGTCATCAAGAGAAAAGCTTCCTCTTACAGTAGATGGGAACTAATACAGGAAGACAATGGGCAGAGAATGAGAGACTTTGGAACACTCAATCCTAAACAGGATGTGTCTATCAAACCCCTACCCTCAGGGCTCAAAGAACCCTGTAGAAGAAGATAATCTTGTAGAAAGATTGTAAAAGTCAGAGGAGATGGGTGATGAACTAGAATTAATGCATACATGAACACTGCAGCAGAATGCACAGGTTCAAGACAGATGGGATCCTAGAGCTGAAAGGGAAAAGTGACATGATTTACATCCCTAACCAAGAACCTATCTCCTATTGACAACTGCTTGCAAAGGAAAAATTAGTTTTATCCAGTAGAATCTCACTAGATATACAAATCTCAATAAGGGTAGACCTCATGACTTGTATTAGATGGCCAACACAAAATAAACTGAATGTTGTTGGCAGAGGCTGTTTGTTTGTCCCAGCCACTCTGACTCAAAATAGTCACACAGAAACTATATTATTTGCAATACTGTTTGACCAATAGCTTAAGCATATTTCTGGCTAACTCTTATATCTTAAATTAACCCATATCTATTAATCTGTGTTTAGTCACATAGCTATGGCTTACTGACAAGGTTTCAGTGTCTCTGTCTCCAGTGGCAGCTACATGGCTTCTTCTCACTCTGCCTTCTTTCTCCCCATATTCAGTTTTAGTTTTCCCACATGATCTATTCTGTTAAGTCACTGGCCGAAACAGTTTTATTCATTAACCAATGAAGAACTTCTCACACCATTTCCCCTTTTCTGTCTAAATAAAAAAAAAAGGTTTTAACTTTAACATAGTAAAATTTCATAAAAACAAAATAGTTATCAAAAAAGAATTAGTTATAATATTTTTTATCTATTTTGTCTTTTATCATAACTAAGGAAAGCTATAATTATAACTTTCTATTCTTCAAGTCTATCAAAGACCCCAGAAGAATATATTACCTAAGTTAACAGGAAGCACATTGTAAGTAACTTCTAAAACTCTAGAATTGACAGGGACATCTCATTGCCTGGACAGTCACCCAAAATTCTTCTGTAATTTTGGAGCATCAATTTTCAGCCTATAGGCTCATAGTATCTGACAGACTTTCCCATGAAGCTGGAAAATTCAAAGATAGTTCCGCCTATATTGGCAGTTTGTCAGTCACATTTTTCTGTGTCCTGCAGAATGTCTGGAAGTCTCTTTCATGAATCAGGAACCCGAAGGATTGTCTCACCTTTAGGCAAGTTCAGCAGTCATTTCTCTATGGGTCCCGCATGTCAAGTTCATATGGCATAACATCAAGCAGTCCAGGCAAGAACAGTTTCTTGCCTAATGGCTAACCAACTCCAAAGGAGCCTCTTTGATGCCCATCATCCTCTTGAAGTAATTGGTGCTGCCAGGAGCAGATGTGTCTCATTGTAAATAAAAGTCATAAGTTTTTAAAGCATTTAAATGCTATATTCTGTTAGTCTTTGAAAGATTTGAAGAATACCTATCTAAAATATATATATATATATATATATATCCTAACTAACATGACTACAAGCTTGACTATTGACTATTGTAGATGACTATCTATTAACCTATGTTTCTTAATTATACATTACATTTTTAAATGAGATACACAAACACAATACCTTAATCAAGAGCAGAAATACATATACACAGTAAAATAAAATTGACGTTAAATTTATATCAAAAAACCAAGATCCATACCAATGCAAAGTATTCATATCCCTTTTTAAGTGTAAAGAAACATTTATAAACAATATTTGGAAATTTGGGCATAGTTCTCTCCAAACTGCTTCCTGCTTTTTGTTGAAGTAATTTTTGGGGAGTGTTCACAGTAACCTTTCAGTGGGCCTTGGTCCACCAAACCACATTAGTCTGAAAGCAATTCATAAGTTCTCATATTCTGTGAAAATAAAAGAAGAACCTCTTTTCCAAAGCAAATACTTAGACCCAAATTTTAAAGTCAAGATATCTCTAAAATATATATGTGTGTGTAGAAGGAGCTGTGGGCTATGTTCCTGCCACCTGGCTCCCAGCCGCCTGGCTAGCTTATACCCTGAAATAACAACACACAAATTGTATTCATTTAAACACTGCCTGGCCTGTTAGTTCTAGCCTCTTATCGGCTAATTCTCATATCTTGATTAACCCATTTTTAATAATCTGTGTAGCACCATGAACTAGTATCTTACTGGGAAAGATTCAGCATGTCTGACCTGGTGGCTGGCTCCATCACGTCTGCCCTGGAGAGGAGAGGCATGGTGTCTGCCTCACTTCCTCCCAGCATTCTGTTCTGTTTACTCTGCCTACCTAATTTTCTGTCCTATCAAAGGGCCAAGGAAGTTTCTGTATTAACCAATTAAATCAACACAAAACAAAAGACCCTCCCACATCATAAGTGAGTTTAGCTTAGCATTCCTCAGAATCAAATGTCTTTTTGTAGTCAAAAAATTCAAAGAAAACACAATAGTATGCATATACTCTCTGTATATGTTCAATTTTTATGTGGCTTTTCTTATTCTATTACTTCTTCTACAAGTTTATTCTGTCTCTCTAAAGACTTTGATTTTTTAAAACAACAATTTACTTCCTTTTATAACTCTCTATCCTCTTTTTCCTCTCTCTTCCAAGCCTACATACAATTTTTAAATATCTGTGCCCCGTTTAGAGGTCCTTTTTATCTGAATCCATTCTATTGTGTATCTGTAATCCTTTTCTTACCAGGGCCACTTCTTAAAATGCTAAGTGGCTTGACTAGGTCTAAAGCTGCTTTGCCTTTTGGCTTCACCCAGTCCAACATGGCAGAGGTCTGTTCACTGCCTCTGAGAGTTATTCTCTCTGCCCCAGATCCAGGGTCAGATGGCAGTGGGTCTGTGTTGCTTTTAAGCAATTTGTAACACACTTCTCACAGACCCCCATTTAATGCTCAGTCTCCCATAAGAGCCAGAGTTGTTCATGCAACTAGCATGAACCAGGAAGCCTTAAAGAAACCCTACAGAGTTTGCTGCTACTGCTGAGTCAGGAAGCCTTCTCTTAAAAGAATTGTTTTCTTGCTTCTAGCAAACAGAGCCCACCCAAGAAAATGCTGCTATAAAAAGCCATCCTTAACTCTGTTCTTTTGTGTCTAAAATTTTTTCCCAAGCTTTCTCAGGTTATATGTGGATATAGTCAGCCCACATTGGTGTGCCAATCTGTTGGCAGAGGATGTTCATATGCTCCGGGCTGCTCTGACCTAAAATAGTCACACAGAAGCTATATTATTTGCAATATTGCTTGACAAACAGCATATTTCTGGCTAACTCTTAAACTTTAAATTAACCCATTTCTATTAATCTATATATCACCATGTGGTTGTGGCTTACCAGCAAGGTTCCAACGCCTCTGTCTCCAGGAGCAGCTACATGACTTCTCCTGACTCTGCCTTCTTTCTCCTAGCATTCAGTTTAGCTTTCCTGCCTAGCTCTATTTTGCCCTGTCAAAGGCCTAAGCAGCTTCTTTATTCATTAATCAATAAAAGCAACAAATAGACAGAAGAACTTCCCATATCAGAATGTTATTTTTGTAGATTTTTTTTGCCTCATAATGCTTTGTTAAGGCATTTTTAATCTTACTGTTTTTTCTTATTTATTATATTTTATTATATATTTTATGTTTTCTCTCTTTGTGTGTATGTGTGTATGTGTGTGTTGTGCTTTTTCTTTGTTTTAATTCTTTGCTTGGATTTTTGTTTTATTTGCCTGTTTGTTTTCTAGTAAAATGGAGACACAGAGTTGGATCTGTGGAGAAGATCTGGGAGGAGATGGGGAAGAGAAACAGGGATGAGAATATAATGTATGGAAAAAGTATGCTTAATGAAAAATAATTAAAATGAAATAAAAATGAAGCAGGTCTGGGCTGCAGGCCTGTAATCCTACCTGCTTTGGAAGCTGAAGAGGGGGAATCACCATTTCAGAGCCTGGCTAGACTTCAGAGTAAGAGCAGTGCTAGCCTGGATAACTGAGACCCTATCTCAAAATTAAAAGAAATATATCTTTTGAAAGACTGAAGATGTAGCTACATGACTACCATGTGCAAACTCTTAAGTTTAAACAACAGCCTATAAAACAATAAAAATAAAAATGAAAAACCAGATATTCATTAATCAATTCTAGATGTCTATTCACTTAAAATATATCCTCCAGACAATTTTCTACACAATATATATGTCTAATTCATTTGGGGAAGCTATTTCTCAAAGCATTAAGTATAAATTGTATTGCAAGATATGAAATAAGACTTGCAGACAAAAGGAAATTTTTTTGTTTTGTTTTTAGGGTTTTTTTCTTTTTTAATTGTTTTTATTGATCTATATATTTTTCTCCATTCCCCTCACTTCCTTTCCCCTCCCCTTCTATGCTCTCTCAATTTACTCATGATATCTTACAAAAGAGGAATTTTTAAGAAATAATTGCCATTGTATCAGCAAGACAAGAAAATGGGAGTTTCCAAAGCTCATCCTCACACAAAAATGTTAACCTCCATGAGACAAAACTCATATCTGACATTATTCTTGGGTCCCGAACCTACGGCTAAGCTGGTTATAGCCCCAAGGGTAGAATCTAATCTATTCTATGTGAATTTAAAAACAAACTGACTCCTAATGTATTATCCTTATAACCAAAGATTAATACACCTCTCAACCCTTATCAGATAAGCTTGTATTTGTAATAAATGGTGATTAACACAGAGACCTACAACTGGTCAAGATGCGGAGAATAAAAGACTGTGGGATGCTCAGCTTTACATGGAACATAGATACCACATCTCCTCCTAAGAAGAGGAAGAAAGAGCATAAGAACAGGTAGTTGATAACTACAAGAGAATCAGTGTCTTCTAAACACAGCAGGACATCTGTGGATGAGCTCACATTAGTTATGACAGCATGTGTAAGACCTATGCAAGATGAAGCCAGACTTAATCTCAGCACAAACAAGGAAGGTAGCCATGAAGATCCACCCCTGGTCAATGAACTGTTGGCAATTGGTAGCTGTTATGGAGGGAAAGTTAGGGTTTTTTTTTTTAAATTATAGTTCCTGATAAGTTGACCATGATCTAGTGGTCTCATATCTAAGAATATATAGGCGATACAAATTGAACATGATAGTTTTTAAAGGACATGAAGTTACTAGATAGTGAAGGGTGGTGGAGAATCTGGATTGTAAATATGATCAAAACACACTGTACAAAGCTCAAAGAACTAATAATTTTTAAATCATTTATCTACAGAAGATCTAAGGAATTTTCTTAGACTCCCAAAATCATACCTTCAACATCTTCCCCCAACATCAGGCCATCACAGTAAAAGTCAGCACAAGGCCTATGTTCATGGCTTAGAATAATTTTGATAAAATGACTACACCAAAAGTGATCTACAGATTCAAAGTAATTCCCCAAAAAAAATACCAATGATAGAATTAGGAACTCAATATTAAAATTCATTTCCATGTACAACAAATCCAAAATCGTTTGTTTGATGTTTCTCATTATCTAATTTCAAAACATACTCTAAAGTAATAGTAGTCCAAATATAAGAACAGACACATCCATCAATAAAACAGAACAAAGTGCCCAGAGTTAAAAACACATTTGTACCATCAATTCATTGTCGACAAAGATACAAAAAGCATGCATTGGAGGACAGCCTTTTCAGTAAACGATGTTGGTAAAATTGGTATCTATTCGCATAAGAGTGAAACTTTGTGAAACCTTAAGATGACTAAAAGGAAAGACAGGGAAACTGTTTGAGACATTGGTACGCATGCAGCCAACCATAAATATATAATCATTTTTAAGAATAGGAAACAAAAGATCAATGCAGAAACAAATCCAGATGGTGGTGGCCTACACCTTTAATCCCAGGACTAGAGGGAATATAAAATGAGAGGAGAGAGAGGCTTAGTCTGCTTAGACTATTTAGACTGTGGTCACCCTGCCTTGGTAGAAGTAAGACTTCTCTAGTGATTGGCTGCTTTGCTTTTCTGGTTTTCAGGTTGAAACACTTCCCCCCCCCACACACACACATACATACACACACATACACACACATACACACACACACACACACACAAAATGAATAGGAAACACAAGGAAAACAACAAAAGGGATAATTCCAAATTCAAAAACATTTGCATCGCAAAGGAAACAACTAAAATAAAGAGTTAGCCTCAGAGGGGAAAAGATATTTTCCACCTATTAATATAACAAATGATTAACATTCAAAATAAATAAGAAACTAAAGGATTGATAAAAGTAAAATTAATCCAACTTAAAGTGGGGATTTTCAAAAATTCAGAAAATTCAAAAAGAAATAAAAATGTCTTTCAAAACACTTTCGAAAAAGTATATCAAAACACGTGCAATATCTTCAGACATCAAAGAAATGCTAATTAAGACTGGAAGATGACTTATCTCAGAACAGCTTTTATATTTTTATTAATTTTTAGTTAGCACAAAAATAGCGGGCTTTGTTACATTTCCATATGTATCATATATAAAACATACTTATTTTATCAGGTTCTATTTGCCTCTCTTTCCCCTCCTCCCTGCCTTCTGCTGGTCCTTTTCTTCCCAGAATGGTCTCATTCTGCTTTCATTTCATAGATATGTGATTTACATCATGTAATACAAATGTGGTGAAATCATACATATACACAAACAGAATAGACAAAAGTATTTAGATTCTGCATATGAGATAAAACGTGCAGCATTTTGTTCCCTCTTTCCTTTTGACTCCTTCCGAAATAAATCTACATATCCTCTGGTCTCCTTTTCATAGTTGGTTTTAATAAAATACAGGATGGTACAGGCATGATGAAGGGGGAAGGAGGTACTTTCTCTCCCCATTTTGTCCAACCTTTAAGTAATGCCATTTATATTTATCAATTTTTGTTTCCTAATTTCTTTTGGAATACAAGGAATCTACGATATTGGGTTATGGACCCAAATATCCAGTTAACAATCTATGGTCTCTGATGTTGTAAGATGTTCCCTAAAGATAGCCCCCATCCCATGAGAGCAGGAGAGCTGACGCTGCCTCTCACCAGCTGCAGCTCTCGGGAGAGCAGGCTCTGCATTTTGCCTGGGCATCACAGTAAAGTGGTCCCTTTTGGCAGGGGTGTGTGTGAACCACCCCCAGGGCAAGAGCATGGGAGAGATGGCCCTGGGACTTGTCCATCAGGCTGTGGCAGTAGTGCAGACAAGATGCACCACCTCCTCCCCTCACTACCTGTGACAGTCAGGAGAGCTCATCCCGGGGTGAAAAGAGTGAGAGCTGGGCCTGACCCTAACCAGCTACAGCCCTCATGGGTGAGTCCTGTCCCTCGCCTACGCAGCATGGTAGAGTTAACCCTGTTGGCAGCAGTGCAGATGACCTGGCCCCACTGGTATTAGAGTGCTGGAGCTGGCCCTTTTGCATTGGATGACCTAGCCCAGGCAGTGCTGGAGAGCTTGCCCTGGCGGTGAAGACATGTGAGAGCTGGCAGGCTGACCAACTCAGCTACCGCTGAAGTCCAGATTCGAGGCTATGAGTTGGCTCACCTCAACATCCGCCCCATCTATAAACAGATGGAGTACATGAAGGGGCCAGTCCTGTAGATAAAGATGCAGGACAAACACAACACAGGGCAACAACAGGAGATCCAAGAGGAGTCTCGGTGAGGCCTCAAACTAGAGTAATGATTCATTTCAATGAACAGTTGTATAAGTAAAGGTGTATGGACTAAAGGGTAAGCAGTGACACGCTTCCGCTTCCACGGATGAATGTGAAGGAACAGGGAGATGAGTGGGATGGGAATGCATGATGTGAAATCCACAAAGAATCAATGAAAAGTTTTTTTTTTAAAAATGAAGCTAGCCCCACGTCAATCTCTAGAGCTGTTGGGATAGGTAAAGAGTTCAAATGGCTTGATTTAATTCCTCGTGGCCATATCAGGTTAAATGACTTGGGAGAGGACATGGACTCTCAAACAGACAGCTTACACTTTAAAAGAGCTAACATCTCAGCAAGCAGTTTTCAAATTTCCTGTCACTGCTTTGTCAAAACTAAATCAAAAGAGCAGTTTAGGGTGGTAGACTGCCGCTTAAGGGATAAACTAGTGACCTAATTACAATTAGCTGTGTCTTTCTGGTCTGAGGTTAACGACAGCTAGAAGTAAAAAGTGAAGTTAGCCGAATCCTTGCTCCACATTTAGTCCTGAGTTTGGAGCCACACTGGACAGCATCTAACCAACTGCACAGGTCACCCACATACAGTTCTGGGATGCGCTTAACTGCTTCTTCCACAGTTGACTGGGGAAGTGGTGTGTACTGTTTGAGACTAAGACTCTTTTCATCCTGGGCAGAGGGAAAGTTTCATGCCCAACTGTAGTAAGGAGAGGGCCTCTTGTTGGTTCCCAGCTGCCCGGCTAGCTTAGACACGAAATAATCACACAGAAACTGTATTAATTAAATCACTGTTTGGCCCATTAGCTCTAGCTTTTTATTGGCTAACTCTTATATATTAATTTAACGCATTTCTGTTAATCTATGTATCACCATGTGGCGTCTATGTATAGCCACATGGCTGTGGCTCATCAGGTAAAGTTCCCTTTGTCTGTCTCCAGAGCTCCATGGCGTCTCTCTGACTCAGCCTTCTTTCTCCCAGCATACAGACTAGCTTTCCCCGCCTAGTTCTGTTCTGCACTTGCCATAGGCTTAAAGTAGTTCTTTATTCATTAACCAATAAAAGCAACACATAGACAGAAGGACCTCCCACACCACCAAACATTATAAAATCCTCAGTGGGCAGAGCCTGGGGGAATGAAGTTTGTTGCTCTAGCCATGCATCCCCCCCTTGACCCTCCATAGTGTATCTTCCCATTACGAGCTCTTGCATCTTTCTCTGGTCTCAGTGTCATTCTTTAGGAAGGTGTTCTGGTTGAGACACTAATCTTAACCTTTCCTACCCAAGGTCTGAGGAGACTCTCCAGTTCTCGGAATATCTATTGCCTTATGTAGAAAAAGAGATTATCAGTATCGTTCGATGATGCTGAAGTGATGGGCATACACTGGGTTATCTCCCTGCATATCCTAACCTCAATCACAGTTATTTTCATGAGAGGCAAAGGCACATTACACACACACACTCACACAAATAAATTAGTGAGACAACTAAAGCTAGATGCTATGCTGCTGGCTTTGAAGACAGAAGAAGCAAGGATCCCACACCAGAAGCAGAAAAGGACAAGAAAGCGTGTTCTCCCACGGAGCCTCCAAAGGAAGCACAGCCAGAACCATGATGCAAGGACAGTGAAATGAATCTGGAATTCTGAGCATCCTGAGCTATAAAATATATATTAAAACAAATGTCAGTCACCTAGACTACAAGGTTGCACTAATTTGTTAAAACAGCCACAGGAAAACATATTTAATTAACCTCCTCCTGGGGACAAATCGCAATCAGTACTTAAGTCACCTCAGGCCCAGAGACTGTGAAATGCTTTCCAGTTGAGAAGCATGGTATTCTGTGATTCTTTTCACCTTAAATTAGATGGAAGCAAATTTGCTTGCAACAAAATGTTGGAGGGCATCACTATTTGAGAACTTATAAACATTTAAATAGAATACTATTGACTTTATGCCCAGAAATGTTAACTTTCTGGAAGATGGATTAGTTAACTAGACAATGTAGGTCAGAAAGTATTTCATGACACAGATGCAAAAATGAAAGCCCCAGTTTCCCAGTAACCATAAAAGCACAGTGACAAAATGCTGACAGGAAATCACAAGCTAAATCCAGAAAGAAAAGCCCAGAATTCCAGCATCGTTGGAAAGAGTTTTGTCTGCAAAGAGACTTTGCATTCAGTTGTAACCTTCTTTTCTAAATGACTTAACCACAACTCAGCAACTATAAGAAGAATCAACTTAAAAATGGAAGAGGAATTGAATGCTTCTCCAAATATTTATTAGTGCCAATGGGTACAGAACCAGAGAAGCAACATCACTAATTATTAATCAAATACAAGTCAAAACTACAAGAAATACCACTTTACTAATGGAAAGACTATTGGTAAATTTCTGGTTCCCAGAAAAGAACTGTTGGGAGAAAACGTAGAGAAATTAGAATTTTTGTGCAAATAGGAATGCAAATTTATACAACGGCTATGAACAGAGTTTTGTGGTTCCTCAAAAATTTAGGCATAGAAAAACTACCATAGGACTCAACTCATTCCTTTCAGAGTTCACACACACACACACATATTGAAAGACTTACTCAGGTAGTTTTTCTACCTTGCTCATAGCAGTATTATTCACAATGACCAAAAGGCAAAACACAACTTCAGTATTTATCAGTGAATGAATATATCAGTAAATTGCAGCATATATATGAGACTATTCTTGAGGCTTAGAAAATAAAATTCCATTCCATGCTACAATCATTAAAAGACAATGCTGAGTCAAATAAATCAGGCAAGAAAGGGAAAATCCTGTTTTTCCACTTGTATATTGGCTCCTCCAACAGTCACATGTATAGACAGAACAAAAACGAACAGAGGCATGAGTTACTGCACTGTGCTTCATAGGTGTTTTAAAGATACTGAACTGTTTAGAAATTGAAGATTTTTGGAAATCCTACACCCAGCAACTTCCTTGCCACCATTTCCTCCAACAGCATGGTTTCATTTCATGTGTCCATGTCTCATGAACCTGGAAGGAGTATAATCCTAGGAGAGTGCAGAGAACCATGGAGTTGGCTTGGCCTAGCTGCTTTGAGAGGCGTACATCATAAGTCTTTCAGGTTGGAGTCCATGGATCCTGGGGCACAACGTCCCTTCCAGTTCCTAAGAGACTGTTTCACTCCCTCAGGCAGGGAAGCATTCAGGCCACTTTGCTTTTCTCTGTATGCTCCCGTAGTAGTCAAGGAAGCATGAAGGCTTGACAGAACCATTGGCCTTAGATGTTACTCTTGTGTACCCTGTACAGATGGCGAACTTCACCATATCCTAGCAACTAAAACTCCATTGATCCTGACGATTGATTGCCATTACATTCTGTTACTGATGAAAGTATAAGAAGTCTGATTGCTCTCAATAAAATTGTCACAGCCTCAGCTGTACTGTGGCCCCTTCAGATGGCCTGATTAATTCATGACTCATGACCGTATCAGGTGACGTGGCCCCATAAGTAAGTGCAGGTGCTTACAGGATAGAGAGTAAAGCAAGGACAAGATGAAGGACATGGAGCAGACAAAAGAAACTAATCAGATTTCACCCTGTTGAACAAAAGCTGGAACTGAAGTAGAAATGTTTTAGCTTCGATTTCCTCATGACTTCAATATTTTATACACAAAATTATTTTAATAAAGGAAGTTTAGTAGCTCCAACAGAGGAAATAAAAAAAACTGTCTTCACAGGACACACTAACTGCCTGTATCCTTTCTACCTGCCACGCCTTTTAATCTTGAAACTGATTTCCACAGAAATTGCCAATGTTGTTAATGAGTCTGTCAAGCTTTCCCCCAAAACCATCACTAATTCAGAGACATTGAATCCAGATTTATGGTTGAAGACTGATATATGATGGCATAATTGGTTTTATCCCAGAAATGCAAAAAGTATTTCATTAAAGAATTATTAATATATCACATTACTTGATCAAAGGAAAAAATGATCATCATCTGATTCGTGAAGTCATTGTTACCTTTGATAAATCTCAGGAAATGAATAACACCTCCTTGTGGAAGGTCTCTTTGTCAGAATGAACACTCCCCAGAGTTCTGCATCTCACAGCTTCTTACTCTTGCATAACTATGGTGCAGGACCCAGAGTCCCGCTCTGAACATCACCTATCACTCACTGTTCTAGGTCCATTTAATCTAGGAGCAACTTAACTCGGGCTGCCCTTTCAGTTTCTAAGTATACAATATTTCAGCATAAAATGAAAAGGATATGATTTATTCCCTATCAGTAACAAATCTATACCTGGGGTTTTGTAGCTTGCTTTCTCTCTCTCTCTCTCAAATGCACTGTAACCTTCTCACCTCAACCATCTGACTCAGTAATTCTAGAAGCAATGAAACAGCTTTTGCTAGCACTTCTGCTTTGTGATTATATTTTTATTTTTAAAATATTCTTTCAGATCTCCTTCCTTCTTAAAAGCCCCTACACTTCAACATCTCTGCCTCTCTGTAACATCATGCCTTTACATTTTTTATTTATTTTTTAAACAATCTTTTCATATTTACATACCAATTTTCTTATTACATACCAATCCCAGTTCCCTCTCCTTCCTCTCCTCCAATTCCCCCCACCTTCCACCCACCCCATCCCCCATGCACCCTTAAAGAGGGTGAGGCTTCCCATGGGGAGTTAACAAAATTTGGCATATCACTCTGGGTCAGGATCAAGGCCCTCCCCCTTATAGCTGGGCTGAGCATGGTATCTCTCCAAAGAGAATGAGTTCCAAAAACCAAGTTCATGTACTAGCAATAAATCCTGGTCCCACTGCCAGTGGCCCCACAGACTGTCCCACCACACAACTGTCACCCACATTCAGAGGGCTTAGGCTGAACCTATGCAGGTTCCTCTATGTTAGTCCAGAGTCTGTGAGCTCCCACTAGCTCAGGTCAACTGTTTCTGTGGGTATCCCCATCGTGGTCTTGACCTCTTTGCTCATATTATTGCTCCTCCCTCTCTTGGACTAGACTCTGGGAGCTCAGCCCAGTGCTTAGCTGTGGATCTCTGCATCTGCTTCCATCAGTTGCTGGGTGAAATTGCTATGATGACAATTAAGGTAGTCATCAATCACTCTTGCTTGGAGTCTTAGCTGGAGTCATCCTTGTGGATTCCCAGGAATTTCATTAGTGCCAGGTTTCTTGCTAGCCCCATAACGGCTCCCTCAATCAAGATATCTCTTTCCTTGCTCTCCCTCTCTGTCCTTCCCCCATCTCAGCCATCCTGTTCCCTCAAGTTCTCCTCCCCCTTTCCCTTTTCCCCTGCCCCTCCTCTTCTGTCCTCCCTTCCCCCCACCACCCCCACATTCCCAATTTTCTCAGGAGTTCTTGTCTATTTTTCCTTCCCAAGGGGATCCATGTATGCCTCTCAGGGTTCTCTTTGTTACCTAGCTTCTCTGGAGTTGTGCCTTTACATTTTTAAAGTTATTGTTTATTCTATTTAATGAAAGAGGGCAAAGTAGTGAGTTACCAGCTAGTACATGCCATATTTATATTTCTGAAGACATGAATGAAAGAGAAGATCAGACTAGACAAAGGATTCACATTGGCACAAAAGTCCTTCAGTTGCTTTTCCAAGTCAATGTTTGCCAAGTCAAAACAAAACAAAAAGTCTTCCGTAGAGGCAAGGATCTTTTGGCTGCTCTCCTAGATGCTTTGTATATAAGCACAAAAACATATTCATGCTGAGAACACAAACTGCTCAACTCCTCTCTTCTAAACAGAAAAGCATCTTTGAAGCCTTGTGTTTTCTCTAACGAAAAGAATGTGGTTTAAGAACCAAAAGCCTCAGACATATAACTTCAGCTGCAACCGTATCCTAGAGCACTTTTGTCAAAGTAATTATACTCAAAACCCTATGGAAGCAGTTTACTATGCTTATTCTACTTAAACTAGACCTTGAGGGTGGGAGACCTGGGAAATCACTCAGACAGTGAAGTGCTTAGTACACAGCATAAAGACCTAAGTTCAAATATTCAATACCCACATAAACCACCAGACATGGTGGTACAGTCCCTGCAATCCTAGCACTAGTGAGAGGGGACAGATGGGTCCCTCAGAGCTCCCTGATCAGCTACTCCTGCCAAATCAATTATCCTCAGGTTCAAGGAGAAACTTTGTCTCAAAAAATAATATGGACTCATTAGCTCCACAGAACCAAGTCAGTTCAAGCCTCTGCCCCATCAGGCCCAGCTCTAATCACACAGCTCATGTATCTGGTTTGCCTAGTAAGCTCCCCAGAATCTTGCCTGACAGTACAATGCCTACAAACCCAGTTCCAGGCATGCTGTTCCTACATTGGTCCATCTTAAGGCAGAATAGACTCTCACAACAGACACACAGCCAATGAAAGGAGTTCACATGCCTGGCTCACATTGTAAAAGCACCAACAACATGAAAGGCAAAGATATTTGCCACGCCCTATAAAATCCGCACTGGTCCTATAGAAATATTCTCCAGTGAGAATTACCCTCATGATTCCAAGGACACAGAATTTAAAAGAACCATCACAAACTTCATCAAAGAACTCAAGGAGTTTAGGGAAAACACTAAGAAGCACCTTAATGAACTGAGAGGGTAACAGAAAACACCCGAGTGATGCCCACGAAAATCTAAACATGCACATGACTGAATGAAATGATGATGCAGGTTATGATCTGAAAACTTAAGATATAAAAATATTGAAGAGAACTCAAGCTGAAATTAAGATGGAGTTGAAAAACTCAATAACTTGATTAAGAAACTGACAGGAAAGACTCACCATTACAATGGATGAAATAGAAGCTAGAATATCAGGCCTCAAAGATATAGAAGAGTTACACCACTCAAGAAAATAATATTCAAAAAATTTAAACACAGGAAAGATACATTTGGTAGCTTTGGAACACTGTGAAAGAAGCAAATCTTCCAGTTACAGGCATTCACAAAAGAGAAGAACCGCATGTCAAAGTCATGACTGTATTTAAAACACAAAACTGTCCCTGGGAAAAGGAAACTGGAAAGACAAATGCCTAAGAACCCAGTTAACAGCAATTCTAGATGGAAAAATATATAAATTCTATTGACTTCCATGAAATTGGACAAAGAGAAAAATGTAAAGATCTACATTACATTCTTATGATATAAGTATAAATTCTTCTACAATTTATACATAAACTTGGTGCAATTTCAGTCAGAGACAATATACTATTTCAAGATTATACCGTATTCAGTTTTTATAGATCCTAATAGTCTACCCTGTGCTTTAACTTCGCACATATTATATAGTTATATACCTAAGATATATTGCCTTAATTTTACACAAAATTTCCATCCAAGTGAAGGGTATGCTATAATCTCAAATTCTTAGATACCTTCTTACCCCTTCTATATGGTTGGCGTCCACCGCAAAACTCTCATTCACTAAGAAAGACTGTGGAGAAGAATCTACTCTGCTGTGACTGATGGGAGACAGAGCAAGAGAGAGAGAGAGTGATGGAAGTGATAGGAAAACTATTTCCCTAACATTTCCAAAAGCCACTGTGCCCCTTATCATGGAAGCTCCATCAATTGCATGGTAAAGGTACAATAGTCCATCTTAACCACCTCCATGCCTTGTACATCCTCCCTTGACAATAAAGACTATCTTGTTCAAATGGCCTCTTTCTCATTCTTTTGGATGATGATTGTTTCACGGTGTGGCAGGATGTGAGGGTAGCTCATTTCTTTTAAGTATACAGCTTTAATAAAAGCCCGGTGATGGAATACATGGATATTTGTTGGTCTGGTTGTTCCCAGAGCCATTTAGAAAGACTGAGGCTCTATGCAGTCTGACACTGACTCCTTCATACCCAATCCCAGGTCGTTTTGATTACAGTTACTGAAGAATTGTTTTAACTCACAATAGCAATATATGTTTTTATTCTTAATTAAACTCATAATATGTTAAGCTCTATTTCCTTTTATAAAAACATTACTGAAAGGGCAGCTGAGTAGGTGAAATTGGGGGTGGATATGATATTTCATCCTAAACATGTACAAAATTCTGAAAATAAAGAAAAACTAGAATTAAAAAACACATAATGTAGAAATAGATATGGTGAATATGTAAAGTCAGAAAAGTGTCTCAAGTGTCGCTTTTATGTACTTGTGAAAATGTTTATATTTAGAAAGACTTAAAATTGTATCTAACAATTTCTCTTTCCCTTCTTCTTCTCTTTCCTTCCTTCACTCTTTCTTTCCTCCCCGTCTCTCTTCCTTATTCTTTTCCTTTAGTTGACAAATAAAAATTATATATGTTTATAGTATATAATACGTGCCAACATATATTATAGTCTGATGAAATAATGTACCCATTATTTCACATCCATGTTTTCTGATGAGAAGATATACAATCTACTCTCAAACAACACACCATGGAGGAGGCATAGGTTGACTCATGGTAGGACCCCTGGATGCACAGAGAGCCGCAGCATGTGGCAGAGTTGTAAAAACTGGCAGCACTCTGAAGCTGACTTGAATTAGGGCTCGCAGTGCAAGGGGACACACAGCACCTGGTGACAGAAGCGGGTAACGGGCAGTGTGGGTGTGCTGACCCTGTAGTATGACTGTTATTACAGACAGGGGTTGGTTCTTGGGAGGACGGCTGTGGTGTGACACCAATCCTCTTGTGATTTAGTCTTCTGAACATGGAAAGAAGAAAGTTAAGAGAGGGAAAGAAAGATAAGCAAGAAGCTAACTGAAGGTGTAAAAGTCCCACCATGGAAACAAACAAACAACAACAACAACACAAAAAAAAAACCACCACGTGTCTTCTCCCAAAATTCCCAAGCCCATCGGAGTGGCCTCCATGAGTGGCCACAGGTGCTTCCAGACCGGATGCCCTCTCAGCAGCTTTCAGGTACCCAGCACATTGTTTTTCCATGTTGTGTAATATGTTCCCTGACCTTATTCTTCCTATTTTATAAACTTCTACCAAGATCTCACCATTTACCCCTCTCCCTAACTCCTGGTAACCACCATTCTATTTTTTTGGAGAGGGTGATTTTGATATTTTTACATTACACAAAAATGTGAAATAATGACTTCACAAAAGGAGAAAATAACAATGTTTTATTTAAATATTTCACTGCTTTGAAACTTCAGTTTAAGGTTTTATAGGAGCCATGTGTAGTGTACACACCTGTAAACCCAGCACTTGGGATGCTGAGGTAGGAGAAGGGAAAGGTTGATGCCAGTCCAGGCTATATAGCAAGCTTGATCCACACAATGGGATCATCTCAAATACAGTATTGCAGAAAAAGCAATTATAATTATTTTAACATGATATTATTCATCTTCCTAAAGCCACAGATTCCATACCCCTAAACATCTTTGTTTTAATTATGGAGTTCTGGGAGGAGGAAATTTTAGCAGCTTCAAGAGTTTCTGTTGAAAAACACTCTGTGAAAAATCACCCATCCCCATAGAACAGCTAGATGGTAAGCAGACAGACACCTGAATCTGTCTGATCAACAACTTAAATCCTTTATCCCCAAACCCATAACACTTTCCAGCTCACTGACAGTTGTATCGCTCATGTATGAACAGCACCTGCTGATACCATAAAAAGTACAGCACAAAGTATCCTGTTTGGAATTGCTGTTGCCTGGGCAGTACTTCTATTTTGCTGTATTCAGTTATTGCAACAGAAGAAAATGTGGAGTATTTAACATGGCTCATCTAACAAGCAAACTTTACTTATTGAAACTCTAGCCAGAAACATTTTACAAAAATACAAACTTTATAGGTGGAACAATTTTACATCAGAAACATCAGTGGATAAAGAGGCTCCCTTTGTTGCTCAAGAACAATACTATTTTTCAGTTCCTTCGGCTCCTCAGATCTCACATTTTCAGCTGGAGTGATCGGCAGATGCCTAGTGTATGCCTGGTGCAACATCATTCTTGGAGGACCCATGCAGTATTTAGTGACTTCTATCTTTTTACATTTGAAAATATTTCATAACTGAAAGTTTTATATGAAATATATTAATCATGCTAGTCAGCAGTGCGCATGTTCTTTAAATTAGTGTCTACATTTAAAATCTAATTCCAGTTTTAAAAAAAAACATCCATGTTAAATACATCTGAATAAGCTTCTAGGCAATGGAAATTCAGATTTCCCTCTGGAGTCAGTGTCTCCTTGAATCCTGCATTCAAACCAACCCCAAACAAAGCTCAAAGCAATAAAAAAAAATCTTTTTGCCATTTCAAACATAATTTTGAAGCCCCAGAAGATAAAATGGAGCATGGGTAGTTAAAGTCTACAGAACATGCCAATAGCTTTATCAAAACCTGTGTGTTTGCCAGTTTCAGAAGGCAGCTGCTTACCTGTCTCCTGACTGATCTGCTGCGCTAGCAAGGTTACTGGAAAGGTCAGGGTGTTCGGCGATGACTTGAGCAGTACTGGGAGCGTGTAGGTTTGGAGTGGTTTCACAAAGAGCCATTAAAACTGTCTAAATCAGGCAGCAACTTAAGGAAAACAAGCCAGGAACACACTGGAGTCACTCACTTCTCTCCCCAGAGCCAGCCTTCATGTCTGGACTGCCTCATCATCCCCTCGACACAAGGGGAGAGCCTAAGTCATCCAGACACACTGGATCCAAGCAAAGCTCCAACGTGCTTGAAAGAAGACATTTTTCATCTGTGGAGGAACAGCAACTGCCTACAGAGGCTCATCCCAGCTCCTCTGGGTGTGTACATGTTGATATACTGTCCTGGTGTTCCAAAAGAATTGATGCTGCTTTAAAAAAAAATACTGCCCTAAGACAAAAACACCTATCCATGTTGGAAAAAGGTTTAAGAAATGATTGCTGCTTCTTTCCATTAGAAGTCGGACTATTATTTAAACCACAAGTTAAAGCTACAGGTAAATAAATTATGGCTAAAGCCCAGGTTACAGCAGTACTTCTTTAGACATGATTCTATCCTAACTATGCAGCTGAGTCCTAGAAAGATACTGAGAAAGAGGTATCACCAGTCCAAACTTGATTCTGCCACTACTGAGCCCTTGATTCAGAAAGAGCATTGTTAAAAGTGTGGTTATTGAAAGGGAGCTCACCCCTGAGGGCCAGGACCCAGGACAGGCTACCCCAGAGACCCAGAGCTCACCACTGAGGGCCAGGGCCCAGAGGCAGGACACCCCAGAGACCTAGGGTAGAACCAAACATGACTGGCAAAAAAAAATGATACTGAAATAATTTCTAGTAATACTCTGCTATACACATAGATTGGTGCCTAGTCCAACTGTCATCAGAGAGGCTTCATCCAGCAACAGATGGAGCCAGATGCAGAGACCCTCAGTCAAACATTAGGCGGAGCACGGAGAATCCTGTGGAGGAAGGAATGTAGGAGTCAAGGACTCCACAAGAAAACACACAGACCCAAACAACCTGGGCTGATAGGAGATCTCGGAGACTGAGCAAACAACCAGGGAGACTGCATAGGACTGACCTCGGCCCTGTACATAGAGGATACAGTTATATAACTTGGTCTTCGTGTAGGACTCCTAACAGCGAGAGCAGGGGCTGTCTCTGACTCTGTTGCCTGCTTTGAGGACCCATTCCTCACACTGCATTGCCTCATCCAGCCTTAATAGAAGAAGGAGGTACCTAGTCTCACTGTAGCTTGATATATCCTGGGTGACTGATATCCATAGGAGGCCCTTTCTGTATCTGAATCTGAAGAGAAACAGAGGAGAGAAGGTGGGGGAGACTGGGGGTCAGCTGGGAGGAAAGGGGAAAAACTTTGGTTGGGATGTACAATAAAGCCCAAATTTAATTAATTATTTAGGTATGGTCATGAAAGAACAGGAGTCTGTCCTTCAGTAGGTGGAATTGCAATGCAGTTATCCCTTGGTATCCACGTGTGATTGGTCCCAGGACCCCTATGAGTATCAATAGTGTTTGCACTTGTGCACAACATCCGTATGCTTTCAATCAACTTTAGATTGCTTAGAATAACTGATGTGCTGCCAATGCTATTTAGATAATTGTGATACTGTGTCATTTGAGGAATAATGACAGGGGAAAAGCTTATATATTTTTCAGTGCAGACTTTTAATAATATATTTGGGATACAATATTAATCAAATTCAAAGAGTGCCAGAGAGCCATCTGTTCTTAAAAGCTAAGACTCGGAGCACCAAAATGGGTGGAATAAAAGTATTATATATAATATGGGGAGGGGTGCATGTGCATGCATGCATGTAATCCATATCAGGCCCATCTTGGTATCCTTCTGTTACCGGAGACAATTCTATATGCAGAAGCCATACCATCACACCCCTGATGGAAATCGAGGGGAGGAGAGCTCATCCTGGAGCCCACCCTTACCTTTCCCATCCCTCTCTTTCCCTGGACTAGTTTTGGAAAAGTCAAAGCCAGTCTGCTGGATGATATTTAACTAGTAATATATTTCAGAAGCAGTCATTAACTCAGCTTTTTGGAATTTTGATAGTTAATCTTCTATGATCACTTGACTGAAGTACGGGGAGCCTATTAATCACTATTTTGTATATGTCTATTATGGTGACTCCATGCGAGATTTTTATTTAAATTAGTTTGCTCAGTAAAGGAGAATATCCTCTGTCGTGTGGATATCAACCACTCCAATGAGACATAAATAAAAGTTGAAGAAGGGGAAATAAATTTGTTCTCCTTGTCTGACTGCCTGGATTAGAACAGCTATCTCCTGCTGCCCTTGAATTGGATTTAGTCCCCACTGCGGCTCGCGGGCTAACCGCTGGTTTTCCCTGATATTTAAGTCACCATGGCAGATTCTGAAACTCCTCAGACACAATAACTGCATGGGCCAGTTTTTATATCTGCTATAGTTGTAAATATCCACATTATCAACTCCATTTTACCCAGGAACACTGATAAAAGGACAGCTGGCTTTGGGGAGGAAAAGGAAACCAACGGAGCAACACTCTGGTCCTTTCCGTGGCTCACCCAGGAGTACCAGAGGTCTACTTAAACTTCTTTTCCCCCCAAATACAGGTTGATGAAACCGACACGCATCTCACACCTAACAACCTAGAAGACAAATCGATGGTCTAGCCAAGACTTCCCATGGAGAGATTAGAAACAGTGTATGGATGTGGGGCTGGGATTAGGCCAAGGTTAAAATCCTAGGACAACATTTAGCCATGCCTTCACCCTGGTTTAACGATAGGTGTGCAGTGTGCAAGAGTTCCTCCATTACAACATCAAACCAGCAGAAAAGGGAAGTCCGGGTAGGGTAGAGGGCAATAGAGCTGATAGAAGAGTGGGAAAAAAAAACATGATTTATGTTATCCACAAAAGTGAGCGTAAGTGAGAATGGTCGTGGAAAAATCTACACTGTCACTAGCAAAAACCATAATGTTGCTGCCCGATCCCTGAATCTGAAAATCAAAACAGCTCAAACCAGGAAAGGAAAACTGTGTTCCATGGCATGAAGATCCTCTACTGATATCTCAAATATGCATATTTGATAAACCAGGCCAAGTGCTCATACAAGATTGGTGGGTGAGTCTGTCGGAGCCAAGGGCTTAACTGGTTTAAACATGATTTGGGTTTTATCATATTCATAGTGAGTGTTGTAAATCTATGATGAATGCTCATCCTGTGTCTCAGATATTCCCAAATGTATTGAAGAAGAAACTTTATCAACTCACAACAGAATTCCATAACACTATTCTAAGGCCTTACCAACCCATCTTTCCCTGGCTCTAAAGTCCTGTGCCAGACTTCTTAGACTCTTTAGGACTTGGTTCTACTTTAAATGTCTGAGAGGGTTTCCTAGCCCCAGCCTTTGCACCAAGCATAAAGGCCTCCTTACTACTGTCTAAGTATTGTCCTAGTTCTCTATTTCTCATCAGCCTCGTTCATGTCAAACCTCTAAATAGAATGATTCTGTCTCCTCTCTGCTGGGCCTACTTCACATGCTGATCTCTGGATCACAGGTGGCTGGACACTGACACAGATGTCTTAGGTAAAAATGGCAATGCATTGCTTCTATGACTAAAGGGTACAGAGTGACGTTGGTTCCAGCCAGAACTGGGTACAGCAGCTCACACAATGACACCTCCCCATACTAACTATTCCATGCTCGTTCATGTGACCCCCCATAAAGGAAAATGGATGCACTTAAGAGTTATCATCCATAACATAGAACGTGCTTTTTATCAATCTGGTCATCACTGAGTGACCTAAGTTAGGCCACAACAAAATGCGGCCAGAATAGACTCACTGATAGCTTAGTATTTGGTCTTATGACACCAAGAAGTAAAAACTTTCCAGCATAAAAAGATGACATGAGTGTTGAAGGCAGCACAATCATGATCTTCTCCATGCCTGTGCCCAAGAATGTTCGCCCTCTCCAAGGAGTTACAAGCCAAATGAGTTTTGGGTACAAACTGTTAACAACAAACACCAAATGATTAGTTCATATCACAGATGTTTACTCGTTAGCTGATGTGTGTGTGCCTGCTTCACTTCTGCAACCACACTGGCAAAGACAAGTCTTTCTCCCACTGGTACTTGATATGCCACCAGCTTTGTACTGGCACCATTTGAGGGCTTCAAACAAGTAGCCACATTTTCTTAAAATCTCACAGTCAAGATCTGGTTGCAATAAAATATATATAAAATAAAAAATTGACCTTAAATAAGAAGTCTTTTGGTTTAATTATCACTACCTCCATCTTTTCTATGTGACTTTGCTTAGCTTGTCAAAATCATAGCAAAAAACTGAAAAGACAAATGTCAGTGATGTGTGTGGACAAGGTTGCTCCAAACACTCTACAGGAAAATGGATCTAAAGTGGCCAAAATGTTAGTGATCCCAGGCCCACAATAACTCCTGAATACAGACTAGTCATGGTCTGTACTGATTGTCTAGTACCTACAAGCCACCAACAAACAACCCATTGAAACTGTAGAAACCCACAGGTCTGGATGTTTAAAGTTCTTATGTCAGTGTGCGTGTTGAGGTCAGAGGTCAGCTTCCAGGAGTCTGGCCTTTCCTTCAGTCATGTGTTACGGGGATTGAACTCAGGTCTTCAATCAAGGCAAGTATGCACAGCAGGTTTTTACCCTCTGAGCCATCCCAGCAGCCCTAAACTTGGGAACTGCTCTCCTTTTTAGATTCTCCTTCCGTGTTCCAAAGCCCAGAATATCTAGAACAGAAGCAATCCAGATGCTAGCTTCACCTTTTCTAATTTCCGCCTCTTCTTCAATTTCCCATCTCATTCCAAACTGCCACTGGGAGCTGCCATGTCCACATGCAGAGGACCAGGCTGTATAGACAACACAGCCTGGCCCCCTGCAGAGACACCACTGTCCACCCTTCCCAGTGGCCTGAATGCTGTGTCATTCTGTCTCCTGCATATTTCCAGTTCCTGGTGTTTCCATTAGAAGGGAAAGAGGCTACTGTGGTCAGCTTTGCTTTTCTCTCTCCTAAACTGCAATGTTTTGTTCTAACTTTTCCAAATTATGTTTCTGAAGCAACAGGAACAAAATGTTAAATTGGTAGAAGATGATCAAAAAAATTAAAAACGTCTTAATGGTCATAGTTATTTGGATGAGGGGTATATATATATATCCCAAACCTGTTGAATCTCCCTCAGGATCTGAAGAATACTATTTCAATCTAAACTTTTTTTTTTCTGTGTTAACCACAGAAACTAACCCAAACTACAGGCTAAAGAATGAACGATTTGGAGACTTAAAGATAAGAATAACCCCTCCTGTTTTCTCTATAATCATTCAGTGCGTACTTGGATTCCTCCTGGATGGTGGACACCTTGCTAAGTGCCGGTTGGATATCAGCACTTAGGACATGAGATTTCCCCGTGGCAAAAAGCTTCTACCCACATGTCTAAGCCAGGCTGCGGCTTCCTGCTCCTGCTGTGGGTTAGAGGTTGGTAAAATCACTAACTTATGATATTCTGGCCAATGCTGACTCTGAAGTGCTCAGTTATCTTTGACTCTAAACCCACAGTAAGATACTGTTGCAAAGGGGACTCCTCTGATACAGGAACAGTGTCACTGACCAAGGTCCTAGCCAACTTTTCAAGATCACAGCTTTGGTTTTAAACCATTCAAAGCCACCATCCCTTGAGAAATGTCGGGGGGGGGGGGGGGGGGGCGGCGCCTGGTTTACCGGACTGCAACTTTCCTAAAGACCTCTCTCTCTCTGTTTAGTAATATCCGAAAAATGTATTATTTCCTCCAGAGTAAAATATAAATGCCCAAATCCTGGGGGTGTTTTCACTGTTTGGGTTGCCTTCCTCTCAGTCCTTCAATGTACAGGAATGGAATCTACCCACTGATATGTCAGGAAAAGGAAATAATGGTGTATTTTACTCTTAGACTGACCCTGACTCTCTATGATGGGGATGAGGTCCATGATTCAGAAAGCTTCCTGTGATTAGAGTATTCTTTCATTACATCTGATCTCCCCGGTGGGAGGAACAAAGATGCAGCCTGTTGTTATCAGTGAGGCCCTGAGGTCCTGGCCAAAGGATACACAATGTGGCAATGCCCCGAGTGAGTTTAAATCCCACCCAAGAAGATGGATGGAAACCAAGAAAAGACAAGAAGATAAGTCTTAGGGGACTGGACGTTTATGAGGTACCCAGAGTACTTCAAGGAGACAAGGGTAGAAGGGTGTTGGAGGTCCGTGTGAAGGGGAAACCGGGGAAAGTAGTTTGATGATACCATTTTCAGATTTTCAAGATGAAAGTTATACACCATGTCAAAAAGTCCACACTTTCCTTCCTAAGGTTTACTCTGCCAGGAAAAAAAAAAACAACCAGTAGTTAACAGATGAACAAAGAAAAGGTTAAACCCTGACAAATTTATTGGATTATAGTTTATGTGACCGAGGAGCCTTCAGACTGATTTGAAAGGAATGATTCTAGTTCCTAGTCCTCCCTTAACAAAGTCTGGTTTCTGTGGCTTGCCTCTGAGGAAAATACAAGATGAGGCAGAAGGAGAGGACAGAGAAACGTTGCTTCTGGGGCCTTTATTCTGGGATGTCATGTGTGGGCTCCCAGCTGGTTGCATTACACTTACCCTACTGAACTGGATGCCTCAAGTCAGCTCGTACAGTAAATGTTGTGTTATATATAATGTACACGGTTACAATTATCATCCAGGCACAGCAACTCCCATCTGTAACCTCAGCACTTAGGAGGCTGAAGCAGGAGGATTGCGGTGCGTTTGAAGCCAGCCTGTCCTACGTCTATGTCAGCCTGGACTGGATTGAGACTCTGACCTATTTTTGAAAAATAAGTAATGTTGTAGTGGGCAAGATATCTTAGGAAAGGTATTTCCTTCAGAGCAATGTAAGCCCCGATGACCAGAGTCTGAGCCCCAAAATCCATGAAAAAGCAGAAGAGAACCACAAAGCTGTCTTCTGACCTCCACGCGTGCTGTGGTATGCACCACACAGACACACACAAAACTAGATAAACTTTTTCAATTTAATAAATAAAATATTGGAGCCTGGAGAAATGACTCAACAGTTAAAAGCACTGCTTGCTTTTCTAGATGGCCTGAGTCCCATTCCCAGCACCAGCATGGCAGCTCACAACTGTCTGTGACTCCAGTCCCCAGGGGATCCAATGCCTACACACACATACATGCAGGCAGAACACTTATGCATATAAAATAAGAATAAAAGCAGACACCTATACATATAAAATAAAAATAAAATACCGGTGCATGCCTTTAATCCCAGAACATGGGGGCAGAGTCAGGCAGAGCTCTGTGAGTTTGAGGCCAGCCTAATGTACATAGTGAGTTCCAGAATAGCCAGGGCTATGTAGAGAGATCCTGCCTCAGATAGATAGGTAGATAGATAGATAGATAGATAGATAGATAGATAGATAGATAGATAGATAGATAGATAGATTTAAAGGGGGTGTACATTTTTAAAATGAAAAAATGCTTATATCACTTTATATATTATACATTTATACACATATGTCTACATATGCATATAAAACAGAAAGAGAGTGCCCTTTTAAAGAACATGGAACCGGGTGGTAGTGGTGCACGCCTTTAATCCCAGCACTTGGGAGGCAGAGGCAGGCGGATCTCTGTGAGTTCGAGACCAGCCTGGTCTACAAGAGCTAGATAGATAGATAGTACACATATAATCCTAGCTGTGATGCTGCAGTACACACATATAATCCTAGCACCTACAACCTGAGGCAGAAGAATCAAGAGTCCAGAGTCATCCACTCGTTGGCTTTACTGAAAGTTTGAGGCCATCCTGGGATACATTGAAACCTTACCTCAAAAAGGGGTGAAATTAAAAGAGAAGAATCATGGCGTGAAGAACCACTTGATACAACTGTGCAGATTTTGCAAATGTGCAATGAAAGTATCTGTTTTGCAACACTCAAAAGAGACCTAAGTGTTGATAAATCAAAAATGCTTTCATGAGGGCAAAACCAGAAAGCAAAATCCCAAATAATTGGAAACAGGGAAGACAACGAAAGGGAGCAGACACTGAAATGGCAGACCAAGGGACAGGACTGTTTTCAATATGAGGGTTTTATATTCAAAACTTGCTTCTGTTGTGAGCTGATTGTGCAATGCCATACAGCCATCTAACCTAGAGGCAGTCATAATGGTGCAGATTTAGAGAGCAGCAGACACTGTTATTCTGCACCCTAGGTAGAGACACACCTTAGGGCATGCACACCTTAGGGCATGCGCATTGAACCTTTGAGTCCAACTTGAAAACAGAGTAAAACTTTTCAAATTGCCCTTAACATCTTGTTCCTTTGGACCTCGTGAAATTGGGCAGAGTCCCCGGGAAGAAAAACATTTCTTCCTTAATGTCCTTCAGGGAGCAGAGAGGAAAAGATTAAGATGACATGGAACAAAAGAATCAAGGAAAAATATTGAGTGTTATATTGCACCATAAAAATTTTACTACTTGTTTAGAAACTCTTTGTAATGTTCACAATGTCACAACTTAAAAATAATTTAGACACTGATTTGGAGCAATAAAGATCTTTCAAAACTATAACCCATGATATACCCATCTTCAGAGTAGCAGAAATGTGTTCTCTAGACTTCAAACTCAACATTAGCAAAACCAAATGCAGAACAACATGGTGTTGCTCCTCATGTTTTTTCCCAGCAGTGGCATAAGCATCCTAGCATCACCAATCCTGAGGCCCTGAAATCAGAGCTCCTTTCAACCCACAGTAACGTGGTTGCTAGACTCCTCCTGCTGAGACTCATGGTCACTGGTTACATCTGTCTCCTCTCCCTACTACATCAAGCCCTACTACAATCTAGCTCTTAGTATCGGTCTTTTGCCTGGTATATTCCACATGCTTACAAACTACTCCAAGATTTCATTATGGGTTTCTGTTCCAGTTTTTAAATAAGCACCTGATCTGAAGGCTTATAGTCACTCCTCGCATTGTTTCAATGACTTCCCGGAGTTCACCAGAGTAATAATGCCTCAGTCTCAATTTTGTGTTCCTGCAAAATCTTTTCAAGACCACCTCATAGCCCTCTTTGCCCACCAACCAATGGCCATTCCTAAGACATGCTGGGGAAATGTATGCAGCTGTGCCTCATTCATGCTTCCCTTCCTTTCTTACTCATCATCTCCCCATCCAGAAGTGTAGAAAACAGATCCATATTGCATACAAATTACCCAGATAATCTGTTACAATGCTCGGATGAGAAGACACTTTCCCTCATCCACTAATTATATGTATTATCTTGAACCTTGAATGGGAAGCTAGGGACACAAGAAAGAGAGGGACCGGTAGAGGGTTCTCCCTGGAGGAGATTTGGGGGCCTCCCTGTGACCCACCCGAAGAGGAGTGAAAGACTGGAGAAGCAGTCACCATGAGATGATTATGACAATTTCTCACCACACTCATTCCAAGAATATTACTAAGGAAATTTGTTATATTAACGAACATCACTCTTCCAACACCCACTGTCAACTAAACCACTTTAATGCACTAACAGATGATAGCCACACCAACAAAGAATAAGAAATATTTGTAAATGAAAGGTATACAATATAGTGATTAAGAGAACAAAGTCTACTTTGAGATCCTTTCTATATGTCTCAATTATTTGTGATAATTACTCAGCCTATCCATGGCTAATTTTCTTCATCTTTTAGATGTAAATAATAATAATGCCCATAATGGACTTCCCCACTATTTCAAATGTTATTTGTGTGTGTGAGAGAGGGAGAGAGAGAGCCAAAAAGTATGTGTTTAATTAGGTGTGTAAATAGACAAACAAGGAAGCAGGAAGACATATAGAAAGAAAGATGTGTACATGTGGATAGGTAGATAAATAGGTAGATAGATGATAGATAGATAGATAGATAGATAGATAGATAGATAGATGATAGATAGATAGATAAATAGATGATAGATATAACTACTTGCTAAAGTAAACAATATTGATTTTTATCATCAGCATTAATATAGTTTTAAACATTACAGAGGCATAAAATACATGATGGTTAAAACCAACCATATAAAAACAACATCACTCATATTTTCTTGGGAACATCTGATACATAATTATGAAGACTCAAAAGGAGTAATAAAGTCCAGATCAGTCAGCAGTCATCAAATTATTCTAAAATAAATTCCAGGTGTCTTTATTCACGAAAGCTAAGATACAGCATATCTTCTTACCGTGAAGGACTCAAAATTAATTAACCTAGTGTTTTTATCCTTTTCACAATCCGAGTCTACATGGCTTAATATGGCGCCAACTGTTAGCCTGGAACATTCTCCTCCATTTGCCAATGGCAGTTTCTGGAAGAGGAAGGCAGACCATCACAGCAGTAGTGGATAGAGAGAAAAGACAACAGCTTCCGACCAGACTAAACACCATAAAAACTGCTGCTCAAGCATCGAGCTATTTAAAAATGTGCATTGACTTTGGTAAGAAAAACAAAATGAAGATGTGTTTCAATTCTATTCTGAATTTGGAATAGTTGGTTCTTAAGATTAAATATCTATGTCTAGATGGTAAAATAATCAGCAGGCTTCACCAAATAGCATTAAGAGAAGTCATTTGATTTCTAGAAAAGACAAAAAAGTCTGGCTTCCACAGCGGTATTGGAAGATTGTTTTAGAATAAATTTTATTATCCTGAGGACGACAGTAAATGAAATCCCAGCTGTGACTCTGGAGGCCAGCAATGAGATGCCTTCCTTAGAGCTTTCTTCTGCCTCCTCCTCTTCTTCCTCCTCTCACTCACCCCCTCCTCTCTGCCCCCTCTCTTTCTCCCTCCCTCACCTCATCCTTATCCAAACTTGATTTTTTAAAATACATTAATTTTCTTTATTGTTTTTACTGAGCTATATATTTTTCTCCACTCCCCTCTCTTCCCCTCCACTCCCCTCCCTTCTTCTCCCTTCCCCTTCTACCCTCTCCCATGATCTCCACGTTCCCAAGTTACTCAGGAGATCTTGTCTTTTCTACCTCCCATGTAGATTAGATCCAAAAATACATTAACTTTCTAGAGATGGACATGAGGCGAAGGTGCTTATGTCCTAAAGGAATGAGGCACAAACTATGGCTTGTGCACACATTAGCATCATTGTTTTTCCGTTTTTGAAATATACATCAGAAATTGATCTTCTGTTGAAATTCTTTTTTTAATATTTATTTAAGATTTCTGTCTCTTCCCTGCCACCACCTCCCATATCCCTTTCCCTCCCCCAATCAACTCCTCCTGGATATTATCCTTCATCAGGCGATGAAAGGAGACAGTTAAACATTTGGTTATGTTGTTAATATAATTTAGGAGTCATGCAAATTTTAAGAGCAGCTAACTAAAAAAACCCAACCATAATCCCAATACATAGCTATCCATCTCAACACTATGAAATGTCACTTCTACTGATTTTTCTATATATATACAGATATAATTGCAAAGCCTTTTTAATTAACATGTTGCATCTACTTTTCTGCCATTAACTATTACCTTATGATCTTCTTAAATACTTGTGTGATATCTCATTGCATAGATGATACAGTGGTCACTCACTTGTTGCAATTTAGTATCACCCAGGAAGTGAACCTCTGGGAGGGTCTGGGAGGGTCTGTTTCTAGGTAATTTGATTGAGGTGAAAAAAACACACATTGGGTACAGGCAGACTGATCAATCCATGGGCTGGGATTCAAAGTGAAGAAATAAGAGAAAACAAGCTGAGCACTAGCCTTTGTCTCTCTCCCTTCCTGGCTGGAAGTATAGTGTGGACCACTGCCTCACACCCTCCCTTCCACAGCAAGATAGTTACTCCCTCAAAACTGAGGAAAAGCAAACTCTCTATAGTCTGTAACATGAGGGCCTGCTTGTCGGGGATTTTGTCCTGCCCAGTTCCCATGGTTGGTAAGCCACAAAGAAATCACACAGAGAGTCTACATAAGTTATAAACTGATTGGCCCATTAGCTCAGGCTTCTTATTAGCTCTTATAATTCATATTAGCCCATTATTCTAGTATATGTTAGCCACATGGCTCGGTACCTTTTTCAGTGGGGCAGATCACATCTTGTTTCTTCCGTGGTCTGGGCAGGACTGCGGAGGAATGGGCTTCCTCCTTCCCAGAATTCTCCTATTCTCATCGCCCCACCTCTACTTCCTGTCTGTTTGACCTGCCTATACTTCCTGCCTAGCCAGTCAGTGTTTATTTAAAAACATGATTGACAGAATACAGACAATTCTCCCGCACCAATAGTCTCTAAGCTGCTTGTGTTCAGGTTTCTGTGACAGCAGCATTAACCATTGAACTAGTGTTGCTTGCTTCATTTTTCAAAATAACACTGCATTTAACACCCTTAGGTTGGGGCTGGAGAAAGGGCTCAGTAGTTAGAGTACTTGCTACTTTTCCAGAGCACCCAAGTTCTGTTCCAAGCACCCATGTTGAGGGGACTCACAGGTACCTGTTGCTCTAACTCCAGGAGATCTGACACTTTCTTCAAGCCTCTGATAAAGGCACCTTCACATGTACACACACAAAAATAAATAGAAAGCAAAATAAATCATTAACATCCTTCTGTTCTTGTCACTATATCATTCCACAAAGCTGCAATTATTTCTTTGGGAAAACAAAACAAAAAATAAGCCAATAGAAGAAGATGGGCTGGATCAATAACCATTCAGACTCAGAGCATGTTTCAAACATGTTTCCAAGTTAAAATCCAGAATACACACCAGTTATAATCTGCCCCAGCTTCATGAATGGTCCATGTACCCAAAGACCTCCTGGAAAGTTATAACTGGCACAGTAAACTATGAATAACTTTGATGGCCCTTGGAAATACTACTTAAACTGGTACCGCCAATTTTCAACTAAAAATGACGTCAATGAAGAAAGCGTGCCTTCAGGTGCATCTTTCAGACACTCTGTCAATCAGCCAAGTGATAAAGGGATAGTGAATATGGTGTGTGTTGAAGTTGATGCCACCTCTGAACCTGAACTGCAAGTCTCCTCAACTCACTGAAACCTGCAGTGAGGCCCACAGATATTGAGCTTATCAACTCACCACAATTATGGGAGCTCCTCAAAATAAATCCCTCTATAAATGTGTACCAGCAAATAAATAATGAACAGTGTGTGGTAATTCAAAGTTCATTTGTCTCCAAATTCAAATCAAAATTCTGTTCCTGGCAGGTGTCGCTCCAGCTTAGGTGCAGCTGCGAACCACAGGGAAACCTGGTAAAGCACAGGTTAGCCTGAGAGTTTCCCTTTGAGTTCCAAGACAATGGGACCGTGATGGGTAAAGACCACACTGAACAATAAAGTCTTGATTTTCAGTAGCAGGCAAACCACTGTACCTCTAGCGTCCCTAGAAACATCTACTTCAACAAGATCCCAGTTCCCCCAAATAAGCAATATAAAATAGTATTTCTGATAACATTGTATCTATTTTACAAGGCTGGCTACCTATGTAATGTGCCAGAAAGGCAAACCCAAGACCTTAACAATATCTATTTTTAAAGTAATGTTATGCTAAATGATAAAGCCATGCTGTATCCAGTTTTTCTTATTGGTCCTATTTAGAGATTTCTACAACCACAGCAGAGCATAGAGAAATCAAAATGGGTGTGGGGATGAGTGGAATGGGATGTGTAAGTGTGGTGTGTGTGTGTGTGTGTGTGTGCATGGGTCTGTACGTGCATGTGTTTGTGTGTATATGTACGTGCGTGCATGTGTGAGTGTACACCAGGGAGTCAGAATATCAGATTTAATCCTTCAGTATCATTGTTTGCCAGTGGGCTAAGCTTAAGAAAGTCTGATCACTAGTCCCACCAGAATTCCACCCCCACAACCTGGCTGACAGCTTTATCAACAATCTGGAGAGAAAGCAGTTCCTGGCAGCTCTTCCCTCTCTGTAGTGCCAATTGTAGCCTGAATGTTTGGGCTTCAGCAATAAACAGAAGCAGACACGACCTAAATACCCAAAGTGAGTGTAAAAAATACTTCTACTAAAAATAAAAATAAGTAAAAAAAAAAAGTATGCCACGGGGATAGTCAGAATGTGAATCAACTTTTAAGTAAGTCATTAATGGCTTGAGTAATTAGCAAGTTTTATGCATGAATGATACCCTGCCGAACGCCGTGCTCAATTACCAATAACTGCATTGGCAAACACGTCACTTTCAACAAACAAAAATTTCTTTCATCTATCCAGCAGGTGAATCATACCAAAAAGAATAATTAGCAGAGCAATAGATTCTCAAGGCTGATGGGAAACAATACAGGAAAGCTAGATGAACTCATCATTGCTTGTTAACTCTTTTTATTGAATGAAGTAATATAGTCCCGAATTGTCCAACAAGCTGCAGGCTGCTTATCAACTTCCCAACAAGGATGGCTGAAAACAGCAAGAGGGGAAGCACAAAGCCAAGTCCTCCATGGTGGCAGACAAGTCACGACAACCGGAATGAGCCTTGAAGTGTGCTAAGCCAAATAAGCCAGACATATACAGATGGATGGTGGTGCCCATGATTCCACTACAGGAGGTGTCTTTGAAAATCAGAGCTAAGTTTAAAGTTTTTTTAAATTATGTGTATTGTGGGGAGGCAATGTGCACATGTGTCAGAATCTGAGGACCATCATTGGTCCCCTAGAGCTGTAGTTATAGACAGTAGTAAGCCACCTCTCATGGGTGCTAGCACAACACTTGGGAACTCTGCAAGAAGACTAGAAGCTCCTAATTATATCTTTCCAGGCAGCCCCATAGCTAAGTTTCAACATGAAGGAGTACTTCACGACAGAAAAAGTATTGCCACTAATTTTTCAGTTCATAAGGAAAATAGGAAGCAAATGTCACAAGCGCAACCTTAAAAGAGCAGAGGAAGGCATAAGCCTGATGGTGCCTCCACAAAGATTCATGCTACATAAGTCATTCATGTGGAAATAGAACATGACTTGACTTTAGCTACAAACTGTTTTCAAGAGCTACTGTGCTATAACGATGCCCAGTTTTTTAAATAATCTTTACATTTCAGGCTGTGAAGAAAGCAGATGACTTTTATTCCATTTCTATGCAGAGAGTAGAAGGCAACATTTTCATAGACTTCACTGTGGTGATGAATTTAATTGTGGCCATATATCTGATGTCAGCTCTGGACACAAGACAAACTGTCAAAGTTGGAATGGACAACGTATGTTCTAGCCAAATCTAGCCCATTAGTGATGACCATGTCTCTCCTACTCTTGAGTGTGCCCTACCAGTCTTGTGGGTGGTTTGTGACATATTTGAAAGGTTGGCCTTTCCTGTAGTCAGGCAGTCATGAGATTGTGGAGTAGCGCCCATGTTAGTTATTCCAAAATCAAACATGAAGAATGGTATGAAATCTCATTACTGTCAGCATGACCTTTCCATGTGCAAGCAAAGGAACTGTCAAAACGTGCAATATGTGCAGATAGCCCTCCCTCAAAGACGGAGCACAAAAGGAACCATCCCTTGCACTTCAAAAGGAACAGGGAAATGAGTTCTACCCTGCCTGAGCCCAGTTCTCTGTTCAAGTTCTAATTAAGTCACTTTGCACTACATTTCTCTCAATTTTGAATGTAGGTAAGAATTTAAACAACAATAACAAAATATCTACCTCAAAAAAAATCTTCCCATTATGGAAACAGTGACTCAAACTCAATAATAAGATCTAATACCGTTGATTATAAAAAATGAAATGCTCTTGGAAGTACAACCATCATAAAGGATGTTCTATTATTTGCATTTATTATCAAAGAAACATCTGAAAATTGATTTTCTTTGTGAAGAAGACAATAAAGACATGGTCTTTCCCCCAAAAAAGGAGAGTAAGTAAAAGACAAATAGTTAAGTGTATGCTCAAACATCAAGAAATGTGTAATGATTTCTATTAAGAGAAAAATGAGCTTGGTTGCCCACTTTTGCTGACTCCTTGATAGCATAAGGGGCAAAAGTGGGCAACCAAGCTCAAGTGGAGAGAAGAAAGGGCAATGGCCTTGGCTTCTTCAGGATTCAGTAATAGAAACTGCTCCATAAAAATGGCCAGCCCTCCATGGTTGGGATGAAGACTGCCAATGGAAAGGGTCGCAGAGGAAGTGATCTATAAACAATTAAACCAGAACCTCAAGGTCAAGGCTTGTTCTTGGCACAGTCTCCTCTAAGTGGACAAGAAAACAGCATATCATCCTAAGAAAAATGAATCCATCAATGCCCCAGGCTTTTACACTGCTGGCTGCGTTTGCAGTCACAGCTTCCTGTGCATCAAAGCAAACAGGGAGCCAGCCATGGGCTGGGGTGAGAACAGGGTGTAAAGGAGGTGTCCTTGCATCCACCCCCAACATGAAGGATGCATGCTTGCAGCCCGTGAGCACACTCCACATGGTGAGCCAGCACATACTTCTCTCAGCAGCTGCTCAGAGGCTGAGGGTGGGAACACCTCCAGAGCAGGAGGAGTATATAGCTCTGTCTGTCCAGATTTAGTAAAAGAATTCAAGAAGTATGACACTGATGGGCCAAGTGGATTAAACAGTGTACTAGAATCAAGGCGCTCTAAAAGGAAGAATTTTCCATTGACGTTGCTTATAAAAGATCTCTGGGACTCCAAATCTCCTTTTGTTCAAAATCTACTAAGGCTGACTTCACATCGCCTATCTAACAAATAGTAAATGTGAATGAAATCATTCTGAATTATCCTGTTGATGTCAGAGTTCTTTCTGCAAGCACAGTCACCTCGCTAAGCTGAATACGCAGAGACTTTGAGAGAATCTGTATATCAAGGGGGAAATGTGACCAAATAAAGGAGATATTTTACAAGGTAGCCTCATACACAACAATGCGAATGTTTGTGAGGCCCCTGAGCTCTGTGCTTAAAGGCAGCAAGCTTTATGCAATGTGCTTGTTGTAATATTTTTAAGGAGTTTTATCACATTTATTATTTAATGAGGGTGCACACACATGCTTGTTTGCCTATACATGCCACTGCCAGAAACAGCAGAGAACATTTAGGGGTTGGTTCATTCCCTCCACCATATGGGTCCTGGGAATCAAACTCAGGTCATCAGCCTTGGTGGCAAGTACCTTTACCCGTTGAGCCATCTCACCTGCCCAGGTATTTTTTGAAGCTTGAAATGACACTTGAGATTCTTCATTCATGATAAATAAGAGATGGAAACAATTGTAAATTGGTACTATCATCTCTCTATACAAGGACTTTGGTTCATGTTGCAAAAGCTTTTGAGCCAAAGGCTGGTATTTTTGATGAAATCTACTCTTGTTTTGGGCTTTGTTAGATTTCTGGTTCCTTTTTTTTTAACGATAAAAACAAAGAAAACAAAACCATTAATACATGTTGGTATGACCACACTTTATTTAGCTTTCATAGACTGAAATTTCCTCCAAGTTCACAAGTCTGAGCAGGTGCCATTGCCTCAAGATGTGAGACAGAAGAGGTGATGTGGCCTGTGAATCATTGTCTGCTTCTACAGAGGAGACTGCTCTTTCCTACAGCAGGGATTCCTGGAGTGCAGAGACCAGCTCACGGCTCTTGGAGCTGGTTTGCAATGGCTTTAGTAGCCTTGCCTCTTCTCTGTTCTTCTTATTGTATTCCTTCATCCATGTAATATATATCTGCAGCCCTTAATACAATTTTCTCTTCTCCTCTCTACAATTGCTTTGAAAGGCATACAAATGCCTTTACACAGTGAATCTTAATCATCACAAAACTCACCTTCCTTCCTCTCTAGACTCCACCAAGCCAACAGCCCTGTGTATGGGAAGTAATCTGTGCTTAGAAAGTTATGGGCCAATAGGAAGATCTAAAGTCCTTCTTCCACTGTAGAGTCAAAGCATCATCAAATGTGTTTGTTTAAGTGCTAAAAAAAATAAGGAGCCGGGCGGTGGTAGCGCACACCTTTAATCCCAGCACTTGGGAGGCAGAGACAGGCGGATCTTTGTGAGTTTGAGACCAGCCTGGTCTACAAGAGCTAGTTCCAGGACAGGCTCCAAAACCACAGAGAAACCCTGTCTCGAAAAACCAGAAAAAAAAAAAAAAAGAATAAGGAGGTATGTGGCAAAACTTGTTGGTGTTCTGTTCCCATCTAGGAAGCAAGAATTAAGTGTCAGCAGTGGTAAAAGACTATAAAGATAAAACATAACCACAATTCTCAATGTAACAACCTAGTTGAAAAGACAAAAAAAATACACAAAAGATTCTAGGCCAGCAGAATCAGGCACAGTGAGCGACAAGGTGCTATGTCCCCTGACGGCACAACAATGACTCCATCTGTGACTCAGCTGAACTTGTTTGCTCTTGGGGTTGGCTACACTGACTCCAAGTCGCCCTTGGGCAAGCTCTTGTTTCTGTTATTCCAAGAGTACCCGTTCATCTACTGTTGCTCCCAAACCCGAGAGGTCAAATACTCCATCGCCATTATGCAACTGTATAACAGAACCTCCCCACTGTCTCAGTTGCCCAGCTGACCTCAGCACTATGCTCTTCACTGTTCATCTTGGTGTACATTGTGAACTCTTCTCCCCTGGCTATGTGTTCTGGTAGAGCACTAAGTAACCCAAGAAAATATACTTCACAGGCTGGACCCGCCACAACTACTGATGTGGATGACCAAGTGTCAGTGACCTTGCTGTTGCAGGCTCAATCCCTGGATCTCAAAGTCATCAGTTAAGGCAGAACGAACATGGTCCCACCTCATTTCCCTAAGCGGGTGCTCAAGGCTGAAACTGCAGTGCAAAAACTTCTACTGTCATTGTATTATGAAATAAAAGGGAACTATGGGAAATTCCCTCTACACAAATGTTGCAGTAACCTTTGGATTAATTAAAGAGATATCTAATAATGAATGGAGATGGCCTTAATAAAAAGTCTAAGCCATCTTTTATATAAAATGTTTTCTCAGAGTCAAATGGCCTTGAATAGATATTTGCAAATTACCTTTTCTTTTCTTCTTGCATTGCAGCAGGAACTTTAGATAAATGCTGTCATTTGCATGCATTCTCTCAACCCATGACCTTCCTCATAAAATATAAAAGACCCAAGGTCTTCCAGGGCATGGCTTGCCCTGCTTCAGGGGAAGGCAGATGTCAGAGATGTCCTTAGGAGAAGAAACACAGCAGGGGCATTTCCTTCTGGCTTCCCTTGTTAGCGAAACATGAGTTGTACTATGACTAAGGGTATTAGATTAGGAGGATACTATAGAAGACATATTAGACACATTACTGAAACACAAAAATCTTCATGGAAATTTCCCTCTCTGAGCCATTCTTGAGCCAGTATATACCTGCCTCCTGTGTTTAATACAATCTCTTAAGGTTCTCCAGCCCAACAAATCATTGCTTCCTCTAAGTTATCCTGGAATCCTGAAGAGAATGGACAGTAAGTCCTTGTGGAAATAAGTGGGGGCACTCTTCCATTAGCCACCAAGACTGAGTATGGATACCAACCAAAGCTCTACACTTTCCATAGAAAGAACTCCACCTTCTTCCTCGTGCCTTCTTCTTGTCTGTCATGAATAGTGATACAGAAGAAAGACACAGGACCCCATTTGGATTCCCCCCTGCTGGGGAGCATGCTTCTGCAAAGTGAATTGATTCTTATTTTACACTTGGTCACAATCAGTTTGCAGAAATTAAGTCTCAAAAGACTCCTTTGTTCTTTCTCGCTCACTGATACAGGTATGCACAAGCTTACACTGCCTGCATTTGAGAACCAGAGGAGCACTCATTCAGTAAGTTATCACGAATTGGAAACCATTCCTAGGATAGAGGGGGAAGCCAAGACAGAGTGCTGGCCTGTTTGTGTGTCGAGGCATGGGATGCACAGAGCTCCATTGCTGCATCTGAGAGTCAGGCAGTGCCCACACAGGTGGGACTGGTGGGAGAGGATTGGACACAGGGCTTCATACCAGCACCACCTCCCTAGATCTCCCACACCTTCTGGCAAGCCACCCCTCAAAGACCCGCAGGGTTGTTCTTGTTGTTATTATTCGGGTTTTTTGTTTGTTTTGTTTTTTAGTCTCTACTGCCAACATTCCAGGTCTACAAATAGTTAGCACATTCCAAAATAGAAGCTTATGAATTGCAAAACACTTTAATCACTTGAAGGCTTTTGTTTCAAAGCCCAGGCCTGGAATCCCCTTCCCACTCCCCTTTCCCAAGATTTTAGTTTAATTGTCTGAGGAGTCAAGTCCCCCAGGAACTATAAAATGAGGCATAAATTGAGACAACCTGGAGGGAAGGGCTGGTCACAAGACCATCCCCTGCTCAAATGGCACAGCCTTATGCAAACACTGGTTTCCGAATGGATTAGGGAAGAAACTGAGACACTAATTCCTCACTATATCTCATCCCTAGTTCTGCTTACCTATTATGATTATTTGTGTTTCAACTTAAGCCCAAAAAACACTCAAACTTTTTGTGATAAACAATGTGGTTTTTCTCCACTTACTGCTTTGGTGGGAAGATGAATGCTGATGCAGCCAGCTGGAAAAGATACCACCCTGTGAACACCAGGGTGTGTTCATCAAAACCTTATCCCTAATTCATTAATTTTTCCAAAACCCAAAACAAGCACCCTTGATTTCTAACCTTGTATGGCCTCCAGTTATTATAACTATTAAAAAGTATAAATGGTTAGCTGAAAATTTTATTCTATTAAAAGAAATAAGCATATAATTTCTCCTAAAAATATTAGCGAATAACACCCTGACTCAAAGCCTGCTCCAAGTGAGGACAAGGCCATTTTATCAGATTTTCCTCTTCCTCATAAAACATTCTGCTCCTTCAGAGCCTGTGATTTCATTACAGAAACCATAAACTATCTCACAGAGTGCTAGAAGAAGAATTAGCCATCATCTTTATTTATGGTTGTTCTAGACAGAGAGGCTGGCAAGCATGGATATAGCCAAGGTCTGTCTGGGCACACCAGCCAGACGGTAAAAATAGGGCTACTATGGATCACAGGCAGAATTTGATGGTCTCCTTCTGCCAGGGCTCCAGATCCCTTAGATATGCTCAGAGAATTTTCTGAGCCTCTGAAGATCTAGAGCCTGTGCCTGGGTTTGCTTTTGCAGCTACAGAGCACAGACAAAACAGAGCTTGCTGCAGAAGATTACCAGCTGTGGACTTGTATTTTATCCCAATACCATCTCTTGACCTGCTCTGGACCCAAACCTAGAGGTTGCAGGCAGTCTCTATAATGTACATATCCCCAGAGCAGGTGGCTATTTCTGGGAGACAAGTTCTCTTGAAGATCCCTTGCCTAGAAGTTCATAGAGTCTGGGCTGAACAGCACACCTGAGAAGCATCTGTGCTTTACAAAAAAAGCATCCTTTCACATCCTCTTTCATGTTGTCAAGGTCTTCCAGAACCAAGCATTTTCCCTGATGAAAAATGTTATTGAAGTCTTAAAACTCACCTATTCTCATGGCCTCTGGGCTTTAAAATGTATTCACTCATTCATTCATTAACGGTGCTAGATATTGAGACAACAGAAATGTCCTAGACCAACAGAGGGCTCTTGTCACAGAGCAAGGACTATGAGAAAGTTCCCTTTGGTGAAGTTCAGGATGTTGTGGGAGAGCCAGGGCAAGACGGAGAGAGGGCTGGGGGAATGGGTAAAACCATCCATAATAAAAGCTCAGGGGTTAGGAGGGTCGAACCCATTCCACAGCAAACACTCACATCAAAAGTGTTGGCCTTTCCACGCCAACAACTTGTAGACATGAAGAGTTATGGTTGAGAGCCTTAATCCTTGCTCTCCTGAGTTTTTAAGACAATGTTTATTCAGTAGATACAGCGTGTCTTATCTGACAATACTACTTCTGCCCTCAGAAGACTAGATGTATGTAGTATTGTCAGATAAGACACGCAGCTAAACCTGAATTTTCATAACCAATGACAATCCTACAGCACAAATGTGTCTCCAATGTTGCATGGGATATACTTATAATAAAACTTTTCTGCTGTCTATCTGGAATTCTAATTTAACCAGGTGTACTGTATTTTTATTTGCTAAACCTGGCAGCCTTACATCGTGAATATGACCACAAACTTGATCACTCTCACTGGAAAATCAACTGAGAAAAGCAGAGATAAGATTACAAAAGCAGACATCAATGGTAAAAGCATAAAAAATGCAGCTCACAGGGAGAAGGAAATAAAACGGCTCCATCAGGCCAAGCCATGTCTCTCATTTGAATCTGAAATAATTAAATCCCTCTGTAACAACAACAATTAGAAAGTTCAGGATGGTAGAGTCAGGGTCCCTGGCACTGAGCCCCAGTGCAGCTAGTTTCCATCTCTTTGGACTATGATCCCAATAGTAAGAGAAAGGCGTCCAGCAGTCACGGAGCCTCAAGGCCACCGATTCCGGACTCACACGCAATGAGTTACTCACCACATCTGAAAATTCTATAGGGAATAACGAAGCAGGTAAGAAGCATGTGAGAACACACATGCCGGTGTTCCCGTATTCAATCACAGTGCAGTTCTGTGCTCTTATATCTAGACCAATCTCTGTCTGATTAAAAAGAAAAAAAATGGGTAAGATCAACACATTAACTAAGAAAGGTGTTGTAGGCAGAGGCTTGTTTGTTCCTGGCTGCTCAGCCCCAAAATAATCACTCAGAAACCATATTATTTGAATCACTGCTTGGCCAATCACTTAAGTATATCGCCTGCTATTTCCTAGATCTAATATTAACCCATTTCCAGTATTTTATATTTTATCATGAGGTGTGTGGCCTACCAGCATGGTTCCAGCTGGTAGCTCACGTCTTTCCTCTCTGGCAGCTACATGGCGTCTCCCTGATTCTGACTTCTTCCTCCCAGCATTCAGTTTAGTTTTCCCCACCTAGCTCTGTTCTGCCCTGCTATAGCACCAAAAAGTTTCTTTATTCATTAACCAATAAAAGCAACACATATACAGAAGGACTTCATACATCAGAAAGGGAGAGTAAGTTCACTGGAAACAACAACAACAGAAAAAAACCTGAGAATGCTGAGGAAAGATTTTTGCTGCTCTCTTAATCTTGATCTGAATAACAATGGTTGTTAATGAAGAAATTGAGGAGAGGATTTATAATTTTAATTTCTAGACAAGATTGTAGCTAATCCAAGCCATTAATATTGCCATAAGATTGGCTTTAAGGGTGTGTGTGTGTGTGTGTGTGTGTGTGTGTGTGTGTGTGTAAAAGAGAGAGATTGGAAGGGATGCAATGTTATGATGATGATGATGATGATGATGATGATGATGATGATGATAGGGGTAGGAGAAAGAGAAAGCTTAAAAGGTCAATACTAGACACACAAGCAAAAGATTAAGGAAAGAATATTTTTATTCTGTTGCAAAATGCCATAAATTATTGACTTTAAGTAGAAACACACTAAACTTGAGAGCAAAGGAAAGTAAAACCAATAAATTACCAAGGATTGTAGCAAATGCCAGATGTTAAAAAAGTTCCACAAACTAGTCATCTGCTTTCATCTGCAAGAAAAAAAGACATATACAAAATACAAAACACAAAAACAAGAAACACCAGAGACAAAGACGGCTTCCTCACACCCAAGTCTCCCTACACAGACCCTGGGGCATCCACAGAGACCCACTGAACACAGACCCTGGGCATCCACAGTGACCAACTGCACACAGACCCTGGGCATCCACAGTGACCAACTGGACACAGACTCTAGGCATCCACAGTGACCAACTGGACACAGACTCTGGGCATATGCAATGACCAACTGTACACAGACCCTGGGCATCCACAGTGACCAACTGGACACAGACTCTGGGCATCCACAGTGACCAACTGGACACAGACTCTGGGCATATGCAATGACCAACTGTACACAGACCCTGGGCATCCACAGTGACCAACTGGACACAGACTCTGGGCATATGCAATGACCAACTGTACACAGACCCTGGGCATCCACAGTGACCTACTGAACACAGACCCTGTGGCATCCACAGTGACCAACTGGACACAGACCCTTGGCATCCACAGTGGTCAGCTGGACACAGAACCTTGGGCATCCACAGTAATCCACTGGTCTTTGTTCTTTGCATTCGATCTAAACCCAAGATTATGGGGGTTTGACATCTATCTTTGAAACATCTAAAATCGAAATGCCCAGAAAACAACTGGATCTTGGTTTGTTTGAACTGCTATAACAAAACACTTCAGACTGAGTAAACGGAAAATGAGTATTCCCAGTTTGAGAATCTGGAAAGTTCAAGAGCAAGGCATCAGCAAATCTGGGATCCAGCAAGGGATCGTGTTCCATAGCAGAGACTTTTCAGATGGCGGAAACAGCAAACAAGTCTTCTTAGGTCTCTAGTTCTAGTATTCTATTATTTATTGATGTTATTGTTGCTTATGTGTTTTTGAGACAGAATATCATTATGGAGTCCAGTTTGACCACAAATTTGTAATCCTCCTTCATAAGACTCTCAAGTGCATAGTCCCAAACCTGCCTCCTCTGGCCTTTTATAAAGACACTAATCCCATTCGTGAGGACTCCATCTTCATGATCTTGGCACCTCCTAAAGAACCCACCTCTTCATATTATTGTATTAGCTATCCGGCATCAATATATACATTAGGGGAGATGAAAGTATTCAGAACATTGCATCCCTTCCAATCTCTCACTTGATTCAATGATTCAGTCTTTTCTGTCTCCAACAAACCTATTTCTATTCCCCCATTCCAGAATGAAACAGAGTAACAAGTGGACCATGCATGTTGATCTTTCTACCTCATTCTTTACTTTATACTACAATAAATATATTTTGCTCATGAAGTTCAAAATGTGTACCTGAACTTTTTGTGGCTTTAGTGGCAGAACTAGACAGTGAATGCAGCCACCTACACGTTAGGTTAAAATGTATATTTTTATAGATTTGAATACACAGTCATGCCACCTTTTTATAGCTGAATATCTGTGGATGAAAGCCCACAGATCAAAAGCATAGTTAGGAAGGGATAGGAAGATGATTCCACAGTAAAGTGCTTGGCACAGGAGTGCAAAGATTGGAGTTCAGATCCCGAGAATCCACACAGATACCAGGCAGACATGAATATTACAAATCCATATATAAGGAACTTTTATATGGATTCTTGTAGTTGATTCTGGAACACTTATATCTTGTAGATAATAAGGTACAGTTTTACATTATCTTTTTATGATTAAAAACTAGTATTTTTTCCAGAGAAAATGTAATCAAGAGAAAGAAAAGTGGAAGCTTCACCCCTGCCAACTAGTTTTCTTAGAGTTGTTTTTCCTTCGTAAAAATTATTTAGCAAAATCAAGTCAATTCATAATAACAATTTACATAATAAGCCAAAAGAAGAAACAATTTTTATTCCAAGTTGTACAGAGGACTCTGCTGTTTACTTTGAATGCCATGAGCCGCAGGTATGGACTATACCATGAATGAACTCCACAGTGCTAAGCAGGAAAAAGCCCAAGCTAAGGGCCATGTAATTATGATTGCATTTCTGTTAAGCTCAAGAACAAGCTACACTAATTGAGAACACCACGACAGCAATTACCTACAGGACCAGAAAAATAGCATTGACTGCAAACCAGCCTGAGAGAGGTGTCTGGGTCCTGGAGATCCTCGGCAATTAAGTCGGGCTCAGAAAGATGAATATCACATGTTTACCCTCATTTGCAGATCATACGTCTCGTCTAAATGCATAAGCTTGTGTATATATGACATAAAACTGGAGGAGAATCTGACTAGGGGAATCTAGGAGACTTTGGGCCAGAATGGGTAGGAATGAAAATGGGAGGGGATAGGAGGATAGGAAAAACCATTTTCAAAGTATGGTATGGAAAAATCTTTATGAAACCCAGCACTATGTCCAATGAATATCATCAGTAGAAAAACTGGTAATGCATAATGTAAACAGTGATGACTTACATTTTCATTTTCTAGGACTAGCATAAAAACATACCACAAAATAGGTATTTTTAAACACTTGTAATTTATCTAGAGGCTAGAAATCCAAAATCAAAGTACCAGCCAGGCCAGACCTCTAAACTGCTCATCCTCTGTGAGTTGCCAACGGTCTGATTCTTGGTGGAGAGCTGCAACATTGCAACCCCTCAGTCTTCATAGGGGTTCAGTTCCTGAGGACTCCAGACACATCCTGCTGGGGCTCTGTTGCTTCCACAGAACCTCACCTAATTCTGTGTTCACCAAAAAGGTCATAGTACAAAATACAGGGAGACAGAGACTTGCCGTATACTGTGGGGGAATAGAATTCAATCCATAATATTTTATAATCCTGTTCCTAAGTTTTCCCTCAAAACTTTGATTTCTACAAAGGAAACCAGAAAACAAATATCACTTTATTTTCCTAGACTTTAACAAATAGGGTATTGAAGTAGAAAGGGTCTATTTGGGAAACCGGAAAGGGGCCTGTTAAAGCGGGTGGAGGCAAGAGGGGGAAACGGGGTGGATATAATCCAAGCAAGTCTGTGAAAATCTCATCACTAAACTCATTTTGTACAATAAATACACATTAATAAAGGGTTCTAAGGCACACAAAAAGGCAGAAAGTGGTGTCTTGGGAGGCTTTTCTGTCTGGGTCAACACAGAATGGATTCTGCTTGCAAGGATTATCGTCAAGACTGCAGGCTAGTTCTTAGTTTCCAACGAGGAAAGAGGAGGAAAGACACTTGGAAAAACTGACGCAGTGGAAACTTAGGCGACCAACAGATAGCTCGCTCGAGCGGCAAGGTGGCGCGCGACTTCTCGCTCAGCTGTGCCATGCTTCCTGTTTTTCCAGTGTCCCGCCAGCTGGCCACCTAAGGAAAGCTTTTGGCGGGGCAGAAAGTAGAATTAAAAATGATCTTCCTAATTTTTGTGTTCCAAAGTGGGAAGATGAGGGACAGAGCTCCAGTGCCTTGGGCAAAAATTTGGAACGAGAATATTGCTTCTGCCTATTAAATGCAAGAAGGAATCCTTCTTCAGCCCTGGATGAATGGAAAACAAGAGCGAGGGCCTGCTTTCTAATCTACGGCAGAATTGCATGTGTACGGGAGATAATTGGAGTGGAAAGGAATACGACAGTCTCGTGAGTGTTCCTGTGTCATAGATACGGCCTGTGGCCACACGGAGCAGGCGGTGCTGAAGAACCCCGGGTGCCGTGTGAACAAGTCACCTAAGCAGAAACCCACAAAAAACAAGACCCACGAGCTCCTTACTCAGTTCACAACCCAAAAGAGAAATCTACGACTTATTAAACTAACAATCTCATCTTAAAATGTTTGTCCTATTTATTAAGCATTTCAAATAAGTAAATAAAGGCACAAATCAGAAAAAAAAATCAGCCCTTAACAGAAAAGGCTTTCTAAGTTTAGTCTTAAAGGCATCAAATGGGATCAAAATTGAATCTGTTTTGTGCTGAAACAAAGTGTCTGAAGTGGAATACTTTTTAAAGACGAGGGATTGATTAGCTGGGGGGGGGGGGGTTGGAGGTCAAAATTTCAGTATGGAATTTCTAACAAAAATTAGACAGTGCAAGCATGTGTGAATAGCACTTACACTAACTAATACTGTCCTTTGGAGACGGGGCTTCCCCGTGGCCATTTGTTTGGTTCGCCGTTAGCAGTTCCGCACCGTTAAGTATCTCAGCACCGTTAAATATTTCTGTCTCTCACCAGGCTTTGTAGAGCTGGGATCCAAAAGTTGGGAAATCTGACCTGACGAAGAAGGCTTTTCTCTGGTGTGTGAATGTATTCATTTCTACGATATTTATTGAGAATGCATATGAGGAAAACCAACGTGTCAGATTTTGTTACAGTTTCCATCCTACCGAGATGAGCAGAACTGGGCAGAGTCTATAAACGCCGGGACACACCGTCATCGGAGGAGGTTAAGGAGGCTTTGGCAAGCTGGGAGCAGCAGTCATCTGGAAACTGTCCTTGCTTCTGGCAGCATAGGAATCGGCTTCAGGAAAATTGATTGTTGTGTGAGTGCAGGTCCATCCTGAGCCAAGGAAGACCTCACTCATCTGCTGATGATAATGAGAGCGGAGTGATTCCCCGGGCTGGAGAGGAGCATTTCCTGGGATTCGGTTTCTTTTAGCTGCCCTCCTTACAGCGCGATTCGCTGTCCACAGCTCCCTGTGCTCCCTATGTGGCCCTCTCTGTCCGAAGCACACTTGTGCTATTCCCTAGTTGTCAAGATTAATTTCAATAGACAACCTTCTTTTTTTTTCATGTTTGTCGATTCTGTTAGTTCCATCTTGTGCCTTGCATCTTAAATTAATTCATCAGCAGACAAACATTTTGGCCAGAGTAAGAAGGGGAATATTCCATTTCTAAATAGCAGGAAATCGTTACAAAGAAATAAATGTGATTTCCATTTGCTGGGGACACTCCACCGTGCTCACAGCGCATTTAAAGTCCCCCACCCCATGCAATCAGTTTTGAAAATGAAAAATAAGTAAGCTGCTCTCTTAGTTGAGAATAGGTATGTGGGCCCCGTAACTTTGGTTGAAAGTAAATCATGAAAAAGCAATAGAAATTTAGTTTTTCAAGGTTTGTAAGACAATCTAATAAGATATGGATGTAGAAGAAGAGTAGGGGGTGAATCATATTCACGTATGAAATCCTCAAGGAATTAATAAAAAAAATATGCTTTTAACAAATTTCTTGATTATTCTATTTCTCACAAAAGAGAAATATGGTTTGGCGTGCGGCATAGGTTGAACAGTGTCTCCTCCCAAGTCGTTGTTGTAACTCTTACTCAATGTAATTGAATGAAGGGCCTGTAGAGAAGTTAAACAAAACAAAGCTAAATGAGACTAGAAGGCCCTCACCCTGTACTCACCACGAAGACGGCAGCCTAAAAGCAAAGCATGACACCACCAGAACCAGTGCTGTTGACACACTGATTCTGGACTCCGAGACTCCAGAATTAGGAGGGAAAAAACTCACTGTTGAAAACTTCACATCCATGGTATTTTATTAGGGCCGTCCTATCAGATCAATACCAGGTAATATTGAGCTCATGCTAAAAGGAGACCTGGCAATTCTCTTGGAGAACAAGTATCTTTACTTGTAACTTTTTATTAATAAAAATAATTTTTAATTAATTTTATTTTTTTTACATACCAATCCCAGTTCCCTCCCTCCTCTCCTCTCACTCCTTCCCATTCCCCCGCCCCACTCCCCATCTGCTCCTCAGACAGGGTAAGGCCTCCCCTAGGAAGTCAACTAAGTCTGTCCCATCACCTCTTTGAGGCAGGACCAAGCCGCCACCCCCACCCCATGTCTTCACTGAGCAAGGTATTTCTCTATAGAGAATGAGTTCCACAAAGTCAGTTCATGCATTAGAGTTATACCCTGGTCCCACTGCCAGTGGTCCCATGTACTTCCCAAGCCACACCACTGTCACCTGTATCCAGGGGTCCTAGTTCAGTCCTATGCAGGTTCCCCAGTTGTCAGTTCTGAGTCAGTGATCACCCACTAGCTCGTGTCAGCTGTTTCTGTGGACATCCCCCATCATGCTCTTGGCCCCTTTGTTCATATTATCACTCCTCCCTCACTCTGTTTGTGCTCTGAGAGCTTGGCCCAGTGGTTGGTTGTGGATCTCTGCATCTGCTTCCATCTGTTTCTGGAAGAGGGTTCTAGCTTCTCTGGGGTTGTGGACTGTAGGTTGGTTATCCTTTGCTTTATGTCTAAAAGCCACTTAGGAGTGAACACATGCTATATTTGTCTTTCTGAGTCTGGGTTACCTCACTCAGGATAGTTTTTTTTTCTAGTTCTGTCCATTTGCATGCAAATTTCAAAATGTCATTGATTTTTAAAGCTGTGTAGTACTCCATTGTGTAAATGTACCACATTTTCTTTATCCATTCTTCGACTGAGGGGCATCTAGGTTGTTTCCAGGTCCTGGCTATTATAAATATTGCTGCTATGAACATAGTTGAGAAAATGTCCTTGTGGTGTGAGTGTGCCTCCTTTGGGCATATGCCCAAAAGTACTATTTCTGGGTCTTGAGGTAGATTGATTCTGAAAAATTGTCATACTGATTTCCACAGCAGCTGTACAAGTTTGCATTCTCACCAACAGTGGCGGAGTGTTCTCCTTACTCTACATCCTCTCCAGCATAAGCAATCATCAGTGTTTTTGATCTTAGCCATTCTGTGAGATGTAAGATTATATCTCAGAGTTTTGATTCGCATTTCTCTGATGACTAAGGATGTTGAGCATTTCCTTAAATGTCTTTTGATCATTTGAGATTCTTCTGATGAGAATTCTCTGTCTAGATCTATACCTCATTTTTAATTGGATTATTTGGTAGTTTGATGTCTAGTTTCTTGAGTTCTTTCTATGTTTTAGAGATCAGCCCTCCCTCTGTCCAATGTGGGGTTGGTAAAGATCTTTTTCCATTCTGTAGACAGCCATTTTGCTTTGTTGACTGTGTTCTTTGCTTTACAGAAGCTTCTCAGTTTCAGGAGTTCCCATTTATTAATTGTAGCTCTCAGTATCTGTGTTATTACTGTTATATTTAGGAAGTGGCATTCTATACCAATCAGTTCAAGGTTACTTACCATTTTATCTTCTATGAGGTTCAATGTGGATGGATTTATGTGGAGGTCTTTAATCTATTTGGACTTGAATTTTGGATATGGTGATAGATATGCATTCTTCTACCTGTTGACATCAGCTATACCAGCACCATTTGTTGAAGATGTTTTCTTTTTTTCCATTTTGTATTTTTGGCTTTGTTGTCAAAAACCAGGTGTCCATAGGTGGGTGGGTTAATATCCGGGTCTTCAACTCGATTCCATTGGTCCATTTACTTATACCGTCTTGAACTCCAGTATAAAATTCAGAGCCTTTGAGCTGAGTGTTCAGAGACCCAAAGTTGATTTTAAAAGAAAAGAAAACAAGATTTTGTACCCTTAAGACACAAACATCCACAGCCAAGCCTACTACTGGCAGCCACGGTCTCGGTGTCACCACCCACTGCTTTCTAATACGAAAGGACGGGTGGGAGGAGAGGTTTTCAGAATCTGACGCCGCCTATAATAAATGAGTTAGCTTCTTTTTACCCCTTCATAGAAGGGAAAATACCTTGAGATGATGTTTGTAAAATACGAATTTATCCTTTCATGTTGGAGTCTTTATGCTGCGGTCTGTGGCACCCTGGGTATCTTCAAACACTTTCCAGTTGTGAACATCAAAACTAGTTCCTAATGAGTCTTAAGACACCATGAGGGAACAGAAGCAAGAAAGAATGTATCTTCCATGACTGGCCACAAACCAGGGATCAGCATCAAACTTATTAACAGTCACAGTGTTCTTCATTTCCACACTGCTGGAGAAGTGGGGAAGAGCCCAAAGAATTCCTTTATGAATTAGAATTAGCAAAAAAATAGTTAATTATGTTTAATCTTATTCATTAACCTTTACTCTACATTTCTAAAATTTGGTCTCTGAGAAAATGTATGTGAAGCCCCTGTAAGGTGCACGTGCTGTTTTTTAGGAAGTACCATGTTGTTATCAGGAAAAGAACTTTATGCTTGGGTTATGATGGGAGTAGCTATTTTCAAGAAATAGCATCTCTATTTTTTTGATATTATAACAAATCAATGCAAACACAATACCTTATACCAGCACAAGTTATTTTAAATATCTAATGGTCAGAAATCCAACCGGAGTCCCATTAGGCTAAAATTTAGCAGAGCTGTGTTCCTCTAAGACCTTTGGCATTTATCCCTTTGTTTTTTTCATGTTCAGGAGATTGCCTGCATTTTCTTGGCTCATAGCTACTTACTCTGTCTCTAAAGTAAAAAACGTGACACCCTAATTCCCCTGCCTCCTTGTTTTATTTATAAGAACCCCAGTGATTGCAATGGGCCAGCCAACCCCTTTAACTCAAGATAATCACACACTCTTACAGTTCTTAGCTGAAGTATATCTGCCATGTCCCTTTTGCTGCATGAGGAAATAGTAGCAGGTTCCAGCTAGAACAGAGTGATTATTTGGCTTACCATAAACACCATCTTGACTTAAGAGAATGAATAACAGACCGAAAGAAAAGATGGTTATTCAGTCTTGGTGTGCTGGCAAGATGTTTTCTCAAAATCAACAACACTGTAACTTTTAGGAAATCAGATCATAAATTTTGTTGTGAAAGATAAAGTTCAAGCTTTCACGTGGTAATTAGAATAGCGGAAAACTTGTGTCACCAAGATGAAGTGGAGAGTTTTCTCACCCTTAGAGACCTTTCTGATAAGACTGCAGTGCGAGACTTACAAATCATTGTGGAGGAATGAGATGTGTTCACATTCAGAGGATCTGAGCAACTAAATAAACCAATATTTTCTGATAATGCATGATGTTACAAAATCAGGCATGGGGAGAAGATGACTCAGGACCTAAGATGGATGAATAAGTTTTAATGCAATTATGTAAACATCAGAATATGGTTTTACATTCTATATTTGCATTCGACACCAACCCTTAGAAACAACCCTTCTTCACCAGGTGTGGTAGAAAATACCTATAATCCCCGAATTCGGGAGGCTAAAGCAGGAGCCTGGGAAGTTTGGAGTCAGAGGGAGTAACAAAGAAAGTTAAAGAAGTTGGGAAATCGGTATCAACTTTCTGCTGTTTCCTTTTCCTGCTTTTTATCTTGAAAGCTAGACTGAAACAATTGTTTGTGGGAAGCAGAGAATAAAATGTGACGAGCCCCGGAAGGCTCATTCAAGCAGATGTCTTAGGAGCTGAGCTACTTCTGGTGCTAATTTTTCTTAATAATGTCCAAAACTTCTGGAATTTCTCACGAACTATCCAGAAACTTCTCTAGTGATGATGACGTAGTAGCGTCTGCCTAGAGGACCACACTGGATCCTGAAGCTACACACTGGCTCTTTGGAAAGGTATAGCAACCCCTCAGGAAGGTCAGTTATGGCTTTAGGAGGAGAAACTCTCAGTCTGCCTGTCTCCCACTTCTTGTTCTGATCTTATCTCTGACCTCAGCACAGACACTGGAGGAGAGCTAAACCACTTAAGACCTTCAAACTCAAACAATGCATGCAATGATGAATGCATCAATATCACCCAAAATTTTATCCCTCGTGTGTATGTTCATACATGTACATGGGTTGTGTGCAAGTATACATGCTTGTGTATATTAATATGCCAGGAAGCCAGAATCATTTCTCAATTGTCATCTACCTTTTTTCTTTTTTTAAATTTTGCAATCTTTTTGATAATATTTTTATTGCTTTTATTGAGATATATATACTCCCCTTCTTTCCTCCCCCTGCCCCTTCTACCCTCTCCCATTATCCCCACGCTCCCAATTTACTCAGGAGATCTTGTCTTTTCCTACTTTCAATATAGATTAAATCCATGTATGTCTCTCTTAGGGTCCTCTTTGTTATCCAGGTTCTCTGGGGTTGTGAATTATAGGCTGGTTTTTCTTTGCTTTATGTCTAAAAGCAACTAATGAGGGAGTACATATTATTTTTGTCTTTCTAGGTCTGAGAATGTCATTATTTGTTTTCCACTGTGTAGTACTCATTTTGTAAATGTACCACATTTTCCTTATCCATTCTTTGTTCAAGGAGCATTTAGGTTGTTTCCAGGTTCTGGCTACTACAAATAATGCTTCTATGAACATAGTTCAGCACATGCCCTTGTTGTATGATTGAAAAAATGGTATTTCTGAGTCTTGAAGTAGGTTCTTTCCTAATTTTCTGAGAAATTGCCATACTGATTTCCAAAGGCTGTACAAGTTTCACTCCCACCAGCAATGGAGGAGTGTTCCCTTTTCCCCACATCCTCTCCAGCATAAGCTGTCATCAGTGTTTTTGATCTTTGCCATTGTGACAGGTCTAAGATGGAATCTCAGAGTTGTTTCGATTTGCAGTTCTCTGATGGTTAAGGCATTTCCTTAAGTGTCTTTCAGCCATTTTATATTCATCTGTTGAGAGTTCTCTGTTTAGGTCTATACATTATTTTCTTTTTTTAAGACAAGGTTTCTCACTGGTCTAGACTTGTCAAGTACAATGGATTGGCTGTCAAATGATTCCCAGGGACCCATACCTGTCTCTGTCTCCCCACCACTGGCATTTATGAAGGCAATGCCAATATTCTTGGTGGTGGTGGTGGCGGCGGTTCTCTACATGAGGTGTGTGAGACACACTCGGATCCTTTTGCTTCTGGCACTTTACCAACAGCTATCCTCTCAGCCCAAGAACCCTCTCTTGACAGCAACGTTTAACTCCTAGTGACCTAGAGACCATGCAGGATTTAACAAGCACCGCTAGACCCATAGGCAGTTGTAACAAGTGTTCCTTAACAGTTGTGCTTCATGCCAGTTCCCCCAAATGTTTTAAGCACACAGACCCCCAAAAGGAGATAACAAAAAGAGGATTCAGAGCAGCAGTACTATGAAAGGTATCTCTACTCCTGCTAACCCAGCAGTATTATAAATTTTCCAACAAAGATGCTGATGACATCACCAGCAACAGCACTAGTACTTGTGTGTGTGTGTGTGTGTGTGTGTGTGTGTGTGTGTGTGTGTGTGTGTGTGTGTGTGTTGTGTGCCAGACATTGTACCAGGCACTGTTAAAGGTCATGGTAGCTCTACAAGTTCAGTTATCTGTCCTGCTATAGGGAAAGAAACTAGAAGCCAAAAAGTTCAGGGACCTGCCAAAGTTAGTAAAACTGAGAGATGTGAGCCTAGAGGTTCTATTCTAAATAATGTACTAAAAAAGTACCACATACAGTATTGTTTTGTGTTTCTAATATATATAGAGATTACATCTGCTTTGTAATAAGCCTATAGAAATCACACTACTTCCAGAAAGCTTACTAAAGTTTTTTTGTTTTGTTTTGTTTTTTTTTTTTCGAGACAGGGTTTCTCTGTGGTTTTGGAGCCTGTCCTGGAACTAGCTCTTGTAGACCAGGCTGGTCTCGAACTCACAGAGATCCGCCTGCCTCTGCCTCCCAAGTGCGCTTACTAAAGTTGATACTCTCACGATACCTGGAAGCTTTGGTGCCCTCCCTTGGGGCACAAATACAAAGTCTTGGAGAAACTACATCATCAGATTTTACTCCACTGATAACCTGATAATAATCTCCACAAACTCAAGAAGCTTTTATGATCTTCCTCACATCTTGTCTATGTGAAAGACTGAACAATGGCACAGAAGGTATTAAATGGACAGGAAGGCTAGAATTCTAGGCCAAAAGGGGAAAAAAAAGCCCATCTGATATGTTTCTGTGTAAACAGCTGCTACAGTGTGAACATGTGTATTCTCTCCACGTTTCATGTACAAGCTTTATTGCCAATACGATGGTGTTAAGAAGAGGGGGGGGAGTTACAAGTCACTGGGAATTTCTCACACGTGAATGGGATTAAAAGAGCCATCAAACAGCATCCAGGCCCTTTTGGCCCCTCTGCTTTGACCATGACCTTCAGAGGACACAGAAGGAAAATGTCATCTTGGTACAGAGGGCAGCTCTCATCAAACAGCAAACCAGCTGCCACATCTATTTTAGACTTTCCAGCCCCCAGAACTGTGGGGAAGTGAATTATCTTTCATCTTAAGTTATTTAATCTTGATAATAGTTACGGAGGTCCTTGACTCCCCACAGGGCAGGGAACTCGGTCTGCTCTTCGGGCTGATGAGAGAGGGGGAGTTGATTGGGGGAGGGATATGGGAGGCGGTGGCGGGGAAGAGACAGAAATCTTTAATAAATAAATAAACAAAAAATAGTTATAGTATTGTAAACAGATTAAGACAGTGTTCTGGAAATAAGCACATCTTTTAAAGCAGTGGGCTCCAACTTTTTTCCAGTTCAAGCCCACAGGGTCATTGCCTAATTCCTTTCCTAATATCAGTGACATATTTCACATCTAAATGCTTAGAGGTAAATTCTCTGCTCTGTCAAAACCCAAAGGCAAAAATTTTCGTCTCAATAGAGGCCGTGCATGATACTGCAGGCCAATACAATCAGAAGCATGATATAGCATATGTCAGCAATATGTTCTCTACTGAAGCCAAATCTCTATGGGTAGCATATGCTATATCTAACGTATAATAAAACATTGCATATTTCTAGATATGCATCACCTCCTAAGGTATATAAGATTAACCTTCAATATTTGATGAGTGGCCTTCTGAAATGATATAATTAATCCTTAACGTATTACATGTGGGAAGCCGGGCCAATATAAACTCAAAACCTGAAGCACCCTTTTACTCAACTGTGACAGACGACATTCCACAGGCCAAGCAACTGCATAAAGAAATCATCTCAGTTAATTTTTCTGTTTCTTCAATAAAATATCTTGACAAAAGCAACTTGAGGAAGGGTTTATTTTGACTCTTGGTTCCGAAGCAGAGCCGTCATGCTGGGGAAGTCAAGGCAATGGGAGCTTGAAGGGAATGGTCATTTTACATTCCCAGTTGGGGAATACAGAGAAAGGAAAGTTTACACTCATGTAAGAGTAGAGTAAAATGGCATGTAGAAAATCTGCCCCTAGCCCATGACAAACTTTAGAGGCCAGGCTTGAATGCCAGCTAGCCATTGACTTTGCCCACTGTTTGTACTATCGCCTAAAGCGGCCAAGGCAGACCTCTGATCAGGGAGAGGAAGAATGGGGAGACACAACTCAATACTAACCAGGTCGGGCCCAGGCAGAAAGATAAACAGTGTAAGTCTCCTACCCAAACCTTCTCTTTCTTTCAGCCCCCTCTATTGCACCACTCCCCACTGTTGGTGACTGATGTCACTTATCAATCGATGACTGAGCATTTCTTGCTTACTAACATGACACATTGATGTGATGCTATCAAATAAAGTAGTATAGCACAGGATCACAGACAACAGGATTGTTGTCCTGTCATTTTGGAAGTAGAAGGCTAAAGATGAGTTGGTCCTTCTAGAAACTATGAAGGAACCTGTCTCATGCGTCTCTCCTGCTCTGATGATTTGCCAGTCAGACTTAGCACTTCTTGGTTTGTACATGTAACTCAGATATCTGCCTTCATCTTCCCATGGCATTCTCTCTGTGTGTATGTCTGTCCAAATTTACCCTTTTTATAAGGACACCGGTCAAACTGCATTAAAAGACAACCTTAATGGTGTCATTCCATTTGATTACCGGAGAGACCCTATTTCCAAATAGCCTTACTTAATTAAAATGTACACAACTTTGTGTATAGGTGGGAAAGACAAAAATGGAAATATGGAAACACAATAGCTCCATCAAATGTGGGGTTCCAAACTGGATGCCCGGATGCTTTTGCTATAAGTTACCCACAGGTCAATTGTCTGACATTAACAAATCCAGGAGGTACTGTTGTCAGGGGTAATGTTTCGATTGTAATGGCAACACTGCCCTTGTATTGGGAGAGTGCACTGTTTTCTAAAGGACACGCAGTGAAGTATCAGGAGTGACCCGGCTCATCTAGTAGCCTGCACTCTGTACTGTACTCTCATCTTTACTATGAAGGTTGTGATTGTTGTAATTTTTTAAAAATCCTTCTCTTGAGAGTTTTGGTTTCTTTTCCGTCTTATATATGACTCCTGATTTTTTTTTTTTACTTTTTTTTTAGTTAATAAGCCCTCATAGGCAGATGACCTTTTTTTATCTTCTACAGCTTAAGGAGACTGACATACAGATAGTTAATACCAAACACATACTTGCTGATTTAACCAATGTAAGAATCATTAATCTATTTTGGTAAATTAATGAAATTTGATGGGAAAAGACATCTACCCAACTGACTAAACTGCCTAAGGCAGCACAGCCATTGGTCCATCTTATGGCTGTGGTTGTATATGGAGCTCTGGCTTCAGCCTACCCTTAGCAGCGGTTTTATTTGTTTGCATTAGCTACTAGAAATCTTATTGTCATTGGACTGCTATCTGTCCTTCTCAGAAATCCTGTGAGATAAGCAAGGCAAATGTCTTACCTGTCTTGTAAATGAAGACAGTTTTGCTCAGTCAAGAGATTCATCCCAAGCCACCTATTTAGAAGATGGTAGAGCAGAGACCTGAACTCTTCCAATTTCAGACTTCCTACACACCTCTTTGAGCCTGGAAAGAAATAGGATTGGGGTGTACCTATAAGGGGAGTCACTTGGACACTTGTGTCAAAAGAGATGTAAGTCAACAGCATCATCCCCAGGTATCAAGAACCTCATGCATACATCATGTATAACAACTACATGCCAAAGGACAAAATCTGATGCAGATTTTGCCTATCAATTTAGCAACACAAATTTAATGGTCTCTAGGATAATGTGGGTCATGACGCATTTGTATATATCTCCACTATAAATATTCCTGGACATAAAAAGCACAAATCTGATCTGTGAAATTTGCAGAAACTTAAAGGGTTTTGCCATTTTTATAAATTTAAGGGGAACCGATCAAGAAACACAAACATTATACACTTGATAGTGAAAGATCATGGCTATATAAATGTTTGCATTTTATAGAAAAAAAAGCATTCGTGTATATAAATACTTGGACTAAATTAGATCCAAGTTTACATTCTGGCGAGCTCTCCAGAGTTTTACAGGGGGATCTATTTAACTAATTGCTTTGTCAGCGGTGTCTTCCCCACAGGAATTGGGTTCCCAGAAATCCTAGCTTCATTTCTGTTGCTGTTATAAAAATATCTCGACAACAAGCAGCTTAGGAGAGAAAGCTCATTTTAGCTCACAATTCCAGAATACAGTCCACCATTGAAAGGAAGACAGGCATCTAGTCACAGTCAACACACAGAGGGAATAAATGCTTGCACGTTTACTTGTGCTCCGCCCCTTCTCTACACATATACAGTCCAGGACCAAAGCAATGGGAATGGTGCTTCCCACAAGGGGCAGTTCCTCTCACTTCAGTTAAAGCAATGAAGACACTCCCCCACAGACATGTCCACAGGTCAACTCTATTTAGACGATTCCTCATTAAAACTCTCTTCCCAAAAATTAAAACCAAGATAAAAAAAATACTATCTTCCCTGGGAACTCCATATTGTATCAAATTCACACTGAAAATTAACTATCACACCAAGTGAACATTTAAGTAATAAACCAATAAATAATTTCAAAATAGAATTAAGTAAAAATGTATAGTCTATGTGTTACACCATGTTTTAATTTCACATACTTTTCTTCATTTTCAGTTTGAAAATCAATATTGGTTCAGACTATGACACTCTAACAAGAAATAGGAAATTACTAAAGTTATTATATTAATATTTAATGTGGCGTTGACTACCTTGACTCAAATTTTAAAAGTAGTAAATAAAAATCTGGTTAGTGAATATTAATGAATTCAAGTAGATCTCCAAATGTAAACCAGGGGGAGGGGAGAGAGAGAGGGGTGTTTATTTAGAATAAGACATCTACGCAGTGCCCTGACCCGACTTCCCTTTCTTTCCAGTGGAAATTGAGACCATTTCCAAGAATGTGTCAGCCTGACTCTAGGCCTCACTGATGGCCACAACCTGCCCAGTCCCAGTCCACAGCATTAAATCTGAAGGTGGGAAAAGAAGCACAGAAGAAGAGTATTTGGGAGATATTTAGGCAGCAGAAGAAAATTCAAAAATCAGTCTGCTAGCTGCATTGGAAGTCAGAGTTCAGTCTGTAAGGCCCTGTGTAAAGGAGAGCAGCCACAAGTACAGCCAGACCAAGTCAGGGAACTGGGAAACGCAAGAGCTCCATAAAGCAACTACTATGTCAACAACAAAGATAATCACAAAGTCATAGAGCCTGGAGTCTGGGAAGGACCACAGGTCCCGCCCCATGCAATGACAGCCGGCACTCCACACCATGTGCATTTACGGATGAGCTCATCCAGAGCTAGGGCTAGCTGTGCTCAGGAAAGAGCAATTCACGGCCTGGGACGAGCACACTAGTTACTAATAGAGCAGTCACTAGTACAGTACTTAATAGTACGGTAGTTACCAAATTCCCAATCCGGACTCTGTTTCCACATACTTTCCAATTTAAGTTTCAAACGCAGATGTGATACAGAACAAAGGTCTTTCTACAGAGCAGAAAAATAGTGTTTTAAAAAGCTTTAAATTTTGTAGCACGTATGGTTTCATGTAATCAAAACTACTGAATTCTGCCATTTTTTGCGTGAAAGCCACCATAGACAAAACATGAACAAATGAGTTTTGTTCTAATAAAGCTTTGTTTATAGCACTAGCAAGATGGCTCAGAGGACAAAGGTATTTGCCAACAAGCCCGAGTTCTATTCCCAGGACCCACACGGCAGAAGGAAAGACTCAAGTCGTTCAAAACACCCTCTGACTTTCATGTGTATACAATGGCACACATATATCTTCATACAAATAAATAAATAAATGCAATTATAAAAGCGATTTTTAAAAGCATTTTATAAAAACATGCAGCAGATCTGATCTGGCAAGTGAGCAATAATTGTACCCCTGGTCTACAGATGCAGCATTGTGCTTCCTTGAACTTTTGAATCAATCCCTTCAGCTTCATCCTTCGGGTTACGGGGAGGTGAAAGAAAGGGGCTAGTTTTCACCCATGTTCCTTAAGATCATATAAAAGTCAGAAAATGTTCTCCAATTAACGTAATAAATCTTTGAACTCACACAGGTACACACACACACACACACACACACTCCAGAGGGAGGAAGAGTGGACACAGATTATGGGTAAGCATTGTGCCTATCAATCTTTCTCCCACATTTAATGAAAAAGTTGACATCAGATGTTAAATATTATATATTTATTGGTATGTGGGGCACTCATTAGCTACCTATAAATCTCTGCTGCTCTCTGCTGGCAACACGAAACTCATAGAAGAGATTCCTGTAAGCTCTGAATAAGGGGAAACCAGAGTCTAGATTTCCACATTCTTTGGGATATGAAAAGAACTAAGAGAGGGTAAGAGTGTTTTTAAAAGTAATAGATAGAATCGTAAGACCCAACTCCATAAAATGTTTCTACAAATGGCTTCCCACCATACCAGAATCCTCCTTTCTCTTCCCATCAGACATAAGCATTAGTTTTTCTGCCATTTAAAGGTGTTTGTTTTCTGCACACACCATAAAGCAGGAACACTAGAATTGATGAACAGTGCCTCAAAGGAGGCTTTATTTATTTCTCCCAGAACTCTGGCACAAAAAGGTGAAACAGGGAGTCAACAGAATTTAAGTGTCCACCTGGCAGCAAGCTGACAGAAAAAGAATTTTGGATGCAAATTACAGTTCCAAGTGGTGCATGCAAAATGAACACCAGTAGACTTTACGGCAGTCTCCTCAGTGGTGAGAAGGGCTTCCTCTTTCTAAGGCTTCATTAACTAAAAATTCTGCAATATCTACTCTAGTGATAGTCACTAACCTCAGTAACACAACTCCAGAGTCTAAGGAGACATTTGTAATCTTAAGGGGGCGGGGAGAAGGCACATATAAAAGTAGAAAAATGGAACTCCAGAATGGCTCTGCCCTGTGAGTGGCCACTAAGCTGCCCATAGCTTTGGCCATTTGAACTGTATTTAGTCCTCATTGAGGTGGACGATGACTTTGGAAACAATATGAGAAGAAACGGGGGTGTAAATATCCATTTTTGTGGTGATTGCATGATAAAATCTTAACATATCCATTAAGCTAAATAAGATGTCATTAAAATTGTTAATAACCATTTCTTTTCATCTTTTTATTGTTGTTACTTGAATATGTGTGTGTGTGTGTGTGTGTGTGTGTGTGTTGTGTGTGTGTGTGTATTCAATATGTATTTATATATTAGGCCCCCACTGTAGAGCAAACCTGTAATCCTAGCCCTTAGGAGGCTGAGAAAGGTGGATCATGAATTTGAGGTCAGCCTGGGCTGGTAAGTTCTGGACCAGACTTGGACACATGACAAGACCCTGTCCCGAAATCAAAACAAAACAAATAAAACAAAAAAAATTATTAAAACAATCGTGTGTATTGTGTAATCTCACATTATCTTCCTACAGAATAGTTTTAGTGTTAAGAAACATGTTGTTTGTTTATTTTTTTTGCTTTCCCTCAATTTACCAAATCAATGTCTTGAGGAGAAACTGACATAGGAAAGTTGGTACACATCTGGGATGGAAATAAAAATCCTTTATTCTTGAATACTGTCAACTCTTTCGTGACGCTGTGTCTCTGTCTCTGTTCCTGGCTAGGAAACAAAACTAATATTTTCTTCTCTCTACTACCAGAGAACCACAGACTCATTATGAATCTGTCATAATAACAGCTCCTGTTGTCATGGAAACAGTATATACACAAAGACAGCCCTGAGGCTCGGGAGAGGTCATCTTGCTTGGATGCTTCCCCCAGAGAGCAGCAATCCCCACAACTTATGTTACATATATCAATCACAAGCAGTAACTCTTAGCTGGAAGCACCTGGGCCACTCGGGACAAATACCCTCCTGAGGTGACACAGTCACAATTCCATTCTTGAAAGTCCATCTGAGCATCACTTTGCATTTGTATCTGACCTTGACAAATCTGAGCCTTTTTAACTATTTGTTAAATTTTACTGTTTGATAGTTTCATATATTTATATAATAAATTTTAGCCATTTTGCTCCGTTTTCCTTTCCCTCACCCTTGTTTCTCTCCCCCAAAACCTGACTTCCTAACAAGCCCCCGTATTACTTTCATGTGTGTGACCCACCGACCTTCGCGGGAGTTTCTCGCTTGAGTGTGGGTAGGAGGTTACTTACTGGAGCAAAGGCAACAACTTATTTGTTGTGACATCACTGAGGAAAACAACAAAGCTCTCTGACCACTTGTCATGTTAAAAACAGAGCCTTCTCTGAGTGCGTTTGCATAAGAACTCCACCATTTAGTATAAGATTATTCCACAGGCCTGAACTAATCTAGCGCAGTGGTTCTCCAGCTTAGCAAGCATTGCAATTGCCCAGATAAGATGCTAAAATGCAAAGTATTTGAGTCCATGCCCTAGTTCCCAACCCTCATGCCTTGAGCGAGATCTGAGACTATGCATTTCTGGTGTAGACTGGATGCTGATGCTGCTGCTGCTGCTGCTGCTGCTGCTGCTGCTGCTGCTGCTGCTGCTGCTGCTGCTGCTGCTGCTGCTGCTGCTGCTGCTGCTGCTGGTGGTGGTGGTGGTGATGGTAGTGGTGATGGTGAGCCTAGAACCACATGTGGGAAAACTCTGATCTAGATGCAGATTGTTCTACTAGAGATAAACACAAGCAAGAGTTGTTCAAGCAGGTTGACTCCTCTCTTCTTAAAATCTGTTCAATCATTTTTTTGAGTAATTTTGATCATATTTACCCCTTTTTCCCTCCCAACCTCCTCATGAGCTTTTCAAACTGCCCCCTCCCAATGTCACGTGTTTTTGGTTTTGGTCCTGTAACCCACTTAGTCCAGTTAGAGCTACTCATATATTCCTGAGTGTGGGGTTATCACTGCAGCATGAGAAATCTACCAGTGGCCATTAGCTCCTCAGTAGGGGGTAGAGCCTGGAGCTCATGTACACCATCTCTGCCAGCATTTTAGCTGGCTTCATCGTGTGCAGTTATTGCGCAAGTACCCACAACTGCCAAGTTCATGAGTGCCGTCACCATCTCATAGCCACAGCACTGTTCCCCATCCTCCAGCTCTTACTCCTTTTTCCTTTCTACCTCCTCTTCTGCAATATTCCCTGAGCCTAGGTGAGGGGGAAAATCATCTGAAAATCTTTTCAAACCATTTATTGGGGTTATTTTGCAATATATTAAACCTAAACATGTGACTTGGGTTCAGAACGTCTCAGAAAGATGATGTTTCTGTGTCTAAATGATTCGATTGCAACCGTGAAGAGCAACATTGTCCATGGTGATCATTCCAGCTGGGAAAGCCCCAGATAGATGCACTCTCATCCTCAAAACATAATCGGAGTAAAATTCAATTCTCATTCAGTCATTTAGTACCTCTCTTTGTTCTCATTATACACTGTAGACTTAAATATACTTATCTCTAAGTAACTATAAGAAAATAATTTTATAGCAATATCAAATACACCTAGGGTTTATATTTGAAGTCAGGTTAACCTTGAAATCCAATAATTTCTTCTAAATTTTACACTGATATTTGGGACTAGGTATCTGTAAGACTCTGAACTCAGGACTTGTAATATCATGTCTTTTACTACAACGGGCAACAAAGTTTTCACGTTGTGAACCTCTAAAACATTTATATACCATAAAATTGTGCTGAAGTTACTAATGTCACCAAATAAAGCTCTAATTTGGAAATAAACAATCATTCTAAAATGATATTTGGAACACAGCTTTCATAGCATATGACCAAGATCTTCTACCAGCAAAACACAATCCAACATCCTTGAGGTTCTGTCCAGAAAAACAACTGGAACACAATGAGATGTCCTTCCTAACCACAGAAGACCTAATGCCAGGAATCATCTTGATGTCTGCTGTTAGACAAACACTAAAAATAGGTGTAGTTTTCAGTTGTCCATTACTAACACAAAATTCCTGCAATCAGACTGAGGAGATGGATCAGCAGGTAATGGTGCCTGCGGTGAATGTCGAGCTGTCTGAGTTTGATCCCCAGAATCCATTTTAAATACCATAGATAACCAATGTGTAAGGATGGAAGATTTATTTTGACTCTTGTTTTCCAATTTCTCTGTCAATGGTTGGCTGCCCGTTGGCTTTGGGCCTGTGACAAGACCGTACTTTATGATGGGAGATTGTGGTAGAGAGAGCTGCTCATCTCATAGTCAACCAGGAAGCAAAAGGGAAAAGAGGAAAAGGGAGGGCCAAGTATCAATATCCCCCTAAGAGCATGCTGGTGATCACCTAAGTCCCTCTAGACTCTGCCTCCTACCATCTGACTAAAGGCTGAATCTTCAGTAGACAGGCCTTTGGGAAACATGATCCAAACTATAGCAAAGATTAGGGGAAAGACTGTCCATAGCAACTGATCAGAAATCTGCCTCTCCAGGATGGACCTGCACAGCTTCTAGCCGTGTGCATTGTTTACTCTTTTCATTGTTGTAACAAAATATGATACTTGAGTTGGCTCAAAACTGAAGAAGAGACTAAGCATCCATCGTGGCAGGGAAGGCAGAGTGATACGCAGTTCCAGTACTGTGGGAGAATGAAGCAACTCCTTGCCCACATCTCAGTAACCCATGAAGCAAAAAGAGAACAGGAAAGGGGGACCAAATATAAGCCCCAAGGCCCATCTTCAAGTGCCTCCTGCAAGGTCTCTCTCTAAAGATCCCACGACCTCCCAAAAGAATGTCAAAACTAGGGACCAAATGTTACAACCTATGAGCTTACAAACATGCTTAATATCCAAACCACTACATTAAAATATTTCTGGGGGCTGTAAAGATGGATGGGTGGTGAAAAGCCCTGGCTACTCTTCCAGAGGACCTGGGTTTGATTTCTCAGCACCTACGTGGTACCTCCTAACCGTCTGCAACCTCATTCCAAAGGATCCACCTCTGATGGCCTCTGCAGGCACTGCACATACGTGGTGGTGCACAGACATATGTGCAGGCAAAATACCCATATGCGTAAAATAAAAACAATCTCAGAAGAAGAAAGTAGTCTTTCTGATCATATCTCCTATGAGGTATTATTTAATAATTGTGTTAGTTATAACTAAGGACAAAACCAACCTGCAAACTTTGCTGACAACAGACCAAGTGAGCCAAGAGTATATCTCAAATGCTGCTAAATATCTGATATTCACAGTCATCTTAGGCGACCCCTGTGAAAGGGCCGGTCAACCCAGGGGTCACGGCCCACAGGTTGAGAACCGCTGCTGTAGGCGAGCTAGGTAACCAAAATGGCCCCCTCACCTCACAAAACCTTCAGTGTTGTTAAACAGCACTGAATTTTCTCTTTCTTGTGCACACCACATTTGATTTATGCCGCTATTAGAGAATTTGTCACACTTTTTCACCTTCACTTAGGAACCTATCAGTCTTCCGTCTAGTATGAGCCAAACACCTCGTCAGTATTTGCTTCCCACGAACTTGCCCAGTGCCCACAGCAGGCAGTCCGTAAACACTTAACAAGTGCCTGAAGATGCCTGGGCTCTTGGCTAAGGCTAAGGAAGGTTAGAATGTTTGCAGCTGTGTTGGAGATACTTTTTCGTGTGCATCCATTTCAGGTTAACCAATGTCCCCGCTCTGCGGTGTCAGGCGCAGTGTGAATTTGTGAAGTTTGACCGAATTTGGGATGCCGGGATGTGAGCTCTCCTCCTCCGCGCAGGTCTTGGTTCTGAGTCGAGGTACACACACTCCAGCGCTGTTCTCCTGCTGATAAAATAGTGCGGTCCATACCCATGGCCATCTGCATGTGCATCTCCCTTTTCCTGGACGAGGAGTGTTTAGATGTAAGTGGCATCTCATAGTCCAGTCATTGTATTCAAATCCAACAAGACACCTGCTCTTCTACCAGAAAATAAAAATGCTTGCATAATGGCCAACCCCAATCCTTCCTGTGTCTAAGTTCTTTCCTGGATAAAACTGAGGCATCTTTCAAATCCCCAGACTTATTAACCTTTAATATGTTTGTTCAAGTACTTACCAAAATGTGAATGTTCCCTTGTCCATTCAATAAACACTTGATGAGTAATAACTACAGAATACCCCTCTGAAATAGTGGCCATAGGAAAGCAGCTTTCAGTATGCCTTAAATTACACCTCTGAAGTAGTCAATGCATTTAGAGAAATGGCTCAACTAAACTCAGTGCAGAAAAAAATAAATCTTTAATCCTTCGTCCTCTGAGTTGAATCTGTTTTTAAAGAACTGCACTCCTTGAACTACCTAAAAGTTAGAACGGAATCTGAGTGGAAACAGCAGTGACATACCAGTCCTGGTATGCACAGTGTGCTGCCTTGTGACTCTAAAGACACAGACAGGGAGTCTGCTCTGCACCCAGTGCCTCTGGGGTACGGTGGAGGGAGCATCTGAGAAAGAGCCAGTCTTGGCAGAACCCCGTCATTGCGTTCACATATTCCAAAGACGACAGGTTTGGGAGCACTCAAGTTCTTGACTCTGGGTGTGACTAAATTTGATTTTTGCCAACTTCAGAACTTACAATGGTACGTGCAGCTCTGAGAGCCCAGGACCTGCCTGAGCTACGAAAACAAGAAAGCGCATGCTCTCCCTCGGTACTGATTTCCTCAGCAGCAGGCTGAGATTTTTATGATGTTCTCTAAGATCTCTCTCCTATGAACGATACATAAGACTTTGAGTAGGGAGAATAAAGAGTGCTACAGACTTATCCATGTCGCTTCCTAACTGGCATTTGTCGCAGCAGTTACTTATGATTTTTGTGCTAATTGCGGTGTTGTCTGCCCCTACAAGAGTTCACACAGACACAGACAGCAGACAGACAGAGAGACAGCAGATGAGAGAGGAGAAGAGGGGAAGGCAGAGAGTCAGAGAAAACAGAGTCCACTAGTTTTGCCAAGAATGAATAAAAGGATTTAATAATTGGGACAATTACTAAAAGATCGAATGAGAAAATGTGAGACACTTCATTCAACATGAGTAGCCACCGCATTACTATTGACTCTTGTTTGCTCCTCTTCATCGATGCACGAGGTGACTGATGGGCAGTATGTCCCTTATGTCCCTGTTCAATACAGCCAATGTGAACCAAGTAATTACTGCAAAAGCCTAATGGACTTTCTTGGGCAACACTGTTAGTGAATTATCTTGTTTGCCAAGTCTATCAGTCACCACATATGTAATATCCCAAGGAAGAGTCAATACAATTTTTAGGGCACATAGAAGTTAAATGGAAAGTCATAACATAAATGCCACCCACAAAAGCCAGGTAAAGTGTTCTTGGGAATGATAGAGCATCTGTGGTGGTTTGAAAGAAAATGGCCCCCAAAGGGAGTGACACTATTAGGAGAGGTGTGGCCTTGCACACTTGTTGGAGGAAGTGTGTCACAGTGGATGTGGACTGATGTCCCTTTCCCGCAAGCTTCCCTCAGTGTGACTTTCAGTTGATGTCTTATTGCCTGCAAGATGTAGGACTCTCCATTACTACTCCAGCAGCAGGTCTGCCTGCACTCCACCGTGTTCCCCATCATGATGAAAACAGACTAAGCCCCTGAAACTGTAAGAGAGCCACCCAATGAAATGTTTTCTTTGTAAGAACTGCTGTGGTCATGATGTCTTTTCACAGCAATAGAAACCCTAACTAAGACAGCATCTGAAGATGAACTAAACAGCAGGAGCCTCCATTCAAATGGAACAAGGTCACCCAGTGGTCTGCTTACAAAGACAAGCACCTCTTCGCCAGGAAAAAAGGAGAGGGCTTTACTCTCTTAAGAGAACATCAAGAGACCAGGTGTGGTGGCATCTGTCTTCCATCCCAGCACTCAGGAGACAGGGACAGGGAGATTTCTAAGCTCAAAGCTAGCCTGATCTATGAAGCAGGTTCCACGCTAGTAAGGGCAGCATAGTGAGACTTTGTCTCTAAAGACAGAAAACAGACTATCTCAGCAACCATTGATTGTCTACAGCTCTTCGTCCCCAAGCAGAGACTGTTCAATGGGCATGGGAGGAGTTCAGGGAAGAGGAGTAAAAATGATGCAAAAATGGTACTCACATGTAAAATCCACAAAAAAAGAAAAAAATAATAATAAATGATAAATAATGTCAAGAATTTTCACAGCCCTCTACATGGTCATGAGTGACCTCGACTGCAGCTAAGCTGACTTCCCAGCAAGACACTGGGTTTGTACCAGCACTGTAAATGCCCAGGATAAAGCAGAAGTGACTGCAGCAGTGGCAAAATCGCACTAATATAGCTAACTTTCACAAAGCTCCTATCACGGAGCCCTGTGCCTCCTCAAGTTCACATGCCCCAAACCGGGGTGTTATCATACAATAGAATTTCCCCCAGAGGAAGGATATGTCTTAAGGGTGCTTTTTCTAATGAGAAACGGTTTGAAATGCTATGTAGATACCAATGGAGTCATTTATTAGCAGTAATAATGGTAATGAATTTCCCAAAGCATTCTAACAGGAAGCCCACACACTCAAAAGAAAGAAAAGAGATGACACAGTGAGGTATATATGTATTACTAACTACTAGGAGGCTGGAGTCAAAAGATCATTTGAGCTTATTAGTTCAAGATCAACCTGGAAATCATAGTGAGGCCATGCAATAAACATATATATATAATTTGATAACTATATATATAGTTGTAGTTATAGTTACAATATATAGTCGTAGTTATATATTATATATAATACATAATAATATAACATGTTATATCAATATATGGGAGGAAAATATATAATAAATATATTTTATTTATATATTTATCCATAAAATATTATATATATTTCATATTATATATTTATATTATGTGTAATAAAAATAAATAAGATATTTGTATATTTTATTTTGTGAATGATATAAAAGAATTTATTATATATAAAACTCATAATTAAATGTAAATAAATATATATGGGAGGAAAGTTGTCGGCTTGTTTTCTCTTCAACTTCTAATTTCCTTTTAAAGAATGATGAAAACATCCAACAACAAAGCCTGAACATCAGCTTTGGGTAGCTGAAGCTCACGCTGGCCACGTTATCAACAAATAAAGATGGTAAGCAACACTGAGGTGTGCTGCAGGAGCGAGCCCCTCGGGTGCCAGTGCCCTGCAGGAGCGAGCCCCTCGGGTACCAGTGCCCCGCAGGAGCGAGCCCCTCGGGTGCCAGTGCCCTGCAGGAGCGAGCCCCTCGGGTGCCAGTGCCCTGCAGAAGCGAGCCCCTCGGGTGCCAGTGCCCTGCAGGAGCGAGCCCCTCGGGTGCCAGTGCCCTGCAGAAGTGAGCCCCTCGGGTACCAGTGCACCGCAGGAGCGAGCCCCTCGGGTGCCAGTGCCCTGCAGGAGCGAGCCCCTCGGGTGCCAGTGCCCTGCAGGAGCGAGCCCCTCGGGTGCCAGTGCCCTGCAGGAGCGAGCCCCTCGGGTGCCAGTGCCCTGCAGGAGCGAGCCCCTCGGGTACCAGTGCAGCGCAAGAGTGAGCCCCTCGGGTGCCAGTGCACTGCAGGAGCGAGCCCCTCGGGTGCCAGTGCCCTGCAGGAGCGAGCCCCTCGGGTGCCAGTGCACCGCAGGAGCGAGCCCCTCGGGTGCCAGTGCCCTGCAGGAGCGAGCCCCTCGGGTACCAGTGCACCGCAGGAGCGAGCCCCTCGGGTGCCAGTGCACCGCAGGAGCGAGCCCCTCGGGTACCAGTGCACTGCAGGAGCGAGCCCCTCGGGTGCCAGTGCCCTGCAGGAGCGAGCCCCTCGGGTGCCAGTGCCCTGCAGGAGCGAGCCCCTCGGGTGCCAGTGCCCTGCAGGAGCGAGCCCCTCGGGTGCCAGTGCCCTGCAGGAGCGAGCCCCTCGGGTACCAGTGCCCTGCAGAAGTGAGCCCCTCGGGTACCAGTGCCCTGCAGAAGTGAGCCCCTCGGGTGCCAGTGCCCTGCAGAAGTGAGCCCCTCGGGTGCCAGTGCCCTGCAGAAGTGAGCCCCTCGGGTACCAGTGCACCGCAGGAGCGAGCCCCTCGGGTGCCAGTGCCCTGCAGAAGTGAGCCCCTCGGGTGCCAGTGCCCTGCAGAAGTGAGCCCCTCGGGTGCCAGTGCCCTGCAGAAGTGAGCCCCTCGGTTGCCAATGCATCGCAGGATCGAGCCCCTTAGGTGCCAGTGCCCTGCAGGAGCAAGCCCCTCGGGTGCCAGTGCACCGCAGGAGGGAGCCCCTCGGGTGCCAGTGCCCTGCAGGAGCGAGCCCCTCGGGTAGAGTATGTTCCCAATGCAGTAAATCTAGATTGTTCTTCTCAGGATCTTTGCAAAGCCTGACCATGTCAGATGACAAATAAAGGGAGTTGTGTTGAATAAACACGTCTTCCTTATTCTGTGAACAGTGTTCCCAGTCAAGGAATGCTCCCCTGGGAAATTATTTTCCTCTTCGAAACCCCATTGCTTTATACCATCCTCATTTTTCAGGATTCCAGATCTGTTAGTGAATAGTAGGTATTAATATACCACACATGCAGCTTACACAGCTAAGGGTGGATATACCATTATCCCCATTAGTAACAAAGGCATGCAGGTTCAGAGAGGTGACTTATCTTCCCCAGCAGAGCACAGTCTATGAAGAAACTAGAATTTGAATTCACAATTTTTTAGATTCTTGTGACCTTTTCTTTACACTGTGTTGTTCTCATTGATGATAATATTTGGGGCACTAGAGAGATTGCTCAGTGGTTAAGAGCACTGGCTGCTCTTCCAAGGGACCCAGATTCAGTTTCCAGCACCCACAAGGCAACTCAAAACCATCTGCAATTCTAGTACCAAGAAATCCAATGTCCTCTTTTGGCCTCCATGGCACCAAGCATGCATGTGGGGCATACACATACATGTAGACAAAACCCCACACACATGAAATAGAAATAAAGGAAGAAATTTAAAGATTTGTCAAGTTTTTAAGCAATCTTAAAATAGGCATACAATATTTTTCAATGCATTGAAGGTAAGATCACAACTCAGATTGCTGCGCTTATTCCTTGAGACAAACCAGTAGTTTCCAGACTTCTTGCTGTTGCTTTATTTCCACAATATCCTCTCTGCACAAACAGTAGCTATAGTCGGTCGCTATACCTAATGGGGAAAGCTAGGCCTGCAGGTCTGTGCCTGAGGAGAAAGTCCATCATGTCAAGTGAGTTATTGTTAATTCAAATTCTGCACCAGCACTTTCAGCATGAGAATAAATATCTATGTCTTACCACTGCCATTTTATCTAATAATACTGGAATTGAGCTCAATTCAAAATTCCAGCTGTCATGAGCAACTCACGCTTACGCCTCATGAATAACCTCTCATCAGAAAAAGCAGTGCAATCAGACTGATGGAGCAGTTCCTGTGGTTTTCATGGGAGGCAGGAACTGCCCAAACATCCTAGTATCAAATCTTGACAGTTCTCTCCTCGAGCTGTCGGTAGATTTCTTTTTTATAAACAGTAATCCATTCCCACCACGTTTGCTACCTTGTGGACTGTGCTGGAGCTTTCTGCGCAGAGCCCATGAATTTTTGCTCGCGTATAAACCTAGGATGTCAGAACTCATCGCTGCTGCCTTCCGTGTTGTCGTAGGAAGCAGTGTTGGATGTGCAGACTTATGTAGAGCCCTTAGGTGATCAGGGCTGACTAGTTCACGTCTTAAACTGAGACTGGTTGAAGACTCCAGTAGAAACCGTGACAGGGACTTAAGTTTTTCAAATATGAAACACAGCTCACCTGTTCCTTAAAGGTGTGAAAATGTTACACAGTTACCTAAAACACTATTGCTTGCAGTAGTAGGATCTTTCATGCAGACATATTTCTTTTAAATGATATGTGGAGACCTGACCATTGATTTATATACAAAAATATTCTAAATCACTAGGAAACATGAGGTCCATCACTGTAGTCTGTGAAACAGTCCGCATAAACTGGCAAAGTATGTCCATTCAAGAATGTGTTACTGGTTTGAAAAATCCTACCAGAGGAAGAAAATTCCTGTTGCTAAGATGCCTTAAAAATAGCTTGAAATGATCCTAGCTTGATTTTGTGGAACTATATAGAACATATCGCAGGCTTCTGGAATGAATGAGACTAGTGCTTTGCCCGACCTCTTTGAGTGAATGAAGGTGATGGTACAGCACACTTTTTATTTTTATGGGCATTCCTTTCATCTTCATGGATTACTTTAAACACATTCCAGGTAGGGGAGTGAGCGCGGGAAACTCTATGTGAGCCCCCACTCAGCCCAGCCAAATTCCCAGTCCTTCAGATTCCCTTATTTCCCATAAGGCATTCACAATCCAGAAAAGTAAGCTCGCCAGTGATGAGCTGGGTTATTTGGTGTCTGACTCATGACTCCAAGCTGAAAGTCTATTCCTAACTGCCCACTCTTCTCCAACGCTGCTTCCTCTCTGCTCTGTCTCAGGCGGTCAGGAACTTTATTCAATCTGTCACTGTTTTACCGTTCCATCGTCCGCAGTGCTGTTATGAACAAGTGGTGCAAAAGACCAAGGACGTCCTGACCAGAGAACATTCTGCCAAGAAAGTCTTTCCAAGCACGTCTCCATGCACAGCAACAGAAAGCAGCTCTGCAGACATGTAGAAGGCTCTTAGCTGTCTTCTAAAGATGGTAACAATGACCAAAATGCATGTTTTGGTTGGGTTTGGGTTTTAACTACTTTTTCTTTACTTTTTAAGGAAATAAATCAAAGCAGGGTCATTATTGATTTAGGGTGGAGTTTTTTCCAGTTTTATTGTCCATCTATTTTCTACATCAACCCAAACTAGACAACGCATAATTCTTCATCCAGTTATCAACAGGTCACAGCCACCCCTACTCTATAAACCCAGAGTCCTTCTGTTTTGTTCCAAACTTACTCTTGTTCCATTCTTAGTTCAGTTAAGTCTCGATCTATATCTTACTATTTGTACTCTGTGTAGTGGTGGCTAAAGTTCTAGTGTTTAGAATCATACATGGATTTTTCTCATCCTATATAAACTACTTTGATATCTTTGTTTTTGAAGGTACAAGCTTCCAGAAGCTTATTCTTGCTGGTTAGCTTTCATAATGCCAGAAGTGGCTATGCCAGAAGCTGGAGGAAAAGAAAAAGTTAACAATCAACTTCCTCAACTTTCGATTTTGCATGCTATAATGCTAGACAAGATAAGCCTACTGGTATAGTAATGACATGACTGTTGTTGGGATTTAACAATTCAATGTCAACTTATTTCTGATTGGATCTAAGTGAGGCCTTCTCCACAAGACGGAGTTCATGCTAAGAACTGGGGACCTGGTCAAAGGCCCAAGGCTAGGGAGGTCATAGACACCAAAGAGAATTACTGCTTTTGTTTTGTTAAATGAAGATGTTGTCAAACTGCCTCCTAAACATTTATGCCCATAGACTAGTGCTGCCCTCAACCTTGATCGATGAAACTTCTCATTGAACTGAACGGAAACAATAAAGAGATCCATGGCTTATCAAGGTGTTGAAAACAAGTGGCTGTTCTCAATTTTAAATAGTTCGCCTATATTACCCTCTCCAGGGTTCAGGAGCATTTCAGAGGAGGACATGTAAAGAATGTAAAAGCCACACTATGAAGAGAGCTGTAAAACACTGTGCTGTGCAGAGAACAAGGCTGTGGCCCTCATGAACTCACTTCGGTTGTCGTCACCTACCTAGGGTTTGCACAAGACTGAGCTCATAAACTTGCATAGATAGAGAAGGGACTCACAGGTCCCAGCCCCCCCTAGGGAGTCATTGGCAGTCTCAGACCGCTGGAGAAACGATGTCATTGTCCTCGGTGATGTGAGTTACTTAAGCTCCGGTGGATGGTTCCACACCCATGCCCATCCAGGAAGCCCTAGCTGAACAATGGGTCACAAAACAAAACTAAAAAAGACTAGGAGGTAAAGGGGGAGAGGGGTCAGTGGAGGTTAGAGGGAGCAAGAAGAGGCTGAAGAATGTGTGACCAGAATGTATTAGTTATGTCTATAAGAATATCAAAGAAAAAAGAAAGTAAAATAGTTAAGTGAAGTGTTTTTAACCTTTTATTAAAAAAGTGAATTTCCTCTCATCCTGACCCTTAGTGTCTGACTCACTCATTTGCTTGGCATTTTTTGGACCCCAAACCCTCACAGAAAGGGAATTAGGAATATGTTATCCATGGTCAATGCTGCAGACAGCAGTGTGTGGCAGTGCCAAGTTTATAAGCTATGAAGTCATCATCCCTCCCAGGGAAACTTGGCTGTGACTGCTGTTTAGTGATGTGTTTACACTTAGGCTAACCAAGAGCTTGCCTGCCCATAAAAGAGAAGAAAACTGTCTTCTTTTCCTGTCCTACAATTATTGAAGGTAATAGAGACATTGACATCTCCTACACTCAAGGATAGACTAGGAACAGCCTTGAAATGGATTCCAGTATGCTGATTAGTTTAAATTGCTCCTCTTATTCACTAAGACATTAAAATTAATAGTTTTGTTCCTCTTAAGTGTATGCAATAGTATGCTACTGTGGTTTTAAGTAATACTGTCCAGAATAATGCCAACAATAAAAGGATTGTTTACACTTACTTCCATAGCTACACCGGCTTTAAAACATTGACACATGAGCATACTTTATTTTTAGTCATTTCTTATCCCTTCATTGACATCTATTTTTAAAGATTGCATTAGTCAATGAAGAAATAGCATACTAAAAAGTATACTAATCCATTATGGTCCTGGGGCTCTGAAGGTATGCATGTACAGGCATTAGTGTTTAGAATCATACATGGATTTTTCTCATCCTATTCTTTCAGATCCCCAATCCTTGCCCCCACCCACAACAAGAACATGAATTGGTAGAGTGGTGAGCTCTCAATTAGAAGCAGAGTCTTTTGTCAAAGAATAGAGTGGGATAACTAACCCAGAGTGAAACAAAAGGAAATCGGAACCATGGTCTTTCTTTTAGTGGGAGCATGCCAACCAGCTAGCTAACTGGACAGAATGTAAGCAGTTAATTAATCTTAAAAGAAAACCTGATATCCTTTTAAACCAAACCAGTAGCCCACCATTCAGCTCTCATCTCACTCACAAACCTTCACATCTAGTATCCAAATATCAAGAAAATGAGCTGGGGAAGGAGAGATGGCTCAGCAGTTGACAGTGCTTGCTGCTCCTCCAGCGGCCCTGAGCTCAGTTCTTAAAACCCATGTCCCATACCTCCCAAACATCTGTAACTCCAGATCCAGGGATTTCTGATGCCCTCTCCTAGCCTCCACAAGTATGCACCCATGTCACACAGGCATGCACACATGTGCACAGAAATAAAATTTTTTACTATAAATCTATTTAAAAGAAAACAAAATTAAAATCAAGGAAAGAAGGGCCCATGAAAAAGCAGAGATCTCTTCTAAAACTAAGCGTACAACTCTTTCCACCATAAGTTAGGGCCCAATCTAGGCTTCCGTTTCTTGCTAAAGACTCTTTTATGATCTTTTAGTGCCTGTGATTTGAGCTATTTATTTTCTTTTCCCTCCTCTTCTTCAAATTTTGTCAGCTTTCCTCATAAAATTCCCTAAATGCATTCATTTCCCTAAAATCTTATGTTTGTGGATCTTCAGCACACAGTGCTAGGAATTATGACGACATTAACTGGTCTCCTTAGCTCCATTCCTTATCTACTCTAACGCTGCATATCACAGTACACAGAAGGAAAAATAGTCCAAGTTCTGCCCTTAGCAGGTTTCTCACCAACAAAAGCTCCTTCTTACCTATCAGAAGAAGCTGAACGTGCTATCTTATGAACACAGAAGGGCAAGTATTTGGGGACAGTGAGGGAGCCAGTTGGAGGAGAGGGCATGAGAGGACAAGGGGGCGTCAACAAAGTACATGATATGCATATGTGAAGATGTCATAATTATTATATCTTACGGTAACATATAAAGGTGGGTGTCTCTCTATGTAGTCTTTGCTGTCCAGGAACTCACTATTTAGATCAGCCTAGCCTCAAACTCACAGAGATATGCCTGTCTTTGTCTCCCAGTGCTGAGATTAAAGGCATGAGCCCCCATTTTGGGCATTTATGCCAATCTTAAAATTAAATAAAAAACAAAAGTTCTCTATTGCGCCTCATCTGACAGCCACGTCTGCTCCTCCCTGCTAAATCAATCCTTCCCACCACATTCTACCCTGTGAAATGAACACCCAGTCCAGTTACCTGCTGCAAACAACCCTTTCCTCCAACTTACCTACAATGCCTACTACAACCGCAGTTTGGGGCCATGTGTAGAACTATCTCCTTCATTTAACCTGTTGACTCTTGAGCAAGAAGGCAGTCTATTGCCCTGATCTAGTACTTAATTTTAGTATTGGAGTCATTTTGCATATTGGACCCCTTAATTCCAACTAGATCATCAACTCCTATTTTGTTTTTATTTTTGTAAGCGTGTGTATGAGCATAAAACGGGTAAGGAACATGCATGCTACTGCGTGCACAGGGTGGTCAGAGAGCAACTGTGTGAAGCTGGTTCTCTCTTCCACCTTTATGTGGGCCCCTGAGGTCAAATCCAGGTCACAAGGCTCACACACACACACAAAAAAAAAAAAAACTTTGCCAGAGTCATCTCATCATCCCTGAACTGCAAACTTGTAGAGCACAGGAATTGTGCTTCATCCATCTTTGACTTTCGACAACAAGATGCTCAGTTAGAAGTCAATTCTTTAGAAACAATGGTTTAAAAAATCTTCTCCATTGGGAGGGAAATGGAAGGTGAGGAGGAGGCAGAAATTTTTAATAATAATAAAAAATAAATAAATATTCTCAAAGCATTGAGTTACAAGAAAGTTCTAAAGAAACACAAAATTAAGATATGATCTAAATTAACAATGACAGAAACTAGGGATGCCTCTTCTATACAAATCATTTATACAATCCCGTCAAACTTTTCCTTTTCTATAGTGTGTATGATTGTAGTGATAAGAGCAGTGGGGCTGCGTCCCCAACACCCCAGCTGCCTGCTCAGCTAGCTTTTGCCCCGAAATAACAACACACAAACTGTATTCATTTAAACATTGCTTGGCCCTTTAGCTTTAGCCCTTACTGGCTAATTTTGATATACCAATCAACCCATCTCTAATCTGTGAGCACCAGTCTTACCGGGAAGATTCTAGGTCAGAGCTTCATCGTGTGTGTCTGCCTGGGAGCAGGGCATAGCATCTCTCTGAGGCGTCTGCTCCCGAGAGGAGAGCTGTTGAGTCTGAGCTCACTTCCTCTTCCTCCCAGCATTCTGTTCTGTTTACTCCACCTACCTATGTCCTAACCAATAAAATGGACCAAGGCAGTTCCTTTATTAGCCAATGACCTTCCTCCATCATATGATTGTTTTAATAATATTTGGCGAGTAATTTTTTAAAACATTTTATCCATAGAGCAAGGGAGAAAGTTGGCTACATCCCAACAATGGATTTGTTGTGTTTTGTTGAGCCTATTGTAAAGCATTTGAATTAGCTGCTAGTGTTTTAAAATAAGACTTCATGTTCCTAGCTTACCTTGTATATCTAGCTGGCAAGTCTGGGTCAAGGTGGATTATGTTTTGATAGTTATGGGAAATATGTACTAAAAGTGATATTAACCATTCACTTATTATGCATTATATTAATTTATTTACATTTTTAAATTGCCAGTGACAATTGTTAAAAACACCATAGCATTTCTGAATGTTCATTAGGAAGTACCTGTAAATAGGTTTATTATAGTTGGTTTTTTTTCTTTTTCTTTTTATCACACTTTGAATTTCACCTCAGATTATTCTTTCCATCTGGCCAATCTGCTTGTGTCAGAACACTGACTTTCAGATTCGCTGCAACTGCATCAACCAGAAGGGGTCTCTGGCTTGCCTGATATTGGAGGGGCTCTTGGCAGCAGCTTGAGAGGCCTAAGCTTTCTTTAATTTGTTATTTTAAAATCAAAAGTAAGTCAGGACAAATGAGTTTTGTATGTTTATTTGCTCTTTACTTATATATAATGCCATTTCAAAATGAGACATTAGAATCCTAAACATATACTCACAAGACTCTGGAGCAGCAAATTTTACAAAAAGCCTACTGTTGGCCTTCAAACCACAGACTTACCCCAATTCGATAATAGCAGGTGAAAAGTAACCTCCCTTTCTCAAATTGATGGTTTATAAAAACAAAAAATAAACAGAGAAGCACCAGAGTTAAAAAACATCATATATCAAGTGGATCTAACAGATATGTATAGAATATTAAACACCAAAAAAATACATTCTCAGCAACCATGAAAGTTTCTCTAAAATAGACCACATATTGAGACACAAAACAAACCTCAGCAAACATGAAAATATTGAAATAACTTCATGTATATTATCTGATCACAAACAGTAAAACTTGAAATCAATAGCAAACTCATAGAGATTAAAGAACACTGCTGAATGATGAGGAATACAAAAATAAATTAAAATTTCCTGGTAATAAATGAAAATGAAAATATAACATGAAGTAAATGAAAAGCCTCTGAGATGCATCAAAAGAGTCCTCAGAGAGATCGTTATAGCTCTAAATGCCTACATTTAAAAAGATCAGAATGAGCACAAATAAATAATGCTGCATTTCAATTTTTTAAAATATTTCTTTATTTATGTATACAATATTCTGTCTGTGTGTATGTCTGCAGGCCAGAAGAGGGCGCCAGACCTCATTACAGATGGTTAGGAGCCACCATGTGGTTGCCGGGAATTGAACTCAGGACCTTTGGAAGAGCAGACAATGCTCTTAACCACTGAGCCATCTCTCCAGCCCCATCTCAAAAATTTTTAAAAATAAGAACAAAGCAAACAAATCTAGTCAAAAGAAAGAAATCGTAAGACAAGGGTAAAAATTAATAAAAAAGAAACAAAAAAGTCACAAATCAGTTAATCTAATAGATAGTTGGTTGGAAAGATAAAAGGGATTGACAGACCCTTAACCAAATTAACAAAAAAAAAAAAGAAAGGAGGCCAAATTAATAAAATTAGAGATGAACAGGAAAACATTACAAGAGACACCAAAGAAATTCAGAAACTCACAAGGTAATACTCTAAAAACTGATAGATAGTCCATTAAACTGAAACCCTAAAACAAATGGATGGATTTCTGTATACATCCAAATAGCCAAAGTTAAAAGAAAAATCAACAACTTAAACATAGCCGCAGCAAATACAGAGAACGTGATAATAAAAAGTCATGGCTGGAAAGATGGCTTAGCAGTTGCTCTTTCAGAGGACCAGGCTTGATTCCCAGCACCCACATGGCAGCTCACAGCTGTCCATAACTCCAGTTTCAGGAAATCATATGCCCTCTTCTGGCTCACAGGCTTTGCATACATGTGGTACACAGACATACATGGAAGCAAAGGACCCTACATATAAAATAAAATAAATCTTTAAAAATAATAAAGTCTTCTGACAAAAATAATATAATATACAACAACAATAACAACAGGTCCACATAGATTCACTGTAGAATTCTACCAGACTTTCAAAGAACTATCAACAATAGTTCTCAAATTGATCCAAAAAGCAAAAACAAAAGTAGCACTTCCAAATTCTGACTACAAAGCCAGGCAAGATATCACAACAAAAGAGAGCTGTAGACCAATATTCTTGGTGATCATAGAAGCAATAACTCTTTTTTTTAATTTACTCTTTACTCATATATTGCATCCCAACTATGGATTTTCCTTTTTTTTCTCCTCCCATCTCTCCTTTCCCCACATCCCCTTTCTCCTCCCTCCTCCTTTTGACTCCTCTAACTTTCCCTTCAGAAAAGGCCAGGCCTCCAAGGGATATCAACCAAACATAGCATGTCAAGTTAAAATAAAACTAGGCCATTCTGGTGAGGATGTGGAGAGAGAGGAACACTCCTCCACTGCTGGTGGGAATACAAACTTGTACAGGCACTGTGGAAATCAATATACCTCAATATACCCAGGTATACCACTCCTGGGCATATGCCCAAAGGATACTCCATCCTACCACAAGACAAAAGCTCTTAATAAAATTCTTGCAAGCCAAAATGGGACTCAGACATGACCAAACTGATTTATCCTAGAGACACCATGATGGTTCAAAACACATTAGTTCAATAAATGTAGTAAATCATATAAATAAATTTAAAGACAAAAATCACATCATCGTCTCAACAGATGCAGAAAAGGTCTCTGACAAAATCCAACATGCTTTCATGATAACATTGTGTCAAGTGGGTGCCCCCCATGAACAAGCAAACACACAAAATAAATACATAATGAACAAATAAAATAAGAAAATGTATTATGGTGATAAATATGAAAAGTAAATTTTCGTATATTTTTAAGGTTATAGAAGAGTAGTTAACACAAAAGTAGCATAGAAGAACCTAAAGAGATGGGTAACTCTCATCTCTGTTTTTGTTAATGTTTGAATTGTGAGTCTACATTCGTATATAAAATAATCAACCCTTAATACCTGAGACTGTGAGCTTACTTGGACAGAAGATTTTAAGAGGGTGATTAACAAAGGCCTTTTTTACATGGAACTTATCCAACATGAGGGTGTCATATGACAGGTGCAACCAGAGCCTGAGGAACCCAAGGTGCCAATATTACTGCTCCTTTGAGCTTGGACTTCCAACCTCAGAGTTGAGAGAAAATAAAACCTTTGTTGTGTAAATCAATCAATCTATGGTATTTTACTATGACATTATAGACAAATTAATTCAATATTCAAGTGCAAAATGTCATCAGTGAATTAGCTATGGTGTATATACTTTGGTTAAGCAGTAACTTTATTTTTTATTTTGTTTTATTTTATTTTATTGAGGTATACATTTTTCTCTGTTCCCTTCTCTGCATCTCCCCTCACCTTAAAACCTCTCCCAAGGTCCCCATGCAAACAATTTACTCAGGAGATCTTGTCTTTTTCTATGTCTTATGTAGATTAGATCTATATATGTCTCTCTGAGCTGAAACCATTTGGTCAAGGGCTTTATTTTTTTGGTTGGGAGACTTTTGATGACTGTTTCTTATTTCTTTAGCAGTTACAGGTCTATTTAATTTGCTTATCTGGTCTTGATTTAATTTTGGTAAGTGATATTTATCCAGAAAATTGTCCATTTCCTCCTCTAAGTTTTCCAATTTTGTGGAGTACAGGTTTTCAAAATATGACCTGATGATTCTCTGGATTTCCTCTGCATCTATTGTTATGTCCCCCTTTTTATTTCTGATTTTGTTAATTTAGATATTCTCTCTGTGTGTGTTTTGGTTAGTTTGGATAAAGGTTTGTCTATTCTGTTGATTTTCTTGAAGAACCAACTCTTGGTGTCACTGATTCTTTGTATGATTTTATTTCTATTTTGTTGATTTCAGCTCTCAAATTGATTATTTCCTACTGTCTAGTTCTCTTGGGTAAGTTTGCTTCTTTTTGTTCTAAAGTTTTCAAATGATCTGTTAATTCACTAGTGTGGGATTTTTCCAACTTCTTTATGTAGACATTTAGTGCTATGAACTTTCCTCTTAACACTGCTTTCATTGTGTTCTATAAATTTGAGTATATTGTGTGGTCATTTTCATTGAATTTTAGGAAGCCTTTAATTTCTCTCTTCATTTCTTCCTTGACCCATTGATGATTCAGGTGAGCATTGTTTAATTCCCATGTGTTTGTGGGTTTGCTGGAATTAATATTGCTGTTGAATTCTAGTTTTAAGCCATGATGACCTGATAAGAAGATACATGGGGCTATTCCAATTTTTTTGTATTTGTTGATGTTTGTTTTGTTATCGAATATGTGGTCAATTTTTCAGAAACTGTGAGGTGCTGAGAACAAGGTATATTCTTTTATGTTTGGATGGAATATTCTATAGATGTCTTTTAAGTCCATTTGAGTCATAATATCTGTTAGTTCCTTATTTCTCTGTTAATTTTTAGTCTGATGGACCCTTCCAGTGGTGAGAGTGGAGTGTTGAAATCTCCCACTATTAGTGTGTGGGACTTAATGTATGATTTAAGCTTTAGAAGTGCTTCTTTTACATATGAGTGTACCCTTGTATTTGGGGCATAGATGTTCAATATTGAGATGTCCTATTGATAGATTTTTTTCTGTGACTAATATGAAATGTCCTTCTTTGTCTCTTTTGATTTGTTTTAGTTTGAAGTCTATTTTGTTAGATATTAGGATATTAGGTTAGATATTAGGATAGTTATACCAGCTTGTTCCTTATGTCCATTTGATTGGAAAATTTTTTTCCCAACCATTTACTCTGAGGTGATGTCTGTATTTGAGGTTGAGATGTGTTTCTTATGTGCAGAATAAGGATGGATTCTGTTTTAGTATCCAGCCTGTTAGCCTGTGTCTTTTTATAGGTAAGTTGAGTCCATTTATATTAAGGGATATTAATGACCAGTGATTGCTATCTCCTGTTAACTTAGTTTTTGTTGTTAGTGATGTTAATTTGTGTGGTTTTTTTCCCTTCCTTGGGATTTGCTGCTGTGAGATAACCAATTGTCTGTGTTTTTGTTGATGTAGCCAACTTCCTTGGGTTGGAGTTTTCCTTATAGTACTTTGTGTAGGGTTTGTGGCTAGGTATTGGTTCGATATGGTTCTGTCATAGAATATCTTGTTTTGTCCTTCTATGGTAATTGAAAGTTTTGCTGGGTATAGTGGTCTGGGCTGGCATCCGTGGTCTCTTAATGTCTTCATAACACTTGACCTAGACCTTTTGACTTTCATTATCTCCTCTGAGAAGTCAGGTGTGATTCTGATAGGCCTGCCTTTATATGTTACTTGGCCTTTTTCCTTTGCAGCTCTTAATAGTCTTTCTTTATTCTGTATTTTAGTGTTTTGATTATTATGTGGCAAGGGAACTTTTTTTTGATCTATTCTCTTTGGTGTTCTGTAAGCTTCTTGTATCTTCATAGGCATATCTTTCTTTAGGTTAGGAAAAATTTCTTCTATGATTTTTTTTCTTCTATGATTTTTTGTAAAACGTATTTTCTGTGCTTTTGAGTTGAACTTCCCCTTCTTCTATAACTATTATTCTTAGGTTTGGTCTTTCCACGGTGTCTCATATTTCCTGGGTATTTTGTGTTAAGCTTTTGTTAGATTTAATGTTTTCTTTGGCTGATGAATCTATTTCCTCTAATGTGTCTTCAGCACTTGAGATTCTCTCTTCTATCTCTCATATTCTGCTGTTTATGCTTGTGTTTGTGGTTCCTGATCATTTTCTCATGATTTTTTTCTATAATTCCTTCAGCTTATATTTTCTTTTTTTTTCTCTATTTCAGTTTTCAAGTCTTGAATAGTTTCTTTTGTATGTTTCATTGCTTTTTCTTGGTTTTCTTTTAGGGATTTATTGATGTTTTTCAATTTTTTTGTTTGTCTTTTCCTCCATTTCTTTGATGGAATTTCTCATTTTCTCTTTAAGGGCCTCAAACATTCTCCTGAAGTTACTTTTTAGGTCATTTTCTTCTTCATCATCCATATTTGGTTGTTCAAGTCTTTCTGTTGTAGGGTCACTAGATTTTACTGGTGTTGTGCTGTTCTTTGAGGAGTTGTAGGTGTTCTTACCTTGTCTACCCATCTTTTCTTCTAATTGGTGTAGTTAGGGCTGTGACTCTGGTGATCAATCTTCCAGGTGCCAGTGGATCCAAGGCTCAGATGGTTGTTCCTCATGGTGCAGTCAGTGCCACGGTTCCAATCACCCCATTGGTCCCTTCCTCTTCCTGTAGGTTGCTCGGTGCTCCCAGGGTTTGCTCTGCTACCATGGAGCTCACTGTCTCAGGCCTGCTCTGGCCTAGGTTGCCATCTCAGAACTGTTTCTGTAAATGTCTCTGGTCTGGATCCACTCCTGTAGATGTCCCTGGCTTGGGATTGGTCCTGCTGGAGTACTGGCTCAGGCCTACTCCCTTGAAGGTCCCAGACTCTTTCCTGGACCCACAGAGGTCTCTGGTTCCTACCTACATACTCATAGATCCCAGACTCATGCCTGAACCCAGAGAGGTCTCTGGCTCCAGCCCACTCCCTCAGGGCTTGTTCCCTTGTACCTGCTTCTGTGGAATTCACCGTGTCAGGTCTGCCCCAGCCTAGGTCAATCAATGGCTCAGTCCTGCTTCTGTGGAGCAAGCTGCCTCAGGCCTGCTCTGGCCTAGGTCACTAGACCAGTCCTGATTCCGCAAATGTCCCTCGTATGAATCTGCTCCTGCTCCTGTGGAGTTCTCTGCCTCAGACCTGCGCTGGCCCAGGTCACTGGCTCAGTCCTGTTTCTGTGGAGTCTGCTGCTTCTGCTTAGTTTGGGTTTCTATTGCTGTGAGGAGACACCACGACCACAGCAACTCATATGAAGGAAAACATTTCATTGGGGTGGCCTCACTTACCGTTCAGAGGTTCGATTCATTTTCATCATGGTAGGACATGGCAACATGTAGGCAGACATGGTGCTAGAGAAGGAGCTGAGACTCCTACATCTTGATCCATAGGCAAAAGGAAGTGAATTGTGTCACGGAGGCCTCAAAGACCACCTCTACAGTGACACCCATAGACCAACAAAACCATATCTATTCTAACAAAGTCATACCTCCTAATAGTGCACTTCCTTTGAGCTTCTGGGGGCCAATTACATTCAAACTACAGTAGTTACTTCATCTGAGTATTATAGTCCAATATATTCTCTTAGATCTTCCTAAGATGCTTACTCTGTTACAATAGTAAATTGTTCAATAAATCTAACAGATATAAACATGTAAATCTAATTCTCAAAATACTTTTAAAAGTGTTTTCTAAACTAGACCAGAATTTTAGTGGTTTCTAATTCATAAAACAGGTCTAACTAGTGAGCACCTTGAAAAAAAACTAGTAATTTGCTTGCTAGTCATAAAATGGGTATCTACCAATCTATCATTGAAATAATCATTGTAGACCAGTTCTGCATCAAGTGCTCTCCAGTCTTCAAGATAATAAGTAAGCCATGGCCCCAATGTCAAAGAATTCTGTTTAGTGGGACGACAATGGTGTAAGTTAAAAAATAGTCACAACCCAAAATGTGTAATAGCAGAGAAAGGCATGAAAGGAATTTGGGGTCTTGTTGCTGGCTCACTGAAAGGTCCATGTGCCAAAATGCTCTTGCCCAAATCTGCCAAGATAAAGTACCATATTGACAAAGAATTATTCTTTCAGGATAATGAAAATCTTTCCAGAAACCCACATGCATTTTGATATTACTTATAAAAGACTTATTCCTCAACTTTTTTTACATTAAAATAATCACTCATTCTAATAAAAAAGGGGGTGGGCATGATACAAGATGTGAGGTTTTGGTGACAAGTTCAATGTTATTTTATGAGCTCAGTCCATCAAAGACTAATTTGGATGGAAAATGAGGTCATAAAGCCCAGAAAGTAGGCCAGGTTGGTGAGGTCTGAGTTCAGAGTGCTGGGCTCTTCCAGACCTTCATCAGGACTCACAGCCAGCCTATCATTCACTATTCTAAAAATTGGGTCACAGATTAATCAACAGATGTTTATTGGGCCTACTTCTCTCATCTTGTGGGTTGTTTTTAAACATGGTTTTTGAAATCCAATCAAAACTACCTTCCTACCCTTTTACTAACATTTATTTAGAATTTTCTCCTGTCCTTTTGCCAGAAAGACAGCATACAAACACAAGAGAAAAAACCTGAAAGCTGAGGTTTCTGGCTACCAGCACATTAGAAATAAACCGCCCAGATAACTGTTTGCTGATTTTCTCCCTGCCGTCTCCCATGTGGCCATGTCTCCTCCGTTCTCTTTAGACAGGTCACCAAAGACTGGCACCAGCCAACCCACCCAATCTTCCTTTAATCACTCATCAGTCTTGGTTCCATTGATGAGTTAAGCATATGAGGAAAAAACGAAAGTGTTTAAAAGAGTAAAGCCAAATCATGACTCAGTGTCATTAACTATCAACAAAATTCAGACAGCAGCTAGGCTCCAGCTCCACGTCTGATTCTCCTAATCTCACTTCCTTAAGATCAAAGAGTCATTTTCATCTCCTCAAGGCATTCACATCTTGAATGGTGTCTGCAGTTCAGTTGTTGCTAAGAGATACCATTGTTTTTCTAATGGACAAGTGAAAGGCAAGTTCGTGAAAGACATGTTTATTACTAATGAATACAGCATGGTTATATACATGAGAATTGAAGGATCCTTATACATACAGAAAGTCTTAAATTTTATTTCTAATCAACTAATATTAAGACTATAAACATTCAAGAAAGTAGTATAGTAAATTGAATTTGAACACATGTTGGATAAACTGCCATAAATAAAATTAAAAAGAACAGTATGCCATTAACCATACTCAACATTAATTATGTATTAGGATATGCACATTACTATTTAGGAATCACCAAGTAGTTCAGACATATAATTATACCTGTCTCTTATAACATGATTTCTCTCCAACTATACCCTTAATTAATCCAAATATAAGAGAAAAAATTCAGGATTCATAATCATTTGGCCTAGGCTGTAGTACTAACTATGTAGTTGAGAGAAATGTTTTAGCCAGGGGCTTACTGTCATGGGGGAGTGGCTTTACTTGTCTTATTGACTTAAGAACAGTCACGTATTACAAAATGCATGAGTCAAAGAAATTTGCAGGCAAACTTTTACATCATCGACTATGCGATAAGACCCTCCCATCTCCCCACCTCCAGGAAGGGTACTTTGTGGGACACAATACTCTCAGTTTAAGGATTGTAACCTTTACATCATTCTTCTGTATTGACGGCACACTTGGGAACAGAATGAGCTAGAATACTGACTCACCGCAGCTGGGTTATTAATGAAGGCTGGCCCCACCTATTTCTACTGGGAATCATTGGAAACATTTTAAGGGGAAAAAACTGACCCATAATTTTTCTTGGCTAAAACCTCTCAATTTAATGAAGGTAAGTTAGTCTCCTAAGTCCCTGTTTTCTTATACTAAGTTGTTTATTCTTCCTATTCCAGTTTTTGCTGATCTCCTAATTAGTGAAACTTACAACAACCAATTTAAGAAAAATAAATGAACCAGGTATTTTATCTTGTGGCCATTGTATACCTGATCCAAAATAAATAATGAACTTTAGGACAGTTTTAGCAAACCTGAAGGTGTCCTCATAAATTGCTTGAATTAATGATGATCTTTTGCCTTTAAATTAATCATCATGATTATTTTGCCTTTACCTTCCCCACACTATTCATTCAAAATAACCATGGGTAAAAAGAGAAAAACTTCCATTTTTAATTGCAGTTTATAAAGTATGGACTTTTCCAAACTAGACAATTTTAAGAATATCTTAATTGCCCCAAAAGCATTATCCTGCTTGGGTAGGTGGGATTTCACCTAGACAACAGCATTACACAGAGAAGTAACAGATGAGCTCACTGGTGATGTGTGAGATCGGTAAGTGCTGTTTTCCAAATTCACACACCAGGAGCTACAGAAGATCCTAGGATTGCTTGAGACACAGTCCCACCTCGAAAGCCCTCAGGGAACATTAAGTAGTGGCTTTGTCTGGTCAGTCCATCTGCAAAGCATGTCTGTCGTGTCGTTTATCTAACACTCACCCCTTCAATGCCCACACGATTCCCTTTGTCTAAGACTAAACGTCATTCGTGGGTACTACTCCCGAAAGCTTAAAGAATAGGGTATCACAGTCCTCTGCTTCCTCTATTGAACACTAACTTAAACTAAAAGCAACTTTGGGAAGGAAAGAGTTAATTTGGCTTACAGGTTACAGTCTACCTTAAAGGGAAGCCAAGGCAAGAGCTTGAAGAAGAAGCACAAAGGAAAGTGCTTACTGGGTAGCTTCCTCTGGCTGCCTCCGCTACCTTTCCTGTGCCGCTTAACCCCACCCCCTGCCTAGGGATGCTATCGCCCACAGCGGGCTGGGCCTTCCTACATCAACTGGCAATCAAGTGGGCCAATCTGATGGATGTAGTTTCTTGATTTCACTCTTCTCAGGTGTGTCAAGTCAAAGACAAAACTGTAGCCCATATCAGCATAACTAACAACACTGTGGTCTCGATTGTTGTGCTCAGGGAGATACAAAACTAGGCCACACGCCAACAGCTAAAGATTGTTTAGTTCAGCAGTTTGCTCCAAAAGTCTAATTGTTATCTGTGTGATGATTAGGTCATCAGTTTGCTAATTTTTATCTAGTCTAATTTTTATCTAGGTGAATATTTGACTATATTAAACTATACTAAAATTACTTCATAGTCTCCTCCATCCCCATTTGACTTTAACAAACATGCCACAGCAGTGACTTACTAAGCTTGACTCCTTTTTGTAATAGTCTCACCCTACGTTCTTAAGAGAAAGCCTAGAGCATAGTTCTCAGAGAGGCACAGTCAGAACACTGCAGCCCCAGCTCATGGGTCTGGATTCAGGTTTTTGGTTTGACTCTGGTTTGTTTGTTTTAAAATACTTCCCAAAATCAGAATTCACACAGATTTAAAATTCTTTAGCTACATCTCTTGATCTTCATAGAAATGAAATCTATCACAATTTCTGCTACATTCCAAACCTTAAGCTGCGGCTGGCGGGGGGTGGGGGGGAAAGATGAACAAAAAAAAGTCCTTAAGCTGCAGTGGGGATAGGAAGTATGTCCCACATTTATTTATTCTTCTTCAATAAAAACTCTTCTTCCATCCGTGTTCAAACTCCGAGTTAATGATATAGCAGAGGTAACGAGCCTTCTCCATCTCCCCCAAGCATCTGATTGGTGTCAGTAAATGGGCATTTCAGTTAAAACTCCTCCCTGCCGTGAGAAAATAAAGAACAGTTCATTGGGAAAGCAATAATGTGCTGAAATATATTTCTACTGTAGTGTATCACCACTACATGACTCCTTCAGCAAACCACCCATGTTTCCTATGTTTTCTTAAAGGCTGTGTGTGTATGTGTGTGTGTGCGTACATGCTCTCTCTGCTAATTCTTTTTAAATTTCTACAAATGCCACAAGTTTTTACTGAATCCCAAATTAATCCCATGAACATATTGTGGGGCCACGTGCTTGGTATCTGGGAAAACAGAGAATGGAAATGCTGTTTGGAGCATGTGCCTGAATGTTTTCAAGGCCACCTACTCCCTACCAGCAACCCTGGTTTTTCTTTTCCTTTTTTATTATTCTTTTAGTCTTTGGCAATTCCACACATGGTACAATCTTTTGATCCTATTCACACACACACACACACACACACACACACACACACACACACACGCCACCCTCTCTTGCCCACCCCCACCATCCCCTTCTTCCCAACAGTGCCCCTCCCATTTTCATCCTTTCTTCTGTTTACGCGTGGGCCACTCGGTTGAGTTAGAATTGCTTGCGAGAGCATGAGTAGAAGGTTATTTACTGGAATGTGAGCAACTCTGCAGTGGTTAGATCACTAAAGTGAATGACACCCCTCCCAAGGCAATCCTTAACTGCCCATAGTCCCTTAGGGGTGGGTGGGACCTCGTGGGACCGTCCTCCCCTGTGGAGCATCCCTCTTAGGGCTGTAGAGCCTGGATCCATTGTCCTTAGTTTCCGAGGCTATTCTTGTTTCATGGGATTTTAAAATATACTTTAATGCTGTGCAGTCCACCAGAAGAAACCAAAGCCTGTAGTCATAATCCTTAATTATAATGAAACCTTTCTTTCACTATCTTAATCTAAATCTGATACATTTTATTTAGTTACTTACTTATTTATTTGATAGGTTTGTAGCACACAACCCAGGCTGGCCTCAGCCTTGCAAGTGCTGAAATTACAGGCATGTATTTTCATACCGTCGGTGCGATGCATTTTTTAATTCAGGAAACACACTCAGGCCAGTGTCTCTGAGGGACTTAGAGAAGGTCTTGGGAAATAATACAACACACACACTTGAATTCTTTCTTCTGGCTACTATTAAAACGGACTGATGAGCCTTGTTCTGCTCGGCGCTGCAGGAAGGAGTGGGTGTTCTGGTTTGAAAGGCAACTCCTGCTACTGTTGCTCTGACAGCATTTAGCGAGGTATCAGCACTTCTCAGAGAGACTTTTAGAAGCATTGCTACCATGAATATGAAATCTAAGAATCATCTCACTCAGTTTCTTTGTTGGCCATGTGTCCTATCGGAAAGAGGCTCTGAGTGTCTGCTCAAGGCCTCAGCTGTGATCCTCACCCTAATTTTTTACAAAGACATATCGATTGCTCTGGCTTGGAAGCCATCCATGAGGGACCGGAAGGAGCAAATACCAACATCAAAGTGCAATGTCACCCACCACAGTCAGCCACTGCCCATGGGGTCTCTTTACAGGCTGATTTATCTCTGTAAAGAGAGAATTACAGACACTTGCCCAAGAGATATGATTAAAACAAGTAGAAAGAGACAGAATGGAGCCTGAGGAAAGCAATGGGCATATTTAATAAAATGTAGTCCAGAGCCCACTGAAAGTTTCTGTAGAGGAGCAAATGGAAGATTATGTTTAAGCATGGGAGATTTATGGATACTCCATAGAAACCCCCTATGGAAGATACTGTATAGCATCAAATTCCTGGTGAGATCTATGGTGGCAAGAGAGAAATGATAACCTAGCTCAAGGCTCTAGGCCAACATCAATGTGAGCTGGTTTTTAATCTTCTCTGCTACTTACTGCCAATATCATCTCTTAAATAAAAATCATCTCTCCAAGGTTTCCTTTTTCACACGAGATAAATCTATCTCATGGAGCCATTTGAAGACTTAAATGAGATAATCTCTGTGGACAAGCAAAAACTCTGACGAATTTAATAAAGGTTAGTTATTACCAAGACCCCTGTCATGTGGGCAGTAATTACTTGCTTACACTGGCAGCATTAGTTTATAGCAAACCACTAAGGCCCAGCATCACAGGGCTGTTGCCATGCTTACATCTGATGCTCTCTCACGAAAGCCGCAAACTCAGGATCATTAGCATACAGTTCCAAAATCCTCATTCTCTCTTGAATTTCCTTGAATAAAGAAAAAAGGAAGGCTATGAATTGCATCAGAAAAACCCCAGCTGCCTTTTAAAGGGTATCTAATTATTATGAGGGATTGTGAATGTCTGGGATACCCAAGAAAGAGCTGAAGAAAGAATCCCCCCTTAGCAAAACAGAAGGCTCCACCTATAGAGTTCTAGATACTCTATGAACGAAGACTGGCCATGTACGACAGTGGTGAGCACTTGCTTAGCATGCACAAGGCCTTGGGTTTAAGTCCCAGCACCACTGAAAAGAAAGGAAAACTGTTTCTGCATAGATCCTATGTAAACCGCCCTAACTCTAGCATCTATTCCTAAGAGAGGAATGAAGAAAGCATAGAGAATTTTCTAATTGCGGAAAAATAAGTTACTGGGTAGGGAGTAAGGACCAGCTCAAAATTTCATACCCCCTGCATACTCTGGGAAACACCATCAGGTAATAACTAACCTAAATATTCTTCATCATCTCTTCAGGCCTGTGCATATGCACACCCACCCACACACATGCTCACACAGAGCAGCCCCATGCATATGCACACACGCCCACACACATGCGGTGATGGAAATGGAAGTCTCCTACCTCTTTGGAAAGGTCACTGCTCTCATACATCTGTCTGATTTCTTCTCTGCTCAGCCCCCCAAGCACCTCTTCACTAGCTGAGCTATAGAACGGTCGATGGCTACAGGGCCTCTCATACTGCTCACATCCAGCCAGGTGGCTTTCGTATGCAGGGTTGTACTTCATAGCATTCTCCACAGACGACAGGCTGTCGGGCTGGCTGCTGGAGCCACGGGAAGAAACACATGATTGATTCAAGAGCTCCCCTGGATGCTCAACTATGTGAAAGGCTATTTTTCTGGGACAAGGTTTCTGTTAGGGAAAAGACAGTGGACATAGATGTGGGCTCAGGGGAACTATGAGACAGGTCTAGATGAGTCTCAGGTGTCTCTACTACACCGTTTCACTCATGAGATTTCCCCACAGTATCTGACACATATTGGTTGGGAACTACATCTGCCAGTGAATAGTATTTCATTAAATAAACACAGCTCCATCATTTCCAGAGCAACATCTATGAGATAATCATATGTAACCACATAGAAAGTTCTCACAAAAACTCAAATACTGGAGGACCAAAAGCCCTGGGCCTCAATTGAATTCAATTCAATTCAGTTTGAATTTGCTGAGCAGAGACTATGTGCCATGACATCTCTAAATGCTGATGAGCCAAAGAATTCATTGGCCTTTGCCCTAAATAAGATCTCAGTCTGTTGAAAATTCAGCTTAAGAGTGATGGACGTCTGTCTTAGTGCTCTCGGAAGGGGTGTCCCTTAGCTAGGACAGAGGCAGGGGAGACTGACCTAAAATAACTCTTGTGGACTCTAGCAGTACACCAAGACATTCACATGGGCCTCTTTGACCTGGCTCATGTTCCCTCACTAGTACAAAGAGACCCACCCATTCCCTGCAAAGGGACTTTCTTCTCTCCCACTGTCACGAAAATCACCAAACTCTCAAGACTCTCTAGTTCAGTCCTCATCCAGGCCTCTCAGAATCTTATTCACAGACTACCTAGATGTCTTCAGGTGTTTCCTTGAACTTCGCAGCTCTCTGTCTCCACCCAGCTCTCTGCCCAGTATTTGGTACATAGTAAGCAATTAGTAAACAGGCATCCAGTCCCATTAGGAAGCTCTTTCCTTATTTACCTGGTGGGCCTCTGCCTTTCTCTCCTGATATTATGAGCCTGAAGTGTCTTCACAGTGAAGAAGACGACAGCAGAAACCACAAGGAGAAGGCTAACCACAGAGGCTATGGTGATGCCTATGACAAAGGGCTCAGATACAAACTCCTCACAGTGCTGGCCTCGATACCACCAGTTCGAACCAACCCGGCATCTGTAAAAAACAGTAACCAAACTCAAGATCTGAATCACTTTGCTCTAAATGACAGCAAACAGAATCTTCAATGGAATGGGAAAGGTAGATATATAAATTCTGATCATGTGCATCTTCATTAAAGACTTGAAGGAAGTGCTGGACTATAGGCCAGTAGTAGCGTGTTTGCCTACTGCACATAAAACCCTGGGTTCCATTCCCAGCAGACATACAAGTTAAATGAGCCTCTGATCAAAGTCAATGTGCAATGCTGGACATAGACCAGCAGATCCTGAACAAGTCTTTTTAAATGGCTGGTTAAAATATGAAAGGCTTAAAGAAATATCACATTCAACCTTCTCATTTACAGACGACAAAAGTACACACCCAGGAAGAAAGGTGACTGCCCCTCAATTACTAGTAGCTTCTAGAATGCAGTTTTAACACCTCACCTGTCCCTGACCACCCTAAGGAGATTCTCAAAGTTTTAAGTCAACAGACTTGCACTAAAATGTCTTCAATCCCCAAAACAGTAAAGAAATCACTGCTTTGTAAAATAATGTTAATTTTCCTGGCCATTAAGAAACTGTAATTGTCACTAGTCTCCTAGTTAAACCTTACACTTTTTGTATAAAAGCATTGAATCACCTCCAGCTATTTTCTCTATCTGTAGTGTCTATACCAATGTTTACATTCATACATTAGCATCTTATTTATGTTCCTCCTGATTATTCCCAGAATTCCCTCCTCTTTCAGCTGTGCATCTGTGGTTATGTGTGACTAGGAAGTCCGTATGTTTGGATTTTTTGTTTGTTTTTGTTTCTTTCCAAGCAGGGGTCAGAAAAGGGTCATTGATCTATTTGGGTTGTGTGTCTGTGGTTTCCTCAGAGGTTCTGCCTTTACAAACAGATCTCAAGCTTGATGTGGGAGTTCCCTCTGTGTGCTGTGATTATCATTAATGAATAAAGAAGCTGCTTTGGACCTATAGCAAGGCAGAACTTAGGTATCCAGTGAAAATTAGGCTGAATGTTGGGAGGAAGAAGGATAGAGTTAGAGAGAGATGCCATGGACCTGCCAGAGTCAGACCTGGCGAAAGTTTGCTGGTAAGCCACTGCTATGTGGCAGTACACAGATTAATGGAGATGGGTTAAACTAAGATATAAGAGTTAGCCAATTAGAAGTTAGAGCTAATAGGCCAAGCAGTGTTTTAATTAATACAGTTTCTGTGTGGTTATTTCAGGGCTAAGCTAGCTGGGCAGCCAGGAAACAACAAGCAGCCTCCTCCTACACAGACTCAAGGAAAATACATTTGCCGTCACTTTGAAAACCTTACTATCTGTGCTACTTTAGTCTTATTCAGTATGCTAAAAGGAACACAAAGTCATTAAGAGCTGGAAAGATGGCTCATGACCAGTTAAAAACACTTGACAGGTAAAAACTCTATGGAGGACTAGGATTTGGTTCCTAGAATCCACATGTCAGTTCATAACTACCTGTAACTCCAGTTCCAGGGGATGTAACACCTTTTGACTTACCTGGGCATCAGACATGTATACGATGCATATATTTGAAGGCAGGAAAACACTCATACACATAAAATAAACAAATCTTCAAAGAATAAATTATTTTGCACGCAGAGTGTTGATCTTACATATAAATCTTACCTAAAGAATGATGGTCTCATCATCATAGCAGCCTACAAAGATCTCCAGATAATCCAAGTACTCTCAGTAGGACACATTCAAAAAATAAGTTTACAACTTCCTAACAGTGTAAAAGCACCCTCATGAGTATGTGATTCAGGCCTATTGAATGACCCAGTCTTCATATGAAAATCAGACAGTGTCCATCTAATTGCCAGACATAATAAAGTGGTGGCACACGCCTTTAACCCCAGCACTTGGGAGGCAGAGGCAGGTGGATCTCTGTGAGTTCGAGACCAGCCTGGCCTACAAGAGCTAGTTCCAGGACAGGCTCCAAAACCACAGAGAAACCCTGTCTCGATAAACCAAAAAAAAAAACCATTATTGTGATTACCCCACAATTATTCTGTCAACCTATTTTCTTCAGAATTATATATATATATATATATATATATATATATATATATATATATATATATATCCTTGAAAGCCAAAATCTCTAATTGCAACATACCTACAAATGGCCCCATGCCCAGGCATAATGTCACACTTTCCATCATTCAAGCAGAAGTCGGGCTGTAGATCACAGAGACTTTGACAGGGCAGTTCATCCACACTCAGGTACCCAGGGTAGCATTTGCACTTTGCTTCTCCACTCCATGGATTTACCAAACATTCAGAAAATTCATTACAGGCTTGAAACTTGCAAGGGTTGGCATCATCACCTAAAGCATCGAAAGAATCAGAGAACACGAGGAAAATCAAAGTTCAGGAGCTAAGGTATGTGAAGAAAGTTCTTCCCTCAAACCACCATAGGAAAAATCCCAACCTGCATCATAATAATACACCATCACCTCTACACACACTGTTGTGTGCCTGCCCCATGCTGAGCTCATGGGATGAGAAGAGAGTCTAGAAAATATGGTGATATTCTAGGTGGGGATATCCTAGAGCAGCATTGGGAGTGGTTGAGATTTGCAGGAACTACTGATAGAAAAGGAAATCATCCCTCTGCCTCCTCAGACCATTCTAAACAATATTTTGTCTTCAGTAACTTATTCTTTCACTGACTGGGTAAGAGACGAGGACAAAAAATAATTAGGAAAATAAAACCAGTCAAAAGTGATGTAAGATATTAACTATGGATGGGTCTACTATGGTCCCTTCATATTTTCTTCCATAGTAAACAGCAAGGGGTAAACAGCAAATGGGGAAACAATAGCAGAGATATTGAAAATAGAGCTAATAGCTAGAAATGATCATAGACATATATGTGAGAAAGTATGAAGTTTATCTAGAAAGGATTGAAAATTTGTAGTCTCTTCATTTCCAGAAAAATTGATATCTTTTTTTAATCAGTAAATGTTTCCACTGTTCTGGAACTTATAGACGATATACAGAAAGCCTTATCTAACACACACAGGCAGTTTCTATAAGAGACTACACATCAGGATCCCACTGTGCATTCCCTGGGCACTCGCCTCAGAGCCTAGTAATTATCTAGTGACTCTGTAATCATAAAATAATCTAATTCTGAGCCATAATTAAAAATAGAAGCATATACAATAGGCGTTGCATATAGTCTCCTTTTATTAATAAAAGCAAATATTTTGGAGATACCAAGTGTGAAAAAGTTAGGTAAAATACAAGTTGCACTTACCTAAGCCAATGTTGACATAAAGCAACAATAATAATTTAAAATATACATGTAGTAGAGCAATTCTATCTGAAAATTTTAAACTTTGTGACTACTTTATGGGTGTAGGAGGAAGAAGATAATAGACTCTCTTTTCTATAGAGTAGACACTACGAGGCAATGTGCTTATCTATTGTAATCCTTTTTAAAAAGAAGTTGACTAGGAGTTAAACATATAGCTCAGTGGCTGGGCACCAGCCTTACATGTTTGAGGCCCAGGGTTTGAACTCCAGAACTTTGAAAGTGGAAGGAGAGCGCCATCACAATAACAACAATGAGTCATACTGCTCATATATAGAGAGCTAGTCAAATCCTCTTACCTATTTGTTTAGTCCTGGGGCACACCTTATTAGCTATATAGGCCGGGTAATAGAATGCCCATATAATACATGAGCAACTTAGAGTTCACATGGTTTGTTTAGGGCCATGCAAATGATAAACGATGAAGTGAAGGCAAACATTCTTGCCTTACAAATTATAATTAATTGCTTCTTCCACACACCACACAGCAAAGACTATGCAAACAGCCTCAGAGAGCTCATGTAACAAGAGGTTTGAATATTGGAAGATTAGCGAAATCATTTTCCCATTTGCAATGAATAATGATCCTTCAAAGATTTCAAGGGAAAGAAGGCTTGCATTTTCCCCCAGCTTAGAAAAAAGTAGGTCTCATTTTCAAACAAGTTTGGGAATAAAGGGGCGACAGAAATATGGTTCTAGACATTCCACCTGACTTCAACTCAAAAGCACCATCCCCTAGTGTGTAGAAGGAAAAAATAAAACAAAATTTCAGGTTCCAGTGGTATTCTCTGCATCAAGTTCTTTCAAACAAAAACAGTGGTTCCTTTTGAGAATATTCTCTCGGGTACTTAGAGTACTGTGCTATGTTTCGGCTAAGTGCTTACTACAACAGACACACATCCTCATGCAAATTTCAGCTGGGAAATGGTTGTTACGCACTGTCCACACAAGATAACACTATAAAAGTGTGCTACATTCTACAGAGAAATGACCATAGTGTTATAAGAAGACTAACTCCAGGGTGGAGCATGGGGATTTCTAGTAGAAACATTTGAACCAAGGCCTAAACTAATCGGGAAATATTTTGGCAAATGGGGTAGTAATAAGCAAAACCTTTAAGGCCACAGAAAGATCTGGGTGTCTGAGGACCTGAAACACACAGTCTGACTGGACTATGGTGGGCCAAAGGTTAGATCACTGAGTATACTAGGAAGAAAGATGGGGTTGAACCATGCAGCCATTGATACACATAAAGCAGCCATGTAAGATCATCTAAAAGCTGATTTACAGAGTGTTAGGGCTGCTATCTGGAGAAGAGGCAGGTGGAGGAGCTAAAGAAGTGAAAGAAGTGGTCAATTTGAGATATGGTGTTCATTTGGATAGGCTAGTAACCTTGGCAACAGAGATAAGAGCCTGGTTTGGGGATATTTTATAACTCAGTATTAGTGTAAGTTTGGTGAACAGCTGAATGTTGCGGTGATGGGAACTACCAAACCAAGAGTGACTTCCCAGATTTTCCTACGTTTCTGGTTGAGACTGAGAAGCATAGATTAAATGAATAGTAGAAGGATGCACAAAGTATGAATTCGCTCTTAAATACTTTCAATTTAGTATACGTAGAGTATGTCAAATACACTCCAGCAGGGATTGTCCAGCAATTAAATAATACATCTCAGAGAAGCCTGATCAGTACAGAGAAACATGGAGTTCAGTAAAGCAAGGCCTGGTGATTTGAGACTCAGGGCTGTAATCCCAACTGCTTAGAAGGATGAGACAAAGGGTTGCAAATTTATGGCCTGCTTATCCTGCAGAGGTAATTCAAAGCCAGCCTGGACAACTTCGGTGAGCTGTCTCAAAACAAAAACAGATGGCTGAGGACGTAGCTCAGTGGTGGTTTGTCTAGCATGTGGAAGCCCTAAGTTCAACAACCACACACAAAAATGCAGAGATACCGATACAAAACTTAAAAGGAATCAATATAGAAGCTTAAAGTGTTTATCTATATATCATCTATTGAAAGAAGAAAGGACATATTTAGGGTCATGGCAACACAGAGACAAAGCAAAAGCAGAGTAAGTGAAAGAGACCTGGAAAGAATGTGTAGAAAAAGGCCTGGGAGGTAAACACAATGGTTGTTTTGTAAATCTTTGTAAGCAACCATTGTCTCCTCGACATGTGAGAGTCCCTTGAAACACTTATTGCACTAATTTTCAAGACCGTGTCTGATGCAGTACTTTTTTCTTCCTGTAAGTATCAGATTTACTTTGACTCAATGAAAAAGAAAACACACAAGAACAGTTACTGGATTCTACTAAGAAGCCTCAGATAATAGGCACTATGGTTACCTGATTCCACATCCAGGGAGTACTTATCAATATCCAAGTTCATGGTTTGGTAGGCAGTAGTACAAAATTCTTCCAGAATCATATACATGGCATTGTTGACGTCTGGAGGGACAGACTCAGCGAACTTCACTCGGCTGTTCACCACGATGCTGCCATTTCTGAAGTTCAGGATTTCTAAGTTCCGGAACCCTGACAGATTGGACTGAAGATAGGGAACCAACTGGAAATGACAAAATGATCATGGTTACTGCCACTCCTTAACGTTTAGTTGAATGCACACCAGAAAGGCAATAAAACATACAAAAGCAAACATGTATGTATTCGACAAAATATAAAACCTCCTGTCCCTACAGGAGAAAGTATCCAATTTTCTTCATCTATATAACTGGATTTAACAGCATACACATGTTATATGTACATACATATCGTGCATGACTGCTCCCCATGTCCTATGCATATACAAATAAGACATACACACAGAAGAGGCCTATTGGGAAGATGAGGTAGACTAGTGAGAGGGGGATGAAAGACAGAGAATGGAATGTAAGATTGAGTGTGAGCAAAATATAATGATATGTATGCATAAAATGCCATAATGAAAACCTTTATTTTATAGAGCAACTAAAAACACAATAAATAGGAATGGTTTAATTGTATAAATTATGAATATCATGAGATCTTCATGATGCATTTATAAACTTTATGTAACTCATAAACCATTCTAGATGCTTAGAGTTTATTCCCTCTGTTTTGCTGAAGGGCCCCAACAATGAAGATATGAACAATATGAACACCACAAAAGATGGGTCTCACAGTGAGTTTGAGATTTCCTTTCATATTTTAGTTCGGTCACAGAATCCCTGCCACATAATCTTCAGCATCTAACCTCACATCACTCTAATGCCATGCTTCCAGCTCTTGAATTCACCTGTCTTATTGTTCGCCTATCAGCCAAAGCCATGGTGCTGCCTGGTAAGAGGAAATGAATGCCCACAGAAAAGCACTTCTCTGGACTCTGACTTAGTTTGCTGAGGATAGGAAGGGATTCACATAACATTCACTAATACTCATGTTTTACAATCTATGCTTACCAGTTCTAAGAACCTTTGCTCCAGGGCTTTATATTCCAAAGAGTTTTTATTAAACAAGTCTTCTGAAAACATCATGTTTGTCACTCGGAGGCTAAAGAACACCACCAATGTTCCTGTGGTCTGGGTGTGACTCAAGTCACCTCCTTTTGTGGGCTGAGCCACAATAGGCATCTCTGTGTAGCGAACATTTGTAGACATTTCCACATAGCTACCAACCTTGCCATTTTGTTCTGCTGTTAGCTCAGGCTGATAGTAATCTGTGCCTACCCGATCTAGTTCTAATGAAATATCCTGTACGCCCATTATTACTTCATCTTCTAGCTGGGTGGAGCTGGCTGTTGGAGGCAATTCAGTAGACTGTGTCATGGAAGCTTTCAACCAGAGCCTGTCAGTGCTCGCTCGGGTACTTGCCAATGTGCCTCTGGACAATTTCCCTGAGGACGAAGTTCGTGTCCAAACTATATCTGATTCTGGCAATACGGTCCACACAGGTTGCATATCTGGTTTCTCCACCGAAATTTCACCGCGAAGCCCTTCATGACTGGATGGCTCTGCTTGCACCATATCTTCCTTTGGAACGGTATTCTCTCCCTCTGTTTGCTCAGTGGAAGCAGAGGTTGTTAGAGCTGCCAGCAGAGAGGATGCTTTGGTAGCTGAGTAAGAATCAGTGTCTGGTGCATCTGATGTGTACTTGGGAAAAAACAGAGATGTGGCCTGAGTTGCAGACTCTACCAAGATGGGTAGAGTAAATCCACCAAGGGGTTCTTCCTCTGCAAAACTGGTGGATCTGTCACCATCTCTATGCTCTGAAGGTTCAGTAGTTTGTTCCGTGGAATCTACTCTACCATCTATATGTAATTTTTCTAAGCCTTCAGTTGGCAAGAGTACATATGCATCTTCAGGCCACGACTGTGGCAGTGTTTCAGTGGTCTTCTCTGGTGAAGTCTCACTCTGTGGCCAAGTGATCACATCCACATTTTTCCCAGACCCAGAGCCCAAACCACTTTCAAAACTGAACTCGTTTTCTTCAGAGGTGTCTGGAAACCATGGGCTCACATCCAGTCGGTCTGCGACTTTGGAAGTCAAGGAATCCAAGCTAGAAGGTGCAGTTGTGTCTTTAACAAGGTCTTCTATGACCGAAGAGGTCAGATGTGGTGAAGGTGTCAAGAGAGTCATGCCAGAGTCTTCCATGGGTGGTACTGTTTCTTTTGGCACAGGCTTAACTAATGAGCTTGAAGGCACTACATCCATAGAAGCATCTTCTGGTTCTTCAATATTAGCTAATCCTAAAAAAAAAAAAAAGGGTTTTCTGTTAGTTAATCTACAAAATGAAACCCTTGTTCTCCAATAAACCTAGTTACCTATTTTCTCCAGTTACCAGGGACAATTCTGACCTTTAATATCTATACTGCGGGAAGATGTGATCAAAAATTCATAGGGCAGGATAAGAATTCATGAACATAACCCACTTCTCTGAGCTGAAGATTTAATTATTGAAACAATCCTCAAGCACTTGCCTCTTTGGAAATAAATGGAAATAAAGCATTAACCATATTGAAAAACACAGATTGAATTCACTGGAAATTTATGGAGAATTTTTTCTGGATCTTGTATTTCTCTTTTATGTTTATTGTCTTTATCCTTTATATTTCCCTCATGTTCAAAATTCTAGACCCATTATTTATATCTTTATTCATTTTCTCTTTCACACATACAGTCTATCCCACAACATTCAGAGCAATTGTTCTCAACCTTCTTAATGCTGTGACCCTTTAATGTAGTTCCTGATATTGTGGTTGCCCCCAACCATAAAATTATTTTCATTGCTACTTCATAACTGCCATTTTGCTACAATTATGAACTGTAATGTAAATATCCATGCTTTTTAATGGTCTTAGGTGACCTCTGGGAAAGGATCATTGTCACAACCCTCATACTGAGAATCACTGATCTAGAGGATTAACTATTTTGTTTCCACCTCTATTGCTCTGTGACTTTCCTAGTTTATATTCTTCACAATATTACTATAACCTAAACTCCTTAGAGCTTCTCCCATAATCTCATTAGAACTGGAATAATCTTCTTTGATGTAGTTCACTATATTCAAGCAGGCAGAGTTCTTTGTTAGTAGTAGGAACAGTAATTTAATTACATATCCTTCAATATGACCTTCAAAATATCTTGCAATTGATCTCCACCCTACTTCCCCAAGTCCATTTCTTAAGATACAGTGATTGTTACTTTCCAGTCTTACTACTTAAATCTGTTTTTTCTTCTCAGGCACGTTTCCCAAGACATTTTCTCCCTAAGGGATGCTACCTTGTTTTCTGCTCCACTAGAATCTCTCTAAAGCCTTTGCCCCCCAAGTCAGAAGACAATTATGAAAAGTGATTCAAGTTTCTCACCATCTTCTAATATGGAGGCTCCAGAAGTCCTTCCCTCAGAAGCCACAGGCAAGCCCATCTCAAGCACTGCTGGGGTAACAGAATGAAGAGTCAAGCGGCTACCCTCTAAAACCTCCAGGGAAGAACTGAGGACCACCTTCGAGGGAGAGGCTAATTTAGATGTAGACCCTGAATCACCCAGAGCAGTTGCTGCCTGGAGTTCCCTGCCAGTGGCTGGGGGAGGACCAGAGCTGAAACCAGGTGGTGAGATACTGGTGGTGGTGGACTCATCTGCTGAGGGCCATTCAGCTTGAAGGGTGTTATCCTGGGGAGGAAGAAAAAGGCTACATCACATCAGAGAGAAAAGAACCACATGGAAAGGAAATACTGGGTGGGAGGAACACAAGAGTCCTTGATGGATGTAGTCTGGGATCGAATCCCAGTTCAGCAAGCTACTAGTCTGAAAATCTACAGAGAACCCAGATAGCCTCTTAAAATCACCTGCAACAGGGCCAGGTGAAACACCATAGTTAGAAGACTCAAAACAAAGTGAACACTTGAGAGAGAACTCTGTTTCTCCGGCTTTGGGTGTTTCGTTTCCTTCTATCTTTTTGGCATAAATTACTTTAAATACATAGAAGTTAGCAATATATATATATATATATATATATATATATATATATATATATATATATCTTGGCACAGACCTCAACATACTACCCACAACAGGAAGAAATAATTAACAGTTTTATTCATCATTTTGAAAGATGTTTAATTAGAGGCCTTTATTTTTTCTGAAAAATGTCACCATATCACAATGTGGGGTGTTGTCTCAAATAAAAAGACATACTTAAGAAGTTGCTGCATGCCACAAATGCACTTTTCTCTTTCTCCAAACTTTATATTAACATTTGGCTTTAGAAATAGAAAGTAGACAGAAATACAACCCTTAAATGTGCTAATTATTTAATCTTATGAAAGCTACTCTATATAAAAGAAATTAATTGATGAAATTGTTAATAGGTCAAAGAGTCATAATGCAGTGGTAATTTGTGTATTTTAATCTATGTTAGACATTAGCCTGGCATATAATATTCCTCTTTTTTAAGATTTCTTTGTTTTTAGTTTACGTGAATGAATATTTTGCACCACATGGATGCCTGGTCCCATAGAGGCCAGGAGAAGGCACTGGATACCCAAGAACTGGAGTTAGAGATGGTTGTAAGCAGCCATGTGGATGCTGGGACTTGAACCCAGGTCCCTGGGGAAGGTAGCAAGTGCTCTTAACTGCTAAACCATCTCTCCCATCTCCGGAGTCCAATATTCTAATAAGCTGAGTTAGCTGAAGTAAAATGTACGGTACAAGTGAAAATGCATGTGTGTGAAGGAGGAAGCGGAAGGCCATCCTCAAATGATGAGGTGCAACAGCAAACAAGGTAGGGAGGAAGTGAAAGATTCCAAGACAGGGAGAAAAACACCCTCCTAGGGGCTCTCCAACAGGTGTGAGCCTGAAGAGAGGAAGACTGGTCATAGAGCGGATGGATCTCATCAGACAGACAGCGTTCAGCACTCACATAGTCAACAGTAGCATTTTGGGAGTCTGGGACCATGGGTAGCACAGTTAGTCTTGTATAACTGTGCAGTGTAAGTGACTTGCAATTGCTGACCTGTTTGCAAGGTAACCTGTGTAACTCAGCACCACATAGACACACAAAGCTTCCCTGGATTTTGCCTTAAAATCTCTAAGTTATTCTGAATGGATTTGAAGGAGACAGTAAAAGTTTAATTAATAAACAATAGAATAATGAATTGCAATCCTGAATATGAAAGAAAAAGGAAGTCAAGGAACTATATTAACTTGTGAAAGGCTCAGGGAGTTTACCAACCCATTCTTCAGGAATGGGAGGAGAGCGGAATATGCACATGTATGTCAACATATAAATGTATCAATTTTAAACCTAGGAAGACTCTAGAATCAGGTAATTCAATCATGCCTTGTGTGTTACAGGTAAAGAGATGTTCATAGGAGTTAAATGGCCAAAACAATCACAAAAAAAAAAGAAGAAAAGAAGAAAAAAAGAGGAACCATCAGAATTTAAAGCCATGGCTCTGGGTTTCCCAGTACTGCTGTTTCTCCCACTCGAACTTAGATGGGTGACTTCTTTATTGTATCAATAGATGCTTCTAGTAACAAATTCAACTCACAAATTCTTTTTAATTCAGCATTTAATGTTCCACTGGTCAGTTTCACTGGTTCTAATTTCCATGTGAAAAACTTCCTAGTTCTGAAGAAATAGTGAAAAACAAGTGATTTTCATAACTGGGATGCCAGGAGCTTCCAAATTTAATCTTCCCACCTCTCAAGAAGTCTAAAATGTTAATCTTGCTAACAAATGTCACTTCTCTAACAAAGTAAAACATTACAGATAGGAAGCAAGCAATAACTTTATATTTGAAGTCAGTAATGGTTATGTCTTATTGCCACTCATCAACATTACAATGTCGAACTCTTTCATGTTCCCATAAATCCTAGAAGCTAACAAATCAACTGGGTTTTATAGATGTGGTGAATAAAATAGTGGCACCAGAGGCTGGGAAATGTAGGAGAAGCAGGGATCTAAAGATCGAGGTTCATGGTATAAAATCACAGTTAGAGGGGAAAAGATCTAGTACTCTATAGTATAGCAGAACGACTATAGTTAACCAATAACCTGTGGCCCATTTCAAATAGCTAAGGTCAATTATCTCCAACATATATAATGATGATAAATATTTGGTCATAGATGGCCAGTTACCCTTATTTGATCATGTCACATGTTGACAAAAACTCACATTTACTCCACACACATACATGATATTATGTATTAACAATTTTTTTACATACTCTAGCATTCTTAAATGGTTACTTAATTTCCTGCAGCTGTCACTCTCATAAAGAGTTTGGCCGCAGGGACAATGGAGCATCATAGCGTAACTGAATGATAAGCCCAGTTAGTCAGTGCCTGCCATCCTTGACAGCCACAGCAACACTCTAACAACTTTGGGACAGAGGGAAACGGGGACTTCATGGGATGAGTTAGTCCTAGTTCTCAAAAGAAGATAAAAATCTACATTCTTATGTAAAAAAAAAACTAATGTTTAGACACTAACTTTTTAAAATTAGTTTCAAAATATATGTCCCATTCTGAATCCAGCTAAATGGTACCAACTGGCAACCTCTGGCTGATAGAGAAAATCTTGTCTTTTCACTGTGTGTGTGTGTGTGTGTGTGTGTGTGTGTGTATATGTATGTTGTGTGTGTGTGTGTGTGTATGTGTGTGTGTGTGTATGTGTGTGTGTGTGTGTGTATGTGTGTGTGTGTGTTTGGGGCTGGGAGTATGTTAGATGTGAAGTCTGGAAGCTGATGCTACATATATTCTTCTTTCACTCTCTATCTGAGCTTGTAAGACAGGGTTTCTCATTGAATCTAGAGTTCAACAGTCTAGATTAACGAGCTCTGGGGACCCTGTTGCACCCCTGTTCTAGCACTAGTGTGGCAGATGAGCACAGCCACACCCACTTTTATGTGGATGCTGGGAATGTGAACCAAGTTTGTCATGTTTGAGTGGCAGGCCCTTTATAGACTGGCCTCTATGGTCATCCCCCAAATCTTTAATTCGTGCTTGTAAACTACCATCACAGCTCGCCTGTGGTTAGAGAGGTCCCGGGATGATGGGATTAGAAGCGGCGCTGTAGGTAGCCTTGCGTCTACATTCTGGATGGACTGCAGGTAAGGAGCTATTGAGATGGGGACAGATAGGGCAGAGGTTTCTCCATCTTGTGCTGTTGCTGAAGCTGTGTCCAGGTTTAACTAGACTCTGATCTTCTTGATGTAGAATCCCATGGAAAACTACCCAATGCCATTCTAAGAATCAATCGTAGGATGTCCTAGCTAACTTATCTTAGCCTTTGCTAAAACTGCCTGTTTGTGCAGAACCTCCTCTAGCTCACCGCTCATCTTAGCTGCCTGTTTGGGCAGAACTCCCTCCTGCTGAACTTAGCTTCTCCTTCAAACTGCTTATTCTGCAAAGTCCCCTGCAGCTGCTGAGCGAGACACCTGGACAAGATCTCTGCCTTCAAAACCCGGGAATTGTGGACACTCGGAGCCACACCTAGGTCCCCGAACACTTGGTGTGGCCCCAGCTGGCTGGAATAAAGACTCTTAATTGGCTCTCCTCTGTGTCTGAGTGGTCATCTCTGGTGACCGCCCGTAACACTGTGTCATCTTATTTGTTTGGAAATCTGTCTGCCACCCGTCTGCGAATGTCTCATGGGCAGGACCACACCTCATTCCGCTTAGTTTCCTTGGTACCTGGCACATAAAAAGCACAAAATAAATATATTTGAATGGAGAGGTAAGCAAACACTAATTAATGTGCCATCTGACGTCAATATCCGCAAACCGTTCTTCCTCTAATACAGCGCTTGTTTACGTCCATACCTCCCTGAATGTGCCCGTTCTTGTCTGATCTCATCTCTAATATGGTACTCAGTGAAAAGTATATTTCTGTGCTGCAGAGATGGCTCAGATATTAAGAGCACTGGCTGCTCTTACAAAGGTCCTGAGTTCAATTCCTAGCAACTACACGGTAGGAGAAAAAAAAAGTGTATTTCTCATGACTCCACACTTAAAATTAAGTTGCTCAGTAAAATAGATGGTTATATATATGAATGATCAAATAAATTTGCTTTCTAATATCTATTGTTGTCCTGAAAGAATACATATAAACAAGTAACATTATATAGACTGAGTAAGTTGTGTTTGTGCATTTAGGAGTGTGTGTGTGTGTGTATTGTGTGTATGTGTTTGTATATGTGTGTGTGTGTGCGAGCATGTGCACATGCACATAAAAGCAATTAAAGGTAAAGAGTCCATGAATTTGAAAGAAAGCAAGGGTAGTACACAGGAGGGTTTTGAGGGAGGAAAGAAAAGGGGTAATGATATAATTTTAATCTCAATTTTTTTTGAGTTTAATCTCAAATTTAATCTCAAATTTTTCCCATTTGAGTTCTAATTTCAAGAACTAATGATTTCAAACAGCTGGTACAAAGACATTTTAAGAAAGTAAGAACATGTGACTTGATCGGGGGAGGGGGAGGGAAATGGGAGGCGGTTGCGGGGAGGAGGCAGAAATCCTTAATAAATAAATAAATTTAAAAAAAATTAAAAAATCCAAAAAAAAAAGAAAGAACGTGACCTGTGGCTGTTGGATGTGAAGAGGCCCCCACCCCCACCTACGTGTCCCTGTGCTAACACTGAACCATCCCCACACAAGGAGTCCTTGTGTTGGCATTGGTGGTGTCAATTCGCAGCTTCACACACATGAGGAAGTATTCTTTTCCCCTCAATATCTCTGCATAAGTGAAATGGGGAATAGAGATGTGGTGGGGAAAGGGGATGGTAAGAACAAAAGGGAGGATTCATTCCGTTCTGCTTCTGCACAGAGGAAATGCTGCACTCCGACTTAAAGGAAGGCTGTGAGCAGGAGAGACAGCTCTCTGGGTAAAAGCTTGCTGCACAAGCCTGCAGCCCGAGTTCAGAGGCATGCCTGACCCCACAAAAACAGAGAAGAGAAGAACCACTGTGAGTGATGATCCAGGTACAGGCAGAAGAATGCATGAAATGGAGGCAGTGAGGTAAAATCTAGATGCCAAAGTGGCAGAGGCTGCGAAGAGGAGAGGTTTCGGGGATAGGGCTGGCCTAAGGCACAGTAGCTTACCAGAGCAGAGGGTGCTGTCACCTGAAGACTTGAACTTTCGGTGTTCCAAGAAGCTATGTCTTCTGTTTGGGGGAGCAAAACTCCTCTCACTGAGGAAAGACAATGTAAGGCATCATTTCTGAGCCACTGCTGTATCTGAGATCTGCAGCATACAGGCACACACTCGACCGTAGATGGAGGCTGTTTGAAAGGTGCTACAGCAAATTAACACGGTCTGAGCAAGCTGCTGTGCTCACGAAACTCGGTCCCTCCGACCCTGATCTGCAGTCTGATTTAATTAGTGTATAGACAAAATGTAAACCAAACTTGGAAATCTGTAACACAGCGCAAATGGTAAGCCAATCACAATAGCTGTGCTTCCATGAGACCACACTCACATGAGGCAAAAGCTAAGTTTCAAACAATCCCTCTCCATACCTCGGTCCTGTTTCTTATATGTCACTTCCAATTTTCTATTCATAAACATTCTGGAGAGTCATAGAATATGTCCTGGGTCTTGGGGATGCATTACTCACAAGTCATTCTTTGATAAATTAGAGTGTTACCCTCTTCCTTTAAGAATGAATCGTTAGGGCCAGCAAACGGCTTAGTGTGAAAGGTCCCTGCTACCACCAAGCCAGACAACCCAAGTTCAGCCCCCAGGATCCAAATAGTATAAGGAAATGACAGGCCCCCACATATCGGCCTAGGACCGCCACACAGACACTGTGATGTGCACACATCCATATAAATAAATAAACAATTTTAAGACATCGTTATAAGTATGTTTCTAGTTCTCCACTTTAGCAACTTACATTTTTTTCCCCTCTTTTCTCGCTTCAGTTAAATATGTTGTGCTGGAAGTTTTAAAGGTTAAAGGGCCCATACGTGACAGCATCGTGTCAAAGCAAACAGAATATAGGCAATATCGGCAAATAAGTTAGAACTCTGTCCCCCTCTCCTGTATGGTCCCAGCTCCATCTGCTCATTATGACCCATGACAGGATTGCCACAGTTATCGAAGGTCGAACTTAGTGTTGAGCTTTCTGGGCTCAGCATTTGGCTCCTTAAGCCAGCTTCCCTTAGCTTTCCTCCATGGTTCTTTTTTGCCAATTTTTAAGCCTTGGCCCACTGGCCTTTTCAACGGCTCACACTGCGGTTGCCATGTAGCGCTGCAGCCTACTGTGGTTCATATTTCCTTTTTCTTACACTCTGTTCCCCCCTCAAGCTGCTTCTAACTGCCACGCTGTTCTCCACTTCCCCCCTCTGTGACCTTCCTGGAAGACACATTCCAGGAAGCCCAGGACTAATCCATCCCAAATGACTGTAGGATGAAGCTCCATTTATCAGCATGGGTCCTGTCTTGTGCAGTCTAAGAAAGTAGAACCATATATATTAGTGAGGTGAATCTTCACCAGACGATATCGGAAAAGGAGGGAAATTACATATGGCTGTCAGGAGTGATATTCAACTCACCATTGACAAGCTGGAGAGACTTGGGATCTGGATTCAAAGAGGAATTTCCCATCAGAAAGTTTTGGTGCAGTGTCTCAGCAATATACTCTCTGAAGTTGCTAATTGTGTAAACAGCAGTGGGCTTATCATCCAGCTCGACAAGGCCGTGGTTTTCCACCTTATTGGAGTGAAGGCTTATGAGGTCCCAGGTGGTATTGCTGATGGCCTCACCATTGAAGGTAGCCTCATAGAGAACGTCAATCCCACTATGGATGATAGGGGAACAGATTAGGTCCAGCTAAAACATCACAAGAAAGCAGCTTTGGGTCTAGAGACAACATTAGGTCAAGAAGGGGATTCTATCAAAACGTGGCACCTCTTCCCCTCCCCAGAGAGTGGAGGGCCATAGCTCCAATACCAGGACAAGAATTCTAAGGAAGCCACAGAGTTAACCCTACCACAGCATCAGAGGCTCTTCATGCCCCACATTTTGAACCATTTCCCTTTCTTTCAAAGCCAACTCCCTTCTTTTCAATAATTCCCTTCCTCCTTCCTCCTCTATGTGAGCAACAGTTCCTGGGGAGAAAATTTAACTGTCGAGGCTGCCAAACTAATCAGAACTTCAGTGGTGTGGAGAGGCTGGGATGTTGCAAGGCCAGAGCCAAAGTAATAGCCATTTACTGCCCTCCTCTGTGGGTGACCTAGCGCCTGTGTTACTATTAGATAAATCCTTCAGAGTGTGCAAACAGAGCCCCAGCTCCCAACAACCCCAAAACTAAGATAATATCAGGGGTCTACAACAGAGATTTCTCCACTTTATCATGACCCACCTCCCTGATATCTCCACCACTGTATTTTAAAACTATGCTGACTTAGGACTTTCTTTGCTCTAATACCATGAAAAGTTCATGAAAGTACTCTCACGTTGGCACATGGATTTTGATGCAACCGAAACCTATGTTCCCAGGCATAGTCACTTTATATATGGCTCTAGAATGTATTATCTCTTCTCTTCTCTGGGAGATATTTCTTGCATCAAGATTCGTTACAATTTATACTTCTGTTAGAAAAGATATACTGGTCTGTTCAGATGACTTAGACAATGATGGAGTTTGCCAACAAGCCTGATGACCTGAGTTCAATCCCTGGACCCACAATAGTGTGAAGAAGAGAACCAACTCCCACAAGTTGACCCTAACCTCTGTTCACATTGTATGGTATGCATGTGTGCACATGTACACATGGATGTGCGCATGCTCATATACACATGTACCTTCTAACTCCTCCCCAAAAGAATATAAAAATTTTCTCGTATTTTCTTATTATTGCTATTAGAAAAGTTAGGTACTAAACCACAGATATTTATTGAGGAGAAAAAAATTTCAAACTTTTAGGTAAAAAGTTAAATGTTTTTGAAAAGAAAGCAACTTGTTTTTCCAAAATAGAAAAATGATAGATGATACACAGACAGGCAGACAGAGAGCAGGCTAGGATATTTTCTGAAATGACAGCTATGTGAATCTTTCAGGAGACCTACTTCTGAGTGACGGGCCAGAGAATTTAGAGTTCAATCAATTTAAGGCAAAACTGAAAAGTGTGTTATGACATGATTTTTTTCTTTGACCTGTTTACAACACTCTGACGCTTACTAATTCTATTTCTAACTTAGAAATCCTTATGGGTTTTTTGATTTTTCTCTTTTATCTCTTTTTCTTTCGATGATTCCTTCATTGATGAATGGAATGGAACAACAGGAAGTGCTAGCAAACAACTATTTCCAAAGTAAGCTTGTTCACTGACCCTTTGTACAAGCAAGTGAAAAGGAGGTGGGATAAAGGAGGGAGAACAAACAAGCAGTAGCTGGTGTGTTGTTTTGCATTTCCTTAGCCATTTGAAGAAATAACATGAGAAGATAAAGTTGGGAGCCGATGAGAACGTGTCTCCTGGACAGTCAGGCACCCACCCACTCAGGCATCTCCACAACTAAACGCTAATAGCTTTTATGTGCTCTCAACATGCCTTTACCTCAGTTAGTTTTCACAAAGGCTTATTCAAGGTTTTATATTTTCAGAATATTGTTAAGGAAACAATAATAAAGTTAGAAGAGAAGGCAAAAGGCTCCTTGGAATTTTGCAGGGAAGATGTGGTGAGGCCAGGCTTCCGCTTCCGCTCCAAGCAATCACCTGACAGAGTCATTATGAGGGCATCTCTGTGTCCGTCACCACCACACTGCCCCCAGCTTGCCTCTTCGCACAGCCTGCACATCTGGTACACAGGATGCCTCCAGGGCCAAGAACAAAAACAGCACTCAAGCCAGATGTGTAATGGAATATATCTATTTCAGACATTCCATGGCAGCAAGTGATTACCAACTCAAAACACAAAAACAGACAGCTTCTTCCCAGGAAATTAAATATTTGTGTGCACAGATGTCGATATATGCATGAGTATATCATATGTGTGTGAGTATATCATCCATAATTGAACGGGTACCTACTCGATTACAACTTTCATGTGCTTGTAAAAAGATTTTGTTATTGTGACTGCCTCTCCTTCCTCTTAAGTTTCCAGTGCCAATATTCATCTTGGCAATTCATACTGAGAGCTGCCCTGTGTCTATTACATAAGCAGAAATCTAGACATGAAATGAAGTTTCTTGAATGAATGTCATCTTGACTGAACCTTCAGGAAGGCTGATTAACTGATTAGGACTTCAATGATGGGAAAGTTTGGAATATTGCAAGACTAGAGGCAAATTATCTTAGGTCATCTTTAGTCCTATTCATAGACATGTACTAGCCTCCTCTGTGTGTGACCTAACATCTTTGTGACTAGGAGGTAAATTCCTCAGATTGTGCAAACAGACCCCTAGTTTCCACCACTGAAAGGCTAAGATGGCCATCAGATGCCATCTAAGGCCTACAGCTGACATTTCCTGTTTTTCTGTGCCCATCTGTCCATGTTTCTCTCACTGTATTTGAAAGAGCGTCTGTTACTGTTTATCCTGTTACTATAAATCTCCTTGAAATATTTACCGCATCAGAACATGGAACTTGGGTAACATGGAGTCTGTGTTTCTAGGACACAGCCACTCACATTTGACTCCAGAATTATCAATCCTATCCCCTTAGAGGTGAGAGCTGTGCTTTCACATGGGCACCAGTGTACTGGGGCTTCTTTAAAGGTATCCCCCATAGGTTAAAAACAAATATAACAAACTGCCCTGGTTTGATGATAGTGGTCATTCGCATCACCCAACTTCCTCTGAGTTTGAGCTTATGAAACAGACTTTTGATTGTAACTTCTCATGGGTTTTCCTATGGGGAAGGAATACATGAGCTAGACAATGCAAAACTCACACAGTTGGTGGTGCATTCCTCATTTGAAAAAGATCGATTGAAAAGAATTGTCTTTTGTGGTTTAGGGAGCATGCAGTGGTCTTTAGAAGTCTTCCTTTCCTTCCTGTAAGTACTGTCTAGTCCGGGCCTGTCCTGATAGACACAGTGCAGATGATACCCTAGTCTATAGAGGATGCCTGTAAGTACTGTCTAGTTCAGGCCTGTCCTGATGAACACAGTGCAGATGATACCCTAGTCTATAGAGGATGCCTGTAAGTACTGTCTAGTCCGGGCCTGTCCTGACGAACACAGTGCAGATGATACCCTAGTCTATAGAGGAGGCCTGTAAGTACTGTCTAGTCCCGGCCTGTCCTGATGAACACAGTGCAGATGATACCCTAGTCTATAGAGGAGGCCTGTAAGTACTGTCTAGTTCAGGCCTGTCCTGATGAACACAGTGCAGATGATACCCTAGTCTATAGAGGAGGCCTGTAAGTACTGTCTAGTCCGGGCCTGTCCTGATGAACACAGTGCAGATGATACCTAGTCTATAGAGGATGCCTGTAAGTACTGTCTAGTCCGGGCCTGTCCTGATGAACACAGTGCAGATGATACCCTAGTCTATAGAGGATGCCTGTAAGTACTGTCTAGTCCGGGCCTGTCCTGATAGACACAGTGCAGATGATACCCTAGTCTATAGAGGATGCCTGTAAGTACTGTCTAGTCCCGGCCTGTCCTGATAGACACAGTGCAGATGATACCCTAGTCTATAGAGGATGCCTGTAAGTACTGTCTAGTCCGGGCCTGTCCTGATGAACACAGTGCAGATGATACCCTAGTCTATAGAGGATGCCTGTAAGTACTGTCTAGTCCGGGCCTGTCCTGATGAACACAGTGCAGATGATACCCTAGTCTATAGAGGATGCCTGTAAGTACTGTCTAGTCCGGGCCTGTCCTGATGAACACAGTGCAGATGATACCCTAGTCTATAGAGGATGTCTGTAAGCAACCAGACCTCTCCAACCTTCCTCCCCACCCTGCCTGTTAACATACATAATTGATTACATTGAGAAAAAGAAATTCTGGATCCTTTCAATATTGATTTCCTCCCAGATCTGACAAGCATCCTATTCTAAAGGGTGACTTTGAGTGCTTAAAAAGTGATGACTGATACTCCAGTAAACAGACCCTCAGCCACATTCCAAATAGAAGAGGCATCAAGGTAGCAGGGGAGCTAGTTAGATAGCGTTAAGTAGAGAAAGGGCACTAGTGGGAATATGAGGGGGACAAAAGAGGGGAAGAGGGTGAACATGACTGAAAGCCGTTATGACATGTGAAGGGCATTTCCTCAACTCCTCAAGCAATCAAAGCCTTTCAATGTTTTAGGCTAAAAGGTTAGTCTGTGAGTCATTTTCGATCTTTCTCTTTAAGGAAAGGAACTATATGATGATTTCAAGGCATAAAACAATAAGAGGATACCTTCTCGTTCAAACGTACCATGCCACACTCCCCATTTCTCTTTGGAAACCTCTGGTCTTTTGATGTCCAGCCACACACCAATCCTCAGATCTTTGCATGCCCATTTATTTCCCCCAGTCCATTCATCCCGTTATACTCATGAACGGACATGCGCATGCCTCCTTCACCTTCCTATGCCTTTTATGCTTCAGCTTAACTGGCACCTCCTGGGGGAGTTTCTTTCTCACACTGACAACATGGGTCATGTTCTTTATCTCCCACCATCTGGACGGACACAGTTGTTATTCCAAACATCAGAATAATGCATTCCAAGCATCCAGAACAATGCCTAGCTCATGGTATCTCAATAAATACTTCCAAAAGTAATGGCAAAGTGATGGATGCTATCACTAATATAAACAGATCAGATCATTTTAAGTTTTGCCACTTAAAGGGTACTTCATCTTTAATATTTAGATATATTTAGAAATATTTTCTGTCCCGAAATATAAAAAGAACAACTTTTACCCTGAAGAGTATGTCTATTTTCTTCGTACATTTGTGTTCAGTACTCATTTAGAGACATTGTTTCCGGGTCACCCACAACTCAACACCACATTCTTTGAGAGCCTGGTGGGATAAATCACATTTGTATATTCACAAAGTTGGGCTCCTCCTCAAAGTATCCGTACAGCATATTATACTTTCTTGTGGTGTTAGCATGACTCTATGACAGGACAATGCAAAAATTAAGAAAAGGAGGAAGGGGAGAGGAAAAAGAGTAGGGGGAGGAAGAGGAAGAAGATGAGGCTGTGCCTAACAGAACTCCAATGGCTTCCTCATTATGTGAAATACTGGGCCAGGAAAGTCAAGCACAAATACTGACAGGCTAGCATGTGCCTTGCATGGCTTTTAAACATGAAGGAGAGAAGATCATGAGAAATGTTCTTGGATGAGAAGTCTATGCAAATCGGGAAGTCTGCGTTAGATTACCAACCTTGTTCTTTGCTGACAAAGTATCATTGTGCTTCCCAGTATTCGCCTTGCTCATCTAAAGAGAATATGTCTTCTATAACATACCTTCTCTAGTAAAGACAAATTCATTAAGAAAGATAAAATGACCCAGAAAGATACTCTAATTTATTATCATGTTTTTGTCTTGGAACAAGAGCTCAAAGAAATACTTGGAATACCAAGAAACCATGTATTCTCAAAGCCAAGAACTTCACTGTGACCCAGGAAAGCTGCATTTTGGCAAGCCATAAAGTGCAAAGACTGCTCTGGATGAAGGAAATTTTTTAAAATTTCAAGATGCCAAGGAAGTCCACAAGAGAGGTAGACAGAACATTTCTGATCGAAGAAAGCTGTGCTGGGCCCACACCCAGTAACCTGAGGTGCATTTCAGTGTGAATCACCCTGGCACCCATCAGTGATGCGTCAATCATATGGAGGAAAGATTCGCCCTTATTCTCTCACCCCAGATACCCCAATCAGTTATTTTGCTGTGCACATTTTACTTATCATCACTCAAGTTTAATAAGAGTAGGGTATTTCAGGGAGATTCAGACAATGCCTCTCTAGTAATGTTTCTCTTCTAGAAAGGAAGTGTATGCTTGCTTACAACGCCTGAAGCTGAAGTTAGGACATGTGTCTGCCAGATCAGCATACTATCTGTTCCTTTCAAATGGGTTCTGCTGAGTTTGCACATAGTAAAAAGCAAATCAAAAATTTCACACTCATCTAAAGGCTGGTGGCAAAGGAGGACAGAGTGTAGATTCTCTATTTCTGTTCTACACGGTTGCTCATGCACGACTCGGAACATCAGCATATCAAATTTATAATTCAGTTCGGCCAACTAGCTGACACTACCCAATAACACTACACGATTTTGGAAATCCTGTCTTGGCTAATGTTCTACACTAGTGTAGTAACTTCATATTTAATTGTTTTCTGTGTTCTACACAGGACTGTTAGCAGTCAGCAAATGGCTACTACCCATCCGTTCGATACTAGGGCTAACCTCAAGATTCAGGGCTGTTTCCACAGTCTGATCACCATAAGAAGGAACTAAACAGCTAGATCTCTTGAATGCATAGTGCAGAGCAGGTTACAATCACTAAAAGTAGAAACCCAAATTCTGATTGGTCAAGATATCTGATAGCTCCTAGTCATGTAACTTTCAACCTGACAATCTGTCTCTCTAAAACAAAATGTCCTCATTAGCCAAAAGATACAAATATAAATCCTCATTTTACTATTGTACAAGGGTACTAAGATGATAACATTTTAAGGGAAAAAAGGATTATCACCCTACACATTCCTAAAAGACAAAACACAAAAACTATTCATTTCTCTATGCATGGTGTTTGCCCAATAACAAAGCATTTCATAAATACTTGTTATAATAATGTAAATGAGATCAGAAAGACCTTTTCAAACCAAGGTGTCAACCCTAGATGTTTATTGGGGTTGGTTGCAGTGACCTCCCTTAATCCATGCACACCAAATCCCATAATATTCAAGCACCTTAAATGCAGTGGAATACACACTGCATGCATCTTTCAACTTACTTCAGGTTAGCAAGAAACTTGGCACTAGGAAAAGTCTCAGGAATCCACAAGGATGACCCTGGTTAAGATTCTAAGCAATGTGACATAACTGTATGTAGAAAAATAAAAATAGATCCATATCTATTACCATGCACAAAACTCAAGTCCAAATGGATCAAAGATCTCAACATAAAGCCAGCTACATTGAACCTCACAGAAGAGAAGGTGAGGAGTACACTTGAATGCATTGGCACAGGAGACCACTTCCTAAATGCCCCAGTAGCACAGACACTAAGAGAAACAATTAACAAATGGGACCTCCTAAAATTGAAAAGCTTCTGTAAAGCAAAGGATATGGTCAACAAGACAAAACAATAGCTTACAGAATGGGAAAAGATCTTCACTAACCCCACATCTGACATAAGTCTGATCTCCAAAATATACAAAGAACTCAAGAAATTGGTCATCAAAAGAACAAATCATCCAATAAAATAATGGAGTACACTTCTAAACAGAGAACTCTCAACAGAGGAATCTAAAATGGCTGAAAGACATTTAAGGAAATGTTCAACATCCTTAGTCATCAGAGAAATACAAATCAAAACAACTCTGAGACTCCATCTGACACCTGAAAGAATGGCCAAACCAAAAACACTGATGACAACTTATGCTGGAAAGGTTGTGGGGTACAGGGAACACTTCTGCATTGCTAGTGGGAGTGCAAGCTGGTACGGCCCCTTTGGATATCAGTATGGCGATTTCTCAGAAAATTAGGAAACAACCTTTCTCAAGACCCTACAGTACCACTTTTAGGTATATATCCAAAGGATGTTCAATCATACCACAAGGACACGTGCTCAAGTATGTTCATAGCAGCTTTGTTTGACATAGCCAGAACCTGGAAACAACCTAAATGCCCCTCGACCAAAGAATGGATAAGGAAAATATGGTACATTTACATAATGGAGTACTACACAGCAGAAACAAATAATGACACCTTGAAATTTGCAGGCAAATGGATGGATCTAGAAAACATCATATCAAGTGAGGTAACCAAGACCCAGAAAGACAAAGATCATATATACTGACTCATAAGTAGCTTTTAGACATAAATCAAAGAAAACTAGCCTACAATTCACAATCCCAGAGAGCTTAGACAACAATGAAGACCCTAAGAGAGACATACAGGGATCTAATCTACATGGCAAGTAGAAAAGGACAAGATCTCCTGAGTAAATTTGGAGCATGGGGACCATGGGAGAGGGTTGAAGGGGAGGGTAGAGAAGGAGGGGAGCAGAGAAAAATGTAGGGCTCCATAAAATTAGTAAAAAGAATAAAAAGAAAAAAAGAATCTAAGCAATAGTGGAGAGGGTGCCTGAATTGGCCTTCCCCTCTAAGCAGATTGATGACCTTAATTGTCATCATAGAACCTTCATCCAGTAACTGATGGAAGCTGATACAAAGCTCCCTAGAGTCCAGTCAGAGAGAGGTAGGAGTGATAATGTGAGCAGAGGGGTCAAGACTGTGATGGGGACACCCACAGAAACAGCTCACCCATGCTAGTGGGAGCTCACTGACTTCGTGCTGACAGCTGGGGACCAAACTAGGCCCTCTGAATGTAGGTGACAGTTGTGTAGCTTGGGAAATTTTGGGGGTCACTGGCAGTGGACATGCGACTTATCCCTGGTGCATGAACTGGCTTTTTGGAGCCCATTCCCTATGAAGGGATACCTTGTTCATCCTAGATACAAAGGGAAGGGCCTTGTTCCTGCCTCAAGTGATATGACAGATTTTGTTGACTGCCCATGGGAGGTCCTACCCTCTCCAAGGAGTAGATAGGGTGAGAAAGAAGGTGGGGAGACTGGTAGGAGGAGAGGAAGGGGAAATTGGGGTTGGTATGTAAAATTTTAAAAAAAACTGTTTAAAAAATTAAAAACAGTAGTCCTCAAGCTTCCTAATGCAACCTTTTAATACAACTCCTCATGTTGTAGTGACTCTAACCATAAAATTATTTCATTGCTGCTTCATAACTGTAGTCTTGCTACTGCTATGAACCATAATGTAAATATCTGGCATGTGACCCCTGTAGGTTAGATTGAGAACCAATATTTTAAATCCTCTCTAGAATGCTTCTCAATGTAAATGCTATCTGGGGCATAATGACAACCCAAAAAGGCCTGTATACATTCACTACAATATCTTTGTTTTTGAATTCTGCTCTATAGTGTTTTCATAAGCAGTATCTGAATACACAGATACACAGGTATGGAAGACAAAGATGCCGAGCTGACTGCAATGAAGAAACATTTCTGTAATCGCTGAACACTGCTATAGTTAGCCACGAATTTGCTTCCCGGACTCCATTTGTAGTTACCAGACTTTTAAGAGAAGTAAATTAAGAATCCATGGACAAAACCAGTAACTTTCAAAAAAGGGGTGACTGATTGTGTCTTTGCATTGTGCTTCCTAAAATTTCAAGAACAACTATCTTTACAAATAAGCTATCATCAAGTTCAATAATACCACCTTCATCAAATGCACCTTAAAGTTCATTTGATTGAATAGCACAGAGGACTTGAAAGCGTGTTTGCTAATGTGTTTTTTTCTTATTTTAAATTAACTTATTTAAAATAGTCAGTCAGCTCTCAGTCCTAGCCTATGAGTGAACTTCAGCCTAATGTCTCTGGAACTCCCATTTCAGTGTTCATAAAATGGTTTTCATTGGGCTGGAGAGATGGCTCAGCAGTTAAGAACATTGGCTGCTCTTCCAGAGGACCCAGATTCAATTCCCCAGCACCCACATGGCAGCTTATAACTGTCTGTAACTCCAGTTCCAGGGGATGTGACACCCTCACATAGATATACATACAGGCAAAACATCAATCACCGTTCATAAAATAAAAATCACTTAAATTATTTTTTTGAAAAAATGATTTTTGTCTTGGCAAGTTTTTTTTTTTTTTTGTGGACAGAGAATTTCACTATGCAACCCAGGCTGGTTTTGAATTGGCAATCAGCCTGCCTCGGGTCTAAGAACTAAGATTATGGGTGTGTACCACCACAGACAGTGACCAAATAAAGCTTCACTGGGGAACAGCTGTCCTCTCTAGTTAACAATGTATCTCCTGTGTCTATGGCATGAGAAGTTGCAATAGGGACTCTATGGCCTTCAAAGGTTAAAATGTTTATCATGGCTCTTTGTAGCTTGCCCACTTCTGGCCTATAAGGAGTAGCACAATGAGACTAGGAGAGACCAGAGACCTGAGCTGTGCTCTTCTGTGCCCTAGCACTAGATACTAACAGTGGACAACACAGAAATACCAAAAATACCAGGGACTTTTACCTGCCATTTTCCTGAGGAGACCTGGAAATAACAAAAGTATCGGTTAGAGTTCAATTATCTTTGTAATTGTCACATCATTCATTGTTATTTGAAATGTCTTCTTAAGGAAAATACGTAACCAAATCAGATCTACACTGTGCTAGAAGTTAAAACAGAAAGGGAGCTTGAGGCTAGCCTGTTGGTCTACATGCTAAGTTCCAAGACAGTCAGGCCTACATAGAAAGATTGTGTCTCAAAAAACAAAAGGAAATGAAGGTGAAGAAAAAAAGAAGTCATCTTAAAGCCAAGGATTTTACAGGTTTTTTTTTTAACTTACCCTAAAAATACTTCTTAAGTGTGTGATTCATCTCTGTAAATCAACTTACTGGCAGATCATCAGAAGATTTCAATTGCTGGTATTAAAATCAGGACTGGCAGGCTGGAGAGATGGCTCTGTAGTTAAGAGCACTTGTACTAAGACCATTGGTAAAGGTCTGACCAGCTAGCCTCCGGTACATTGCATGGTGTTTAGTCTTTGTTTATTTTATAAAACATGCATCAAACAGATGACCTTGGTCTGGAAAGATGCTTAGCAGTTCTGGAAGAGTACTGGCTGCTCTTCCAGAGGACCCATATTGGATCCCCAGCACCCACATGGCAGCTCACATGCTGTAACTCTAGTCCCTGGGGATCCTATATCCTCTTCTAGCCTCTGGGGGTGGGGGCTGCACACATGCAGTATATAGTTACACGCAGGTAAAACACCCATATACACAAAATAACAAAAATTAAAAAAAAATAGAACATCTCCTACAACTAAAACTGTACTAAGCGCTTTTCAAAAATTAGTTCACTTAATCCTCATGAAGATTCATTAAGGACTGCTAATATCCACCTTGCATGTGAAGAGACTAAAGAACAAAGACATCGTTAATTTCCCCAAAGTATTGCAGAAGCATTTTTAAAGTGGTACTCATAGATGAATTTATTTTATTCAGAGGAAAAGTTGAGATCAAGTACTCCACTCAAAACCATCAGCCCAAGGTGCACAGGCAGCATTCCCGGCAGACAAGCTAGACAAAATGACTCTAGAGGTCATGTGTGCCACAGGCTATCATATGAGTGTGATCGTCATTCTGGCCATGTGGAGGTGCTGCAGTGCTCAGCTGGAAGGGCTGTTGTGGCATAAGGTCAAGTAGATAGTGCAGCAGGCATTGCCTCCCTGAACTAGGTAGTTATGTGCCCTTGGGTTAGTGATTTCAATTTTCTCTGTTCTGGTTTCTTTACAGAAGGAAACTGGGCACCATACACACACACACACACACACAGAGAGAGAGAGAGAGAGAGAGAGAGAGAGAGAAACACGTGTGCATACACACACACACAGGCACACTATAAGTGCTACATAAATACTTGCTGTGATTGCTGCCAGCGCAAGTACTGCTGAGAACATGAAGCACAGCCCCAACTTGTGTCCCCGTATCCAACATCCAGGCAAAAGCAATTGCCCAGCTCCCAAATAGAAGACTCTCACGTGGAGGTAAAGAGAAAGCCCTGGAATATGAGCTACTTCATTTCAAAGTCTCTCCTCCACCCTCAGTGAGAGCTGCTTGTCCACAGTAGGCTAGTTGATTCCTTTAACCTGTTTGTCCCTCCGGAAAAGGAGGGTTGGAAGTGTCTGCCCTGAGGATTGACAGTTACCTCACTACAACACTGAGAAGCTTCAGAGAAAGCCTGAAGTCACTTCTAGTCTGACTACAGGGTCCAGTGCCTAATGAGAACTGTATAGCTGGTCTAAACAAAGCCTAGGTTCTTACTATAGTCCAGCCTCAGACCGAGCTACATCTCCATGGATACATTACTTTGACTCTCATTAACTCAGTTTCACTTGCACAAAACTAGTATTAATTAATTCACCAGAAGTAACATTATTGCAGCACTCCATTCATGTGCTGTTAGAATCTGTGTGGGGAACACCAGGCTAGTCCATTCAGACAAAGAGCAGCACGGCACACTCGCGTTATTAGAGTACATCTCTTTACCTGAATTCAAGAACACGCATGTCCTTGTATCCTGGCAACCCTGTGAATGCGTTTCCAACCTGTTCAGAACACAAATATAAAGAAGATAACTATGTAGACTATGCGAAAGAATATTTCAACGCTTTGAAGAACAGAAGAAAAAGTATTCTTGTGTCTGACAATTATCAGAGCTCATCCACATAGATCGAAGATTAGAATGTTAGAAAATGATGTTTACTGCAATATTATCATCATCTCTTTTGCATTTTAGCTTTCATGACTTCAGTGTGCCTTGATTTTATTTTTGTAACCTAAAAAAGCATACGTCTTATTAGTTAAAGCAACATTTTCCTCCTTTGTGTGAAACATTAAGAAAAAAACATCCATTTCAAAAGAAGCTATAATAGTATTTGTATAACAGCATTTTTAAATGTTATTATTCCAACTGGAAATCTGGCCCCAGCAGGCACCCTGGCAGAGTCAAGTGTCTGTTTTCTCTGAGTGTGAATGTGTCTGAGAGTCTGCTTCCTGTCCCCACATCACAAGAGAACTAGAAATACACTCAGCAGTCAACAAAAGTCTACAAGGCCCGAGTTATCCCCAACAGACTGGTCGTTACAGAATAGATGCAGAAGCAATGGTCAGATAACTCCGCTGGCTAAAGTATCAATATATGAGTGTCACATCCGTGAGAGCTGGTTTCAATACCAAGTCTTTAAAATGCAGCCACATCTGTCCATACAAGCTCAGCAACTGAAGAAAGGAAAAGAATATCACACTGGGAATGTAAAAATAATCTAATTATATAAAAAATATGTATTTAAACAAAATTTAATATTTAATCCATAATAATTCCAAAGGTGGCTCACCAGATGGATAGGGCAAACACAAGAAAAATGGAAATGTTAGGGAACTTTATAGACTTCTCTGGAGAGCTGCTTTTAACCACAGCCTCACTAAATCAGGGGAATAAAACTATTTGGAATCATGGTTCACTGCAGATCTTCTTGTTTGGTTTTGTTTTGTTTAATTTATTTATTTATTAAAGATTTCTGTCTCTTCCCCGCCACCGCCTCCCATTTCCCTCCCCCTCCCCCAATCAAGTTCCCCTCCCTCGTCAGCCCAAAGAGCAATCAGGGTTCCCTGCCCTGTGGGAAGTCCAAGGACCACCCACCTCCATCCAGGTCTAGTAAGGTGAGCATCCAAACTGCCTAGGCTCCCACAAAGCCAGTACGTGCAGTTGGATCAGAAACCCATTGCCATTGTTCTTGAGTTCTCAGTAGTCCTCATTGTCCACTATGTTCAGCGAGTCCGGTTTTATCCCAGGCTTTTTCAGACCCAGGCCAGCTGGCCTTGGTGAGTTCCCAATAGGACATCCCCATTGTCTCAGTGTGTGGGTGCACCCCTGCGGTCCTGAGTTCCTTGCTCGTGCTCTCTCTCCTTCTGCTCCTGATTTGGACCTTGAGATTTCTGTCCGGTGCTCCATGTGGGTCTCTGTCTCTGAGATGCCCTATCATACAACAAAAGTATATGCTCATTTATGTTCATAGCAGCATTGTTTGTAATAGCCAGAACCTGGAAGCAACCTAGATGCCCTTCAATGGAAGAATGAATGAAGAAAGTATGGAATATATACATATTAGAGTGCTACTCAGCAGTAAAAAACAAGGACTTCTTGAATTTTGCATGCAAATGGATGGAAATAGAAAACACTGTCCTGAGTGAGGTAAGCCAGACCCAAAAAGAGGAACATGGGATGTACTCACTCATATTTGGTTTCTAGCCATAAATAAAGGACATTGAGCCTATAATTAGTGATCCTAGAGAAGCTAAATAAGAAGGTGAACCCAAAGAAAGACATAGAGTCATCCTCCTGGAGATTAACTTTCATCAGGCGATGAAAGCAGACAGGGACAGAGACCCAAATTGGAACACCAGACTTAAATCCCAAGGTCCAAATCAGGAGCACAAGGAGAGAGAGCACGAGCAAGGAACTCAGGACTGCGAGGGGTGCACCCACATATTGAGACATTGGGGATGTTCTATCAGGAACTCACCAAGGCCAGCTGGCCTGGGTCTGAAAAAGCATGGGATAAAACCGGACTGTCTGAACATAGCAGACAATGAGGACTGCTGAGAAGTCAAGAACAATGACACTGGGTTTTGATCCTACTGCACATACTGGCTTTGTGGGAGCCTAGGCAGTTTGGATGCTCACCTTACTAGATCTGGAAGGAGGTGGGAGGTCCTTGGACTTCGCACAGGGCAGGGAACCCTGACTGCTCTTGGGGCTGATGAGGGAGGGGGACTTGATTGGGGAAGGGGGAGGGATATGGGAGGTGATGGAGGGGAGGAGGCAGAAATCTTTAATAAACAAATAAAAAAATAAAATTAAATAAATTTTAAAAAGAAAATAAGGAAAAATGCAATGAAAAAATAAAAATAAAATAATATGTGTATTTATATATCACATATAAATATATATAATATTTAAAAAAGAAAAGGAGGAGTAAGAAAACAAGAAGAGGATGACATAGCAGCCACAGAGTAAGAGTGAAAGCAAGACGTAGAGAAGTAAGAAAAGGAAAAGGCCCAGAGGCAAAAGGTAGATGGGATAGTTTGAGTTAGAAAAGCTGGCTAGAAACAAGGCAAGCTAAAGCGAGGCATTCATAAGAAAGCAATAAGCCTCTCTGTGATTTATTTGGGAGCTGGATGGTGGGCCCCAAAAGAGTCAAAGAGCAAAGAACAAATAGTAGATCTGGGATAAAAACAACAACAAGAATCAGAAGTCTAAGGTCATGCATTTGCTGGTCAACTGAATGAGCATCAGCTTTCCTCTTGGAACTAAGACTGCCCTGACTTCCACCATATCCGCCTTTGAACATTAAAATGAATGGAGCTGAAAGCATCCCATCAACTGCACAATGCCATTATTACCAAGGGGGCCCAGGCCTGGGATTGGGTCCAAACATATACAGGTGTTCTAAGTCACAGCATACAGTTAGCTACTGCACAGAGATTCACTGCAAGAAATCATTTCATTTTGTCAGCACCCATATTAGGAACAGGTACAACTTACTGAGCAACTGCTCTATCTGGGGCTCAGGAACTCTACTTCTAATCTTTGAAGTACCACCAAGACATACATACTACCCTGATTTTATAAATGACAGAACTGAGACACTAAGATGGCACTCACTTGGCCAGGATCACAGAAAAGCTTTTAACCAGTCCCTCATAATGTCAGGCTGTGGATTTTTTTTAATCTTGGTTTACTGAAGATCCTGTTTGAAGAATGAAGAATTGGAGGATGGCTGGCTCAGAAGTTACTTGCCAGTCAGCTTATCTCTAATGCTGCCGTTCACATTTGCCCATTGAACTATACTGCCCTTTCCTTTTTCTCCTGCCTCATAGTACATTTGAAATGGAGAAACTCATAGTTTCTGAAGGAGTCTCTGTACAGGAAACAAGGAAGGACCACTTTGAAAGGCAAATGGAGGCTGGAAGGATGGCCCAATGGGTGAAGGGTTTGCCATGCAAGTGTGAAGGTCTGGATTCAAATTCCTAGAAACTGACATAAGGCCAGATGCCATGAAGAGCATCTGTGATCCCAGTGCTTCAGACAGGAGGTAGAGACAGGAGGATGCCTGGGAGCTAGCATGCCAGATAGCCTGATACACACATCAGCAAACAACAGGGACCCTGTCTAAACAAGGCATAAAGCAAGAACCAAATACTGAGGCTGTCCTCTGACCTCCACATGCAGGTTGAGCCATATACGTGTACAAGAACACAAATGCACACACACGTGCATGAGCACACACACACACACACAACCTTCCACACAAAGAAATAGTCGTCAGAGCACATGTCACTCCAGGTCAGAAGGTGAAGGTGGTACAGAGGCTAATCAGAAGGAGAAGGGGTTGCTCATGGTTGGCCCAGACCATTCATCACCGTCAAACTACCTCAGCTCAATGGCCACATATTTCATAAAGTCGTTACTGAGGGGACACCTTTCAGAGTGTTTATTAGCTTTTTCTCTAAATCTCCAGTCACTTCTGCAGTTGTTTACTGAAACACTGAAGCTGGTTAAAGACTCCTTAATCCAGGCAGGAAGACCAGACAGCCAACTCAAGACAGATCTGATGCCAGGTGGCCACTGGCCTGGCTGACATTTCTCCCGCATACCATACAGCCTTGCAACTTGGCCGCACACTTAGGAAAAGAATCGTCTGGCCTAGCCTCCTCCCCATGTCTGAAGGCTGCAATGATGCTATTTGGCTGACAGACGCATATTTTTGTTTCTCATCTGGATACAATGACCGGGGAAGGAAATTAAGCCAAGGTAATGGAATTAACAAACTTGGTCAAGAAGAAGTCAATCAAGTAGAGATGGAAAAGAAACAAACAGGAAGAAATGGTGTGCCCGGTCATCACATAGATGAGCAGATGGCACCCAAGGCGATGCTACAGAAGAACAAAGACACTCTAGAAGGGTATTGGCTGATGTGTAATGGAAGAATTCTGAGTTCAAGCTCTATCCAGAATTCTTTCCCAAGGTAAGTAACAGCACGGTTTAGCACATGGTTATTTAGAAAATCCCCTTAAAAAAAAACCCTCTCACCAGAGCCAGAAGACAGAGGGATTTACTTTCCACATCCCTCTGGTGCTTCTCAACTTTGCACACTTGTACCTGTGAGTTAACTACTTAAAAGTGTCCAAACAAAAGAATAAAGATGAAATTTTAAAAATTAAAGCTAATGTTCTCTCCAGGAAAAAGATAAGCAGCACATAGCTATTCAGAGACATCCATTCCTCCAGACATTGACGAGTCGAAATTAAAGCACAGAGCCCGCGCATCCTCTGCTGCACTGAGTTGCAAAGAGCATTTGCTTGTTAACGGGCAGAAAGAGGTTTCTGTGAGAGAGCTGACCTTTCTCTGAACATTTCCCAACATTTTCTGAACCCTAAGAACCCAGCAGATGCTCAGCTTGAGTTCTCATCTTACCTTTACTGTCTCGAAAAAAACCAAAAAAAAGAAAAACTTAATCCCCAACAAACAATCATGTTAACCAGTCAAATAAACCACCTGCATGGTGATGTTTGTTTCCCATAATGCACAAGTTTAAATAAATAAATAAAAGTTTCTTTAAAAACATTAAAAAGAAAAATCACCCACCTCTGAAATAAACTCTTCAACAAGGAGCCGGTAGAGGGCACTGGCGGGGTCCCGCAGCTCTTCGCTGTATTGCTCCCCCAGAAGGTGGATGCTGAATTCAGCTATCTGTTCCACAGCAGGCTGTGTGGGCCCCTCTGTCACCTCCTCAATTTCATTGCTGATCTGGATTTAGAAAGAATAATAAATATCCGTATTTATTTATTCAGTCAATAAATATTTACTGATTACCCTCAGTGTTCCAGATACATTTAATGATAACTTTTTATGTAGTATTTAATTTTTACAATAAATTGAATAACTTTTAGGATATACATGAATGTTATAATCACTATACAATTGTATATTGTTTCAGCACACATTGATGAGGAAGAGCAAGCATATTTCCATAGGAAACTATCAAGATGAGTAAGAAAATAGTTGAACATTCTATAATTTCATCAAAACATGGCTTACAGAGATAGTTCTCAAATATTTTGATTCAAAAATCCATTTAGACTTTGAAAATAACTCAGCAACTCAGGAAAGTTTTATTGATAAGTATTGTAACTCTAAATATTTACCAACAAACTTTTCATTCAAAAGATAAATTTGAAAAACATATACTAATTCATTTAAAAACAACAGTGTAGTTGAGTATAGTGGTACATGCTTTTAGCTCCAACACTGAGAGGCAGAGGCAGGTAGATCACTCTGAGTTCAAGGACAGCCTGGTCTACATGGTGAGCTTCAAGCCAGCCAAGGCTGCATAGGGACACCCTGTCTCAAATATAATAATAATAGCAGAGTAAGCAAATTTCATGCAAAAGTCAACAACACATACTATAAAGCTGAAAATAGTGGGAAAGTGACATTGTTTATACTTCTGTAAATTCCTGAATGTCTGGCTTAATACAATATGGCTGAATTCTCATGTTTATTTCTGTATTAAATTAATCACAATGTACTATTCTAACAAAAGCAACATGAAGAAAATCTGGGCATATAAATATGTATTAGAGAAAAGGAAACAGAACAATAATCTTTTCTGATAACTGGGAATATTCTGTAATGATACTACACCAGCTTAAAAACAGGTCATTCCTTAAACAATAATTGCCGTTGATCAAAACCACGACAAATTTTGTGCTCCATTCTGTGATATTAAAACGTAAGTCTAGCATTTGACTAGCATGTTCAAGACCCTGGGTTCAATCACAGAAATCACACACACACACACACACACACACATACACACACACACAATCAGAAGCTGGTGTGGTAGTGTGCGTCTATATTCCCACAATCAGAAGGCTGAGTGAGGCTGGACAAACACCAACAGTTCAAGATCAGCCTGGGCCTCATAGTGAGTTACAAGAGCTACAGAGTGAAGACCCAAGATGCCATCTCAAAAAGAAAAAAAGAAAAGAAAATAATTCCAGTGGCCAAAGCTGATATAACATGGGCAAAAAAATTAATATTGAATTATAACACAAATAACAAACTATAAGTCTACTCATATGAATCAAGGACTGAATAAATGAAGGTATCAATAGTTTCTTTCACAAGTTTACTTAATAAATCTAGAAGGAATGAGGGAATTCTAGCATTACTACTAGAACACTACAGTAATAGTTGCTGTATGCAGTGCATTTAAATGAGCCCATTCAAGGCGAGTGCCTCCACTGTACATACAGAAACATGGGGAGGGTGCACAAGCAGCCTGAAGATGCTGAGCGAGCCCATGGCCTGGCTGAGACTAGACACACCGGGTGTGGTCTTTCCTTTGCCCTGTACACCTTTCATCTGATGGCTATCAGAAGCCTATCAAGTTTCAGAACAGGAAAGAACCTTGACGATCACCCCCATTCCCTCTGGTGACTGAATTCTCTCCACGACATCCCTGCAAAAAGGCTGCCCCTCTCCACTTAAAGAGCTGCCGTCAGAAACAGACATGCTTTTCAGAGCAGGCTCGCAAGCTTTCAAAACGCTGCCAAAGTTGGGAAAGTAAACCCAAACTGCCTCCCTATAAGTTCCATTATTGATAAAGGTTGTGTGCTCTGGCTCACAAGAAAACTACAATCACAGAGGGCCTTTCACAGATGCCAGGAAGCTATCAAACTTCCTCTGACTCGCCACTGGCTCCTCTCCTCCTGACATTTCCACTGACCTTAAATTTACCTCAGAGTGTGGCATCCATACATGAGTTCTAATTAAGATATGGTAGCACTATCACCTACTTAACAGAGAGTTTATATTTTTATTAATGCAATCTAATATTACATGACCATTTACTACATTTGGGTATTTTTCCAGTAAAGAACCTTCTATTTCCTGCTCAGTAATGTTGAGACGACTAATGACAAAACTTGTTATGTGTGTGGAGTTTTATACAGACTGCCTTTCTGTTTATTAAATTTCATCTTGGGGTTGGAGAGATGGATCAGCAGCTAAGGGCATTTACTACCTTGTAGAGGGCTGGGTTTAGTTCCTGGCACCCATGTGAAGCAACTCACAACCACTTGTAAGTCCAGTCCCAGGGGACCTGGTGCATTGCTCTGCTCCACAGGCCCCTTCACACACATGAATGTAAAGCACACACATACAAATTCACACACACACACACACACACACAATTTTTAAAATAAATATATCAGGCTGGAGAGATGGCTCAGCAGTTAGGAGCACTGCCTGCTCTTCCAGAGGTCCTGAGTTCAATTCCCAGAAACCACATGGTGGCTCACAACCATCTGTAATGAGATCTGGTGCCCTCTTCTGGTGTGCAGGCATATATGCAGACAGAATACTGCATATACATAATTAATAAATAAGTCTTTTATAAATAAATAAATTTATCTTTAAATTTCATCAGAGTAAACTGGACAGAGACTTCTACTTCTAATATTTTTATTTAAAATATACTTAGTAACCTTAACTCTGAAGAACACCTAAAATGCTGATTGCTTTAATGTTTTAAAAACCTAGGTGGTATTTAAGACAGTAAAAAACAGAAACAAAGATACCAAGATGTCAAGATGTTCAAACAGAAATTACAAGACACCAGAAAGACAATTTCATATAGATGGTGTCACCTTCCATGAAGCAGATACTATTCCTTCATGGCATAAGCTGTAATTTTAAAGACCACAAAAGGTTAAAGTACCAACTAGAAGCCCTGTCCTTGTTGAAAGTCAAATCCATAGCAGGGGTTCTTAAATCTCTGGAAACATTTGACAAAACATTAGAAAAGATTGAAGGAAGAACTGAAGAAGAGAAAAGAACTGGATAGATACAACATTGAGTTCCAACAAAGAAAAAAAAGTTACTGAAATAAAATGAAGACCCCTGGTGGGGAAATGAGGCAGTCAGGCTTACAACTGCTCATGAGAGGTAATAGCTAAGACAGTCTCGGAATTTATATTAAACATAATGCTTCACACTAAGTAGATATAACAAACTCAAAACACAATAAGTAACTCGTCTTTTCTGTACTCTGCTTTCTGGAACTCTGCAGGCTCGGGGTCTGTACAGATGGAAGGCAGTGTGAAGCGAGTCCACATGGGGCGTTGATCTAACAACGTGTGTTCACATTAGGGGTCTAGGCTATATTGTGGGAATCTGAAATTATTCTAAATGTTTTATCATCATTGTGTCTGATACGGTGACAACCTGAGGTCACTGGCGTTGTTACTCCAGCAGTTCTGCAGCACCGTGAGTGACACCCACATAAAGAGACTCTTTCCAGTAGACTTACTAACTAGACACATGTGTTCTGACTGTCCCACTAGCTTGCTCGTCCTCTCCCCGGTCTAATCCAGAAGAAGGCCTGAATTTTCTTCAAGTCTATGAGAGCTGAGAAGGGTAAGGAAGCAGTGCAAGAAGTCTGAAGCTAACCGAGGTTGATTTGTGAGCTTTAAGGCAAAAAGCCACACCTATAATATAGAAGGGCAGGTTATTTAACAGTATGGGAAGTCTCCGTCACTGAAATGAAGCAAAGGAAGGAAAGGAAAGGAATCCAAGCTGGAGGAGGGGGAGTTAAGACACGGTGTGCGTTTACAAACGATGTGGCTATATGTGTGTGCACAAACATGGAAGACACCTGCAGAATAACTGCTAGAGCTCACAATCAAAGTCAGTAAAGTTGCCGTCTACAAAATTAACCAACAAAAGCCAGCAGTACTTTAAAACGAATAATAACTTTGTTGCAGAAGGCAGCCTCATTCTTAACAGTTACCAAAAATTCAAATTCTTAGGAATATATTTACTTAAGGAAGTGAAGGAGCTCTACAATGAAATTATAAAACACCAAAGAGGATGATGCACACACAACGAGGAAAAATATCCAATGTTTATGGACTATGAGAATTAATATTGCTAAAATTCTGTACTCCCTAAAGAAATTTCAGGCTTAATATAATCTCCATCAAAATACTGGTGTTTTTCATAAAACCATAAAAAAATTTCAGAATCAAAAAATACCCTAAATAGCCACAGAAGTCTGGAGCAAAAAGACAAAAATTGGGTCACAGGACCAACTTTGAAACAAACTACAAAGGTGCAATAATCAGAAAGCATGGACCAAACACAAAAACAAACATATAAACCCATGGAACAAATACAAATTAGTCCATTCCTTTATGACCACTTGAATTTTGGCAAGTCCCAAAAACATATAAGAAAGAAAACTGCATCAATAAAGTGTTTCGGGGAAACTGCATGTCATTATGCCAAAGAACAAAACTCCATCATGCATAAAATCAATTCAAAATTGGGCAAAAGCCTAATGTAACTAGCCTGGACTAAGAAACTCCTAGGAGAAACTTGGAGAAAACCATTGGAGACATCTGTATAGACCAGTGTTTTTATGAGATCCTGAAGTGCAGGCTACAGATGTAGACTAATGGCCTTAACATCCAACAAAGGAGCTACCAGACAGCAAAGTAAGCAATGATGAGAACGAAGAAACAACCTACAGGATGCACTGACTACTGCCAAGCACTGGGCTGAGCTCCTGGAGCTTACTTAGTTGAAGAGAGGGAGGAGAGACCATACGAGCAAGAGGTGTCAAGATCATGATTGGAAAAACCACAGAGACAGCTGACCTGAGCTAGTGGGAGCTCATGGAGTCCAGACTGATAGCTGGGGTTCTTGCATGGAACCCAACTAAGCTCTCTGAATGTGGGTGATAGTTATCTATTGGAGGGCCACTGGAAGTGGGGCCAGGACTTATCCTGGGTGCATGAACTGACTTGTGGGAGCTCATTCACTATGGTAGGATACCTTGCTCAGCCTTGATACAGGGAGGAAGGGCTTGGTCCTGCCTCAATATGGATACTAGACTTTGTTGACTCTCCAAAGGAGGCCTTACCTCCTCTGAGGAGTGAAGGGGGTCGGGAGAAGGGGAGGAAGGGGAAACTGGGGCTAATATGTAAAACCAAAAATAAATAAATAAAAATAAATTAAGCAGAAAAAAAGAAAGAACATGCAGAATAGGAGAAAATATCCGCACTCCATACATTTGATTATGGATCGATATTTAAAGTTTATAAAGAGCTCAAGCAACTCCACAGCAACAAGACAAAATAGTCTGACTTTAAACAAGCCGAGCAACTGAACAGATGTTTCTTCAGGGAAAATACATAAATACTGACCAAGGAAGAGAAGGAGGCAAACGGAACTCCTCCCCCTGACTTCACATCAGTTATAATGTCCACACTAAGAAGGAAGAATGTAAGGTAACCAAACCTCACCTTTCTGAAGAATGTCTTCATCATTTGCTCCTTAATAAATAAGTCACAATACAATGAGTCCTTAAGTTTTTTTTTTAATTCAGAATTTAAGGGGGAAAAAGTTATGGTTGTGTGTGTGTGTGTGTGTGTGTGTGTGTGTGTGTGTGTGTGTGTGTGCGCGCGCAGTGGTATGTGTGTGCTGACGTGTGTGGGATATGTGCCTGTGTGTACACAGGTCTGCACGTGCATGTGCAGGGAAGCCAGAGGTTGACAGCAGGTGCCTTCCTCAACTGCTCACCGTTTCTCTCACTGAGGGAGAGTGTTTCACAAAACCCAGGACTCATAGATTCAGTTACTCTAGCCTGCCAGCTTTGGCTGAGGAGCCAGCTCTGGGATACAGGGGGCTGCGGTGGCTGCCTGCCTTTCTGTGAGGGTGATAAGGTCAGGCTGCCTGCCTTTCTATGTGGAAGATACAAGCAGGTTGCAAGGCTGCCTAGCTCTCTATGGGGGTGATGCAGGCGGGCTGTGTGACTGTCTGGCTTTCTATTGGGGTGATACAGGCAGACTCCCTGACAGCCTGCCTTTCTGTGATGATACACGAGGACTTCTGTGCCTGTCTAGCTTTCTGTGAGGGTGAAACAGCAGGCTGCCGTGCCTGCGTGGTTGTAGATGAGAGTGATACAGATGGACCGTGATGGCTGCCTGGCTTCCTAAGTGGGCACTGGGGATTTGAATTCATTTCTTACTTCTGCATCTCTAGTGTTCCCTCTACTGAGCCATCTCCCAACCCAGAACTGAACACACCTTTCAATAATTTGCTTCCATCTGCCTGGGCAGGGTACACTCCTTTATTCCCCCTGTACTCTTTGGTAGTGGACCCTCATCTCTAGGTGCCTTTAGTAGACAGGCTCCTGTTGATGGGGGTGCATTTAAAAGGCGCAAGCACTTTCAGAATTTTAAAGCGAATAAAATCTATTTCCTTTCTCTCAAAGGATGTTAAGGCCCAGTCTGCTAAGGGCTAGAAGGTCATTTGTTTATCAGCCTGAGAGGTTCTCAGAAATCCTCTATCAAAAATTTACCAATTAGACAGACTTATTCAGCTCTTCCAAGGGACATCAGACATCTGAATTGCTGGATTTAGAATTCATAATATTTTTCAGAGCCACGCACTGTGTGAAGTCCTGTGTAGTCTAGAAATGGAATAAACACTGTTAATAACCCACATCCTCCATGTTAGAAAGCAACAAAGCAGAGCTGGACTTACGCTCTCCTCTGGCGACACCACACTGCTCTCTGAGGCCACCCCTGGATACGAAGCACTGGGAACAGTACCTAAGCAGAGAACAAAACACACATGGCATTAGTCCTTGAGTAATCCAGAATTCACATCAGGAATTAAAGACTTACTTCAAAAGTCATTCTTAGAAGTCCTTTGCTTTCTTATACTGAGGGTTTTTTTAGTTATAAACTCAAGAGACATTTGTAGAGGCTTCCTAGAATCTTAATAATTATGATTCACTAAACGAGTAGGTTTTTTGTTTATTTAGTGTGTCAGGCTCTAATATAGATATGAAGATACAAAAAGAAAGTCTCTATTTCTCGGGATATCTAGTTAGCAAAGGAAACAGGCACCAAAGTTCATAAATATGCTTGACTTATGAAACTGTAGCTTGGCCATTATTTAACAACCATCAAAATGGAGCCGCATCATGCTATTCTATTTTTGTATCTGCTCAAAATTTCTAACAAAAAGAAGTTTATACTTTTTATTAAAAATAATAAAGGCTTGGCTGTATCCTTTGGTAGAGTACCTCCCTAGTATGAAAAATGCCTTTGGGTTCAATCCCTAGCAAAAAGAAAGAAGAAGGAAAGAGAAGAAAAGAAGAAAGGAATGGGGAAGGAGTGGTGAGAAAGGAGACAGGAAGAAACAGGGAGAGAAAGAGACTGACTAATTTACAAGAAATACAGAACTTGGGACTGGAGAGATGCATCAGCAGTTAGATTACTTCCTGTTCATCCAGAGGACCCTAGTTTGGTTCCTAACACCCACATCACACAGCCTGTAACTCCAGTTCCAGAGGATCTGACACTGCACTTGGTCCGATACCCTCTCTGACCTCCCCAGGCAATACATACACTTTGCATACAGACACACACACACACAGACCACACACACACGAGAGAGAGAGACAGAGACAGAGACAAAGACACACAAGAAACAAAATTAAATTTTAAAAAGTCTAAATTAAAAATTATGAAAATCTTTTAAACTTTAAAAAGAATACAGAGCTTAAAGGATGTTCTACACCCCCGGATGTGTCAGGAAACCCTTGTACTGGAACAGTCACACAAAGTTGAAGGTTCTACCTTCAACCTAAGTGTCTGTCTTAAAATAATTCATGCATCACACTCATGTTTTAAGGTATTTTCTGACTCTTAAAGTACACACAGCATAATATCATGAACCAAGTAAAAAATATTTTTTTCTTGAGCAATACAAAAATAGAGGGGGAACTGATATTTATAAAATGTGAGCCAAAAACCTATACTTGCTTAAAAAACCGTCTTAACTCATCAATAGCTAGGAAATAAAGGTGAATGAAAGCAAAAAAGCATACCTGTAAATGTTGAGGTATCACCAGCAGGAACCGGGGATGACAACTCAGGCCTAGAAGGGGAAAAATGCAGGTATTTAAAATTACAGAAACCTGGGAAAGTATTATAAAATTTGGAACTTGGGTTCTATGGTGGTTTGAAAGAAACTGGTCCCCAAAGAGAGTGGCACTGTATGGAGGTGCGGTTTTGTCGGAGTAGGGGTGGCCTTGTAAGATGAAGTATGTCACTGTAGGGGGGGGGTGGGCTTTGGGGTCTCCTTTTAGACTCAGTGTGGCAGACAGTTTGCCTCCTGCTGCCTATGGATCAAGATGTAGAACTCTCTGCTCCTTCAGTAGCGCCATGTCTGCCTGTGTGCTACCATGTTCCACCATCATGATGAACTAAACCGCTGAAACTGTGAGCTACCCCAATTAAACATTTTCCTTTATAAGAGGTGCAGGTCATGGGGTCTCTTCACAACAATAGAAACCGTAGCTAAGACAGGTTTCCAAAGGAATTCTTTAGCCAAATAAGGGTTCCCACGCCAACATACAAAGCTGTAAAGTAAAAAAAAAAAGTTATAACTTCATAACTTACTTATGTTGTATTTATTGATGCCTCATCAACATAGCCATCCTATATAAAGAACCTTCCTAGTTATAGCTCATTGCCCATTTTTTTTTCCTCCAGGTAAAATCATTATGTGAAACTATTCTGTTGCCTACGTTATCTTTGTCCCCACCCGCTTAATCCTCTAGAATGTATCATCGGTATAGAAGTCTTGCACTCATTCGACAGTTAGATTAAGTGATATTATACAGCTAGAAACTTTCCTTATTCCCAATGGCCACACTCCAGGTATTCAGTGTTCACATGTGGCTAATGGCCATCACATTAGACAAGACAATTAAGAGCATTTGCAGCATCACAGAAGGGTCTGTTTGAGAATCTAAACTCCAGGCTCAGAACACAGTTCAATGGAAGAGTATATGCCTAGCATGTTTATGGCTCCAGCCTTGATCCTAATCTCTACAATTAAAGGGATGGGAAGATAATAAGAAGAACTTCACAAGATTAAAAACTTGCCTACCATATCCCTTTCGTTTTCCAATGTCTAAAACTTTAAAAGGGTATTTTTATAGGGTTAAGGATGTAGTTCAGTTGGTCGAGAGCTTGCCTAGCACACATGAAGCCCTGTGCTCACTCACCAGTACCATATTAACTAGGTATGGGAGTTCTTGCCTGCAACCATAACTCTCAGTGTAAGATTTGAAGGAACATTAGTATAAACCATGGTAATAAAACATTTGTGATTGAAGGTAAAGCAGAGGCATGTTCTCCACACCCTCAGGAACACATAGAAAATCAGAGAAACTGATTTTTAAAGTATCTCACCAGAAAGATTATTCCAGTTTTAAAAACACCATCTGACAGAGTAACTTATTAAAATCATTATACGAAACCTATCCTTATTCGTTGGTTAGAACATTTCTACCTGACATCACTTACTAAATGAGTAATCACTAGAAGAACTTAAAGTCATATGACATCTGGACAAGTGATTTAGATAAGTACAGGAAGGCCTCGGTAACAGAAACCATCAAGAGGCATCTTGGGTTACAGGATGTGAAGGGAAAATAAAATGAGGTTCAGAGGCATTTAGAATACATATTAGCATAATCAAACCTGAAGAGGTCCCTCAGTTACCCACAGGCAATACCTTCGTGCACAGACAGAAATAATAACTGATTAGTAATTATTAATTATTACTATAGTAATAATTTGGGAGGCAAATTCACCAAAGTCAGTCCGAACTGCTCAATGCAGGAGAGCAATGTGTATGCTAACATGTGCAGTGCCAGTGTAGATGGATGTGTGTGCAGTGCCAGTGTAGACCTATGTGTGTGCAGTGCCAGTGTAGGCAGATTGTGTGTAGTGCCAGTGTAGACGGATGTGTATGTGCAGTGCCAGTGTAGACCGATGTGTGTGCAGTACCAGTGTAGACCAATGTATGTGCAGTGCCAGTGTAGATGGATGTGTGTGCAGTACCAGTGTAGACCTATGTGTGTGCAGTGCCAGTGTAGACAGATTGTGTGTAGTGCCAGTGTAGACGGATGTGTATGTGCAGTGCCAGTGTAGACCGATGTGTGTGCAGTACCAGTGTAGACCTATGTGTGTGCAGTGCCAGTGTAGACAGATGTTTGTGCAGTGCCAGTGTAGATGGATGTGTATGTGCAGTGCCAGTGTAGACAGATGTGTGTGCAGTACCAGTGTAGACCAATGTATGTGCAGTGCCAGTGTAGATGGATGTGTGTGCAGTACCAGTGTAGACAGATGTGTGTGCAGTACCAGTGTAGACCTATGTGTGTGCAGTACCAGTGTAGACAGATGTGTGTGCAGTGCCAGTGTAGACCTATGTGTGTGCAGTGCCAGTGTAGACAGATGTGTGTGTAGTGCCAGTGTAGATGGATGTGTATGTGCAGTGCCAGTGTAGACAGATGTGTGTGTAGTGCCAGTGTAGATGGATGTGTATGTGCAGTGCCAGTGTAGACAGATGTGTGTGCAGTGCCAGTATAGACTGATGTGTGTGCAGTGAACATGTGCAGTGCCAGTGTAGACCGATGTGTGTTGCTGCTGAGACAATTAAACAGTAGAATAAACACTTTACAGAGTGAAAGGTAATTTTACCAGAGATTATAATCTGAATATTGAGACTCAGATGGGTGTGGGTTTAAATCCTAAAATGCACTCCTTGCTCAGCTGGGTTGTCTAAAGTTATTTAAACTGATTTGTTGTATATTTTTTAAAATATATATATATATATATATATATATATATATATATATATATATATATATATAGTAAATGCTCCATAACTTGGAGACACAGCTTGATCTCGAGGGCTAAGCACAGGCTGATTATGAAGACTCGAGTGAGGCAGCTTAATCTTGGTCTTTGAAGAGCAGCAAGTAGCTAGTCACTTGTCTAGCAGAGAAGAGGGACACGGTCTAACTTTTTTATTCTGAAAGCTATTTGGCTGCTGCACAGCAAGTGGATCAGTGAGAGAGAGAGAGACCCACTAGCAAACTTTGTACTGAAAGAACTGCTTACTGGTTGTAGGAATTGGGGAACTATGAGAAGACAGGCAAAGAAAAAGGTAATTGGAAACAGAAGAGAAACTAAAAAGCAAGAGTGATGGTGGCTGTGGGGAGAGGGATATTCATTTTTCTTTGAGGGTGTGGCCATCAGCAGCTGCCCACGCTCCTGCAGAAGATAGCACACCCATGTGCATATGAGCAGCACTAACTGGACAGCGGGGAGGAACTGAACAAGAGCTGGAAAGGGGTGTGCTGGAGGGGATTCAGGGAGAGCTGGAGGCAGAAGTGGGAAGAGGATGTGATCAAGCTATGCGTGATACATCAGTGAAATTCTCAAAGAATAAATGTTTTAATGTTTTAAAAAAATAGAGGACATATTACTTTAAAAATCAAAAATAAAAGAGAGGGAGGAGGGAGCGAGAGAGTGTGTGTGCACTGGGCAATAGAACGAAGAAGAGAAGCAAAGTAAGGCACCTTGGGTCCAGCAGATTGTGGATGTGAAGAAGATGGTTTCTCCAGCTCTGTCATTAGGATGGAAGTTTCACAAATAGACTAATAGCCAACAGGCCAAGAGGGAAAATAGGTCCCCCACAATGCCTAATCTCAAATCTTAACACAGACTCTGTGGCATCATGAGACAGATAAATGAGGCCACAAAGTTCACTCTCCTCCTGCCTGCCTGTGTTCTATTCAAAAACTCCTGTGTATATATTCCAACTATGTCTTGACTTTGTTGTGGAAGCTGGATGTCTGGATCCTGGCATGTTAAGTTAATTTTTTAACCTACTAGTGATTTACTATGTAGTCTCCCACATGTTGGTATACTATTGATATTCTGAAGATGACTGGAATTTAAACTTCAGTCACTATCCTCACCTTGTGAAGTCTGCTTTACATAACCGCTGCTTAGAAGCCAGAAATCATCCTGGCCTATGCCTAATGGACCAGACGTGAAGTACACTAACAGATCAATCTACGGTGTACTGTTTTCCTTCAAGACCATACTCATAAAGTCAATAAAATAATCCAAACAACTACCAAGCGTCTAACAACCTAACCCTCTCTAAGATAAACCTTTTTAGTGTCGGTGTTAGCCCTAAGCTCAGTAGCAGCAGGTCATTCTCATGAAGGCAGACTTCCATTGAATTATCCAGGAAGAAACGAGTCGGCTCCTGGTAAAGTCAGACAGTGAGTGAGCCTGGTGGCTATGGTGGTGCTCTGGGAAGGGAGATGGCCTCAGAGGAACAGCATTTGGGACTTACCCACAGGCCTGGTGCTTGCAGGAGCTGAAAAGACATAAAAAAGGAACGGCAGTGTAAGTGTTGGCATTCATGTGACACCCCTATGTTGCCAGGCGTCAGATGAGGAGGAAAGACATACCTGCTTGCAGCTTCCTTCGTGTAAGCCAGCTTCTGAAGAAAACAAAGACACGATGGCTGAGTTAATAGCAGTGATTGCACGGTGGGTAATAAGATCTACTCCACAGAGGTCACCAATGCCCTAACGAGCCAAAAGCTAGGCCACTAATCTCTAAGGACAAGCAAATCATGAATGCAGGTGTTGTGATTTTTAAAAAGTGGTGCAGGAGAGAAAGATGCTATGAGACAGAGTTCAGTGGAGAGGTTATTTTTATTGGGGAAAAGTGAATGGGAAAAGGGGGAAGGGGAGAAGGGAGACCAGCCTCTGGGGACTGGAGTGGCAGAAGAGAAGAGAGGGAGAAAGACAGACAGACAGACAGACAGACAGACAGACAGACAGAGAAAGAGGGAGAGATAGGAGGTGGGCAGGGCGAATGTGCACGGGAGGTGCTCTTAGTGGCTACAGCTAAGGACGTATACTCCAAAATCAGGGCAGCACAGATGCCAGAATACTAACAGCAGGTACCGATGATGTCACGTTTGTTTCTATAACCGTGCAAACATCCTAGCATTCTCTCTGCTTACGTGCCCTGATGTTCCTGTGTACTCTTACTTCAAAAAAAAAAAAAAGTGTGTACAGAAGATTAAGATGGATCCAGAAGGTCTAGTTTAAAGTTCCCATTTCTCCTCCCAGTTACAAGCACACACCCCACGTCCTTTCTGATTCAAAGGATCAGTGTTCTCATCTGTTGATGTGGGCCCATATTTCGATATGGCACAAAAGCCATTAGCCCGGTCGGAGCTGACCACATAGCTCTGCAGACAAGCTGTCTCTGCCCTTAACAAAGGCCAGGATGCCTGCTCCTAGCTTCTTTTGTTAAGATGTGGATTACCTGAGAAGAGATGTTTGACTGAAGCTGATGACTTAAGAGTTCAGATATTTGGTGCTTCCTTTCTTTTGTAATTTGGAAGGATGTCTTATAGAGATGCTAATTCAGGGCCTACCTGACTGCTAGATGCGGATGTGACTTGAGCCCAGGCACTAGTTTGCCTAGGTGATGGCGTAATGTGTTTTTCCCCTTCCCCGCTCAATTTGGTGTGGGTATATAAAATGTTTGGAGAATAAACGGCAATCGTGCCATTTCCATGATGACGGTGTAAGCTGTGTCAGTTCTTTTCCTCGCGACTCCGTTCCAGCCGGTTTGAGGAATTAGGGAATTTATGTTGGACCCTCACGGGCCACGACAGTTGAATGGAAAGAAAATTACCTAAGTCACTCTGAGATATCATTAAGTAATTTGCTCCTTTTCTTCCTCTACGGTCCCTCCCAAAATAATCTGTCACCTCATGCATTCAGTCAGTACATCAAAGCCGGTGAATATTCCTATAATTAAAAACCCAGACCACCTCCTTTGCTTCATATGAAAACATCAAACCACGAACACTTCTTGTGAGCAGTTAAGATGAATGTTTCAAAATAACTTCACCCTTCTTGCCTCATCTGCAAGGAGCACAGTGACTTTCCTGCCTGAACTCTGATCTTGTTGAGTCCCATTAGGGACTGGGAGGCTCCCAGCACTATTATCCCACCCTGTTCCCACCTGATCTGCCACAGTCTGTTGTAGAATATTTGTTTTGTTTAAGTACGTAAATATATGTTCATTGTATTTGTTTAATAATGTAAAGAGGAGTTGCTGTTTTACCTTGCCTGCCTAAGGCACCTGCTTGGTCTAATAAAATTCTGAACAGCCAATAGCAAGGGAGGAGGTATAGACAGCACTTCTGAGCAGGGAGAGCAAGTGAGAAGAGGAATTTAGTCTGGGGAGGGGGTGAGAAAGAAAAAGGAAAGGCAGGGAGACACCAGGGACCAGACAGACAGACATAGAAGAAGCAGAAAAGTAGGACATACAGAGTGAAAGAAAGGTTTAAAAAAAAACCCTGAGGCAAAACATAGATGAATAGAAACAGGTTAAATTAAGATAAAAGAGCTAGTGAGACAATCTTAAGCTAAGGCCAAGCATTCATAATTAATAATAAGTCTCGGTGTCTTTATTTGGGAGCTGATTGGTGACCCAAAGAAAATGGCAACTACAAGACCCCACAAATCCTATTTCTTTACTTTTGTCCATCACGTTCTTTCTCTGTCCCATGATCTGGTTAGGAGTCTCAGTGGCTTCCTACCCGGTCTCTCTGTCAACTGACTCTCTGTAGTAACCCTTCAAACAACCTTTAAGAGTTCAAAATTGGGCCAGAGACTCAGCAGGTGAAGGCCCTTCCCCCCAAGCCTGACAGAGGTCAATCCTGGCAGCCCACAAAGCAGAAAGAGAGAACTGACTCCTACAGAAGTTCCATAGTTCCTCCCTTGTTCTCACTCTCACAGTTTATTAATTAATAAATAAATAAATAATAAATAAATAAATGTGAATTTTTAAGACCAAGCTTTTAAGCCAGCTCCTTTGTCTTATCCCCTTACAACCCTGAAGTTTCCCGTCACCCACAGAGCCAAATCCAAGCCTCTTAAAACTCTCCCCTCCTCCCGTCTGACCTGTCATTTCTAGCATATCCCTCTACTACACCGGCCTAAACCATACCCTACAAACACAGTTTGTGTTGTTCCCTGCATCTGCCTGTCCAACCTCGCCTTTTTTGCCAACTCACATTTACCCCTTTAGACTCAAGCCAGACAGCGCATCACCTGTCTAATCTACAAGCTCTAAGTATTCATTGAAGCATATTTCCTAGACTTTCAAGTTAAAACTAAAGTCCCACTTGTAAGCAACACATTTTAGTGTAACATCACAAAATTCTGTTATTAAGTTAATAACCCCTTGTATATATTTCTTGCTTTAGTTGCTGATCCACTATTGTGGACACAATTTGAAATACACGGGGATGATACAAATATGAATACATGATTCTTTTCTTTGTGGAAGTCTTTTGGATCAATAACAACTGGAATGGGAGCTCCATAACACAGGGGAAAACATGCTTTGAGAGTTTTGTTTTGTTTTTGCAGTGCTGCTAATCAAACACAGGGCCTTGCACAGGATACCACGCTCTGTGCTGCTGAACAATATTTATATCCAAAAATATAAATTTTGGGAAAAAATAGTTCTGGATTACAAATGATTTTGTAATAAAGGGCAAGCAATGTATTTATTGTCTTTATTTACAAAATGAATAACACCTTGCAAGGTTGCTGTCCGTTAGCTATAAAATATGGGCGGTAAGGTTGCTGTCCGTTAGCTATAAAATATGGGCGGCATGGATGATGCATCTATTTTCATAATTTCTAAAATGAAGCAGTTATAAATATGACAGGGAAAAGGCAGACACCGTGTCTTCACTTGAACTGTGACACACCATGGCAAATAGATGAGTTCATTTTAAACACATAAAAAATTTGCACGTCTGCAAAATGTTTATGACCCTATAAAATCTGTCTTTGGTCCACCCATGTTTAGTAAACTATCCGCCTACCCAACTTTCTCCCACGTAATGAGATCACCACTGTAAAACCAAATGTTAAAAGAATATGGTACATCTTCTTTACTAGAAATAAAATTTAAAAATGAAAAAACGTGATGATTCATCTTGTTTCTTTTAGATACACTCTTATTTCATAAGGATCAAACAAAAATAACTCAGAGCTATTTGTTTAATAATAATTTTTCAGACCTACTTAAACAACTGGTTTTAGCTATTCATCCAACAATTATTTTCAGTATGTAATACTTGCAGCCAGTACTTGAAAATGATATTCATAAACTTCAAAGATTGCAGGGAGTAGAAAAATACATGAGGCTATTACTTTTATAATTTTATTTCAACAAATATCCATTAAATAATTTCTATAATTTCTGATAATAAAACATAGCAAACATGGCTGGCAAGATGGCTCAACAGGTAAAATCATGTGTCCTGCAAACCAGATGACCTGATTTGGATCCTTGGAGCCTATGATAGCTAATCTTGGTTGTCAAGTTAGTTATGTCTAGAATTAATTAAAACCCATACAGCTGGACAAACCTGTGAGGGATTTTTCTTGTTTAGAAAAACTTCAGTTAGGAAGACTGACCTTAAATCCAGCTCATTTGAGGTCAGAAAATCCATCCTAACTCTGAGCCACACCCTCTGGTAATGGCCCATATAAGAGGACATGGAAGAAGGAAGGGCCTGGTTTCTTGCCTGTTTCCCCTCACTCTTGCTGGCAAGCTTATCTGTCCTGCTGCTGAAGCATTCTTTCACTGGTTTTAGAAACTCTTTCTTTGAGATTCTAACATAGAGACCAGCTGTAACATCCAGCCTCATGTTGAACAATTACGGGATTTTTGAACTTACTGGTGGCAGAGAACCATTGTTGGATTAGCCAGACCGCAGGCTGTAAATCACTCTAGGAATCCTCTTTTAATATATAGATCCATTCTAGAAGATCTGCTCCTCTAGAGAACCCTGACTAATACAGAACTCATGTTTGAAAAGCCACGTACAGTGGTCTGCCTCTGTAACCCCAAGATTCCTAAGGTGGGATGGGAGAAACAGAAGAATCAGTCGGGAGTTCATTTATTTTGTGCAGGAGCAAAAAATTAAAAGAGAGACCTTGCATCAAAAACAAGGTGGAAGGAGAAAACTGGCTTCCAAGCTCTGCCCTCTGTATGTCTGCCATGGCACACGTGTGTATATATGCATGCACGTCCACATACATACACACAAATAAAAACAAATTGAACTAAAACCACATTCATACTTCGCTACATGTGCTAAATAAACTATATCCTCTAACTTAGAATGACTAGGATCCATTCTGAATGAACATATAAAGCAATTTGGCAATAAAGTTTAACTCACACAGTCCTTATCTTTGAATTTTTGCATAACATTATTTTGATACATTTACATCTATAAACAAGGCTGCGGCTGTTTCTGCATTAACAGTGTTCATTATGAAAGGCGAGACCTAGGGATATAAGACTAAGCTATACCCTAGGGCAGCTCACTCGGAAACCTTAAACCATGTTATCTTCTCTTCCTTTAGCCATGTACAACGATGCCTACAACAATTTAACAATTTCTCTCTTCCTTGCGACACTTACCTTCGTGATTAAGCTTCTATGTTCCATAGACTGACTGAACTGTGTGCCCATTTCAAATACACTTGTGGTTCCAGCCTCACACAAGTCCATCCAGTAACGATATTCCTCATGCCCAGGAAGTCGATCCCAAAACGTCCTGAAGGCTTCCCAGATGGCTTCCTGGCACACTGGAAAGTAGAGAGAGATGTGTAGAAAAGGATAACATGTTCTGTGGCTCTCATGATGATCATGGGACAACTCACTCCCCTTTCTCTGAAACACTTTTGGCCATAATATCTTTTCTGGAGGGTCATGAGGATGGCATTCAGCTAAAAACATCCTGTTCAAACTTTTCAGTTCTGAAAAAAAAATGGTACTCCCCAACTATTCCTTTATAAGGGGCATTAACTCACCTCTTAATGAACATGTTCCTTGTTTATTTTTTATTTCATGTTTATGTCTTATGAAAATGAAAGTTAGATTTAATATACTGTGTTAATCTGATGAGGGTCTCTGTCCCTCATCAGAGCAACGGACTGAGTTCCCAAAGTCCAGTTGAAGAGCAGAAGGAGGGAGAAGATGAGCAAGGAAGTCAGGACCGCGAGGGGTTGGTTCACCCACTGAGACAGTGTGCCTGATCTAATGGTAGCTCACCAAATCCAGCTGTACTGGGACTGAATGAGCATGGGATCAAACTGGACTCTCTGAATGTGGCTGACAATGGGGGCTGACTGAGAAGCCATTGATAAAGGCACTGGGATTTGTTTCTATTGCATATACTGGCTTTTGGGGACCCTAGTCTATTTGGATGCAAAGCTTCCTAGGCCTGGATGTAGGGGGGAGGGCCTTGGACTTCCCACAGGGCAGGATTCCCTGCCCTCTCTTAAGGAGGGAGGGGGAGGGAGGAGGAGGAGGAGGGGGGAGCAAGAGAGGAATGGGAGGGGAGGAAATGTAAATTTTTTAATGGAAAAAAATTAAAAATATATACTGTGTTGAATCTGTTTTATTAATAGACACTGCAATTTTAAGCTCCTGTTTTTAAACTGAAGTCATGACTTCTCAGCTTTTCAAAAGATGATGCTTTTGGACACTGCAGTAAAAAGACGCCTGATGACTTAAAGCCGGAAGAGGTGGATGACTTCAAGAAAACTGCGTCCCAACACAACATGCAGATGCACATATGAACACATGGCTGTAATAACATGTATAAGACATGCACAAGCCAGACAAAACCCCAGCACAGAGAGGGAGATCAGACAAAGTCCTGCTTCTAGCTCAGAGCTATTGGCATTCATTTGCTGGTGTGAGGGGAAGTCAGTTTTCTTCAATAGAGTGCCATTTGGTATACCAACCTCATTCCAGGACAGGCCTCATAGCCAGGAGTAGTGAACTTGAGGGGTTTTGGTTTGGGTTTTCTTAAGAGAGAAGGAACATGAGATAGGGTAAATTGAGAGTTGGGGGGATTGGGGAGAAGCTGAGGAGGAATAATACGGTCAAAGTACATTTAATGAAGTTTTCAAAGAATACAAGCTTTTGAAAAATAAAAGAGAGAAAATGACATTTAAAAGAGCCAGGAGGTTTTTGGGTAAAATGCAGAAATGCAAATGAATGTGATCTATTCTTTGGAAAACTTATTGGACATTTTTAAAGGAGCATTTGGAACTCCTCAGGGCTTGTAGGTTGAGGGCACACTGAAGCCGGGGAGAAAATGTTCACTTTGAGTAGTCACTCTCCAGCAAACACAACTCATGCTTGAAAATGGGAGATAATAGTCATTCATTTTTATACAGAAAAAGAAACAAATCCAGTTCAGGTGCACTCCTTGGCATCCACGCAAGCAAAGAAAAAAAATATGATTGCGCAAAAACTTGTATGAACATGTTTGAAATGGCTTTATTTACACTTGCCAAAGCCTGGAGGTCATAAAGACAGCCTTCAGTAGAAGAATGGAAAATAAACTCTGGCAAATCCACACAATGGAATATTATTCAATTATTATTTCAAAATGAGATTTCAAAGCACTAAAATTATGCACACTGCCAAATCAACAAAACCAATCTGTATGAGCCCAATAAAATTTGTGGAACGGCAAAAGTATGGGGACCGTGAAAAGATGAGTGTTCCTCAGGGGTTGGGAAGGAGGGCAATGAATAGGTGGAGTTGTTCTGAAGAACGCTGTAATCGTTGGTAAACATCATCATACCTTCACCAAAACCCAATGAATACACACCACAGTGAACTCCAGTGTAAGCTATGATTTGTTAATAATGTGCCAATGTTGGACTATCGATTGTAGCAAATGTACTGTATTAATATGAGATGTTAATGCTAGGCAGTTTAAGGAACTTTGCACTAACTTTATGGACATCATGCTCAATTTTTCTCTGAACCTATAACTACTCTGAAAACTTCATTGGTTTTAGAAACACATTAAGTAAAAATTATATCCAGGAGGTTTGAGATAGCTCAGCTGTTAATAGCAGTGGCTGGCTGCTCTTGCAAAAGAATGTAATTCAGTTCCCAGCACCCATATGGTACCCACAGTCACACTTAACTACAGTTGCAGGGAATCCAGTGCCTTTTTCTGGTCTCCAAGGGCACTAGACACATGTTGTCCATACAGGCAAAAAGAACCCCTCATACATATAGGATAAAAATAAACATTTTCTAAAAAGATTACTTGCTGCTCCTAGAGGCCCTGAGTACTATTCCCAGCACCCATATCTGGCAGCTCATAACTGCCTGGAACTCCAGCTTTATGGGGTTAAACACCTTCTCCTAGCCACTGCATGCACCCACACACATGGCATGCACTCACACAAATACACACACATATAAATTTTTAAAAATTATATAATATTTGTAAAACTTTGCTGTGTGAAAATAAAAACTAATTAAACGTACTGGCCAACCATCCCAGAGCATAAAATCTGAAGGGCCATTAATATATCTGTTACTTTTGCATCACTGTGAGCACTGCACACTTAAAGGAGAAAAGATTGACACTGGGTCAATATTTCAGAGTTTCAGACCTCATGGGTGGCAGCATGGTGGTATGAACATAGACATCGCCACAGTATGAACATACATTGTTCAATGCCTATGCAGCTTTATTCAAAGTAAAAATTAAAACAATCTAAGTACTTACTGATATAAAATGAAGGAGAAATTGGCCATACAGTTAAGTCAGAAGAAAATTTGTTATCTTAAGTTAATATTTTGTGTCTAGAATCTATTGAAATGCAATACCCAGAGATTTATGTCCAGCATCAGAAACCATAAAACTATGCAAATCTACTTTCAATTCAGATGGGCCAAAGTCACTTTAAAGACAACTGTTGACAGTCTCTGGGAATGTTCCTGAGCCACACAACAGATGAAGACATGAGAAAATCCAACAAAAGTGGATAAGGAAAGTGAGTCAGCTGCTGTAGACAACAAGGAAAGGACAGAGCAGGCATCTAACCAGGAGAGAAGAAAAGCTTCCTTCACCTGCAGACAAGAGCTGTGTGCACAAGTCCTAAGGAAGCCACTTTAAGATGCTCTGAACTAGTAAGTAATTACAACTAGGTTTCAGAATACAATACTGTATTATAATTTAAAAATTATATAATATTTGTAAAACTTTTGGTCATGGTGTTTATGACAGCAATAGAGACCAAGCTAGGAGCTTCTTTTGTTAGATTTTGTTGTTGTGTGTGTGTGAATAGTTGTTTGATGTGTAATCTATGTCCCACGTGGATCTTACTACACATTTAATATAATCCTATCAGAATAATGGTTGACGTCTTTGTGTATATTAATGAGTTAATAGTAAAATTCATTTTTACTATAAGGATCCCAGCACCCGGGAAGCAGAGAGGCAGGCAGACCTCTGTGAGTTCAAAATTAGCCTGGTCTACAAGAGCTAGTTCCAGGACAGGCTCCAAAGCTACACAGAAACCCTGTCTTGGAAAAAAATACAAAATATAAGCAATACGTTCCTCCCACTCAATCAGCAATACTGTTGCTTTCTTAGGATCATCAAAGGCCCTACAAGTCTTAGTCAGTGTTTACTAAGACCCTTTGAAGATATTACTATTATTAATGTCACTCCCATTTCAATGGTAACAAAATAGAAGTTTGCTGCGCTTAATGGCTTGTGACAGTCATCCCAGTACCTGGGACACTGTGCCAGGAGGATTGTCACAAGTTCAAGGCCATCCTGAGGCACATGATGAGTTTCAGGTCAGCCTGAGATAAAAAGTGAGACATTTAAAAGTATTTTTGAGAAACAGTATAATTCTCCTGGAGGTTGGAAAGACGGCTCAGTGATTAAGAGTATTTACTGGTCTTGAAGAGGAGCCAGTTTTGGTTTTCAGCACTAACACAGTGGCTCACCACTGTTTGTAATTCCAGTTCCAGGGAATCTGATGTCCTCCTTTGACCTTCATGAGCATCTGTCACAAACATGGTACACATACTTACATGAACAAAACACTCAAACCCTGTGTGTGTGTGTGTGTGTGTGTGTGTGTGTGTGTGTGTGTGTGTGTGTGTGTTTGAAAAGAAAAGAATAACTTTCTTGGAGACACAGAGCCAGCAAACCTACAGATCAAATATCATATGGGTCCCACTAACACTAGAATAATCATTTGTTGTTCAGCTGAAATTCAAGTTTTAACCGACTGCCCTACATTTCTATTTCCTAACCTGGCAGTGCTATACATACTTCATGAAAGAGTTATGGAGGGCTTCAGCCCATCCTACATTACTCCTGCAAAGAAGCTTTAAGCAACTAGAACCACACCCAGCTTTTGAGTTCCCATACCCTCCATGGCCACCGGGAAGATGTCGACTTGTTCTTCCTAGTAGGTACGGATGGCTCGTCTGCGTGCTTCCTGCAGATGTACCTCGCTTCTTCGAGCTGTCTTTGCAGAACCCCGGTGATTCTGGGAAGCTGTGCCTTCATTTCATATCGTTCTAATTTACGGAGTTCTACCTGCCTCTGCCTCCTGACTTCTGGGATTAAAGTCATGTACCTCTTGGCCCAGCTCAGCTATTTGATTTCTTGCTTGAAGTTCTGAGTTCTTTATATATTTTAGATCTAAATTCTTTGTTACCTATCTATATGTAACTAGCTAATGTTTGTTCCATTCTGTAGATTCTTTACTTGAATAAAAAATTCCTTGGTATCTGCATATCTTATTCTTTGTGCCTTGTCAGTCGTGGGTCTCTGTGTTACCCACATATACTGCAGATAGAAGCTTGTCAGATGAGGGCTGAGAGATGGTATCTAGCTCTTAGTATCAAGGTGAGCCATCAGAAGTGGTCAACCACTGTGCCCATGGAGTAGCATGATAGTAATAGGTTCTCCCTGGGGCCTATAATGTGTCCGGCCATAGCTTAACCTTCTAATGGTGCCAAGTATGGATTTCATCTTGTGGTGTGAGATTTAAAGTCCATTAGAAAGTGATTGGCTAGGCCAGCCTGGTCTACAGAGCAAGATCCAGAACAGCCAGGGCTATGAAGGGAAACCCTGTCTCCAAACAAACAAAAAACAAGGAAACAAAAAGTAGTTGATTGCTCCCATGATGTTCATGCCACTACTGCACCAGTGGGGATGTCTGGGAACAGAGTTCCCACAGCAGGCTAGTGTAGGAAGTCTGTCGCATGGTGGCTAAGACTGATGATTCCTGTTTCTTCCGATAGTGTGCATAGCACCGTCCAGCACTATGAAAGCTGGATAGGAAGGGATGAAGAGTCCAGGTGGTACCAGCTTGATTCTGCCATGTTCTATGATTCAGTCGTGTGGTGTCTTCAGTAATAGGTGTGACCGTGGAGTCTGGAGGATAACCACGAGCAATGGCAATGCCAGCAGTGATTGCTTAGCCTAAAGGAACAGATGTATTGCAAAACTCCAAGGCTCAGGGATCATTATGGAAAAGGGGCCGAAGCCAGAGGTGGTAAAATGACTACAGGAGACGTTGGCAGAGCAGGGCAGCTGCACATGGGAGCTCACAGTGGTTGTGGCAGCATGCAGAAAACCTGTGCAGGCCCAAACCAGACCAAATGCCAGCATGGAATGTGTGCACCTCCTGTGTGCCTGGTGCCCAGGGAAACCAGAAGAGGGCACCAGATCTCCTGGGAATAGAGTTACAGTTGGTTGGGACCCACCACCTAGTGCTGTAAATCACTATGGTCCTTTGGAAGAGCAATCTGCACTCTTAACACTGGGCCTTATCCCCAGTCCTTCCCCAGTTTTCAAAAGCATAAGAGGTAAAATATATTTTTATACTATGATCATAATAACAACCACAGTGTAATGCCATAGTTTAACTTACTTTTCTGAGGTCCCTGTTCTTTCTTTTTTTTTAATCATTTCTTTTATTTATTGAGAGGGCAATATAATTATCATTTCCCCCTTCTTCCCTCTCCTCCCTCCAAATACTTCCATATTTCCATATACCCTTCCTTGCTCTCTTTAATTCAAGTTCATAGCCTTTTTTTTCATTAGTTGTTGTTACACACATACACAGAGGGGGGGGGGAGGGAGGGGAAGAGAGAGATGTATGTGTATATTCCTAAATACATAAGTACAATTGTTTAGTATGTATAATGTTACTTGTATGTATATTTTCAGGGTTCCTTTTCAATAACCCAAATCACAGCACCTGTATTTTTGAATTCATTATTTTAAGGATGTTTCATTTTTCTTTTTGTTGACCTCTTATTTTTAGCAGTACTTCATGACTTTATAAAAATGAGAGCAAAATAATCACAAAACAGAAGTAGATTCCTTAATGGTTGGCCCTTCCTCTTTACTGTGGAATGAACAGCTGAGACAGCTGGATATTCTGAGCCATTTAAAGTTAAAATCCAGGCAGTGTAAATCACCTTGATACATGACCCACTGCCGTTCTCTGGTCCTTCATGTCCTCAGTCACTTTGCAAGTTCACTTCCAACCTAGGGTCCTACACAATACTTCTAGGTCTACGATTCCCTTTTAACAAATGAAAGAAAAGCCAGGCCAAGAGTGGTGGTGCACACCTTTACTCCCAGCACTTGAGAGGCAGAACAGGCGGGTCTCTGAGTCTAGCCTGGTCTACAAAGTAAGATCCAGAACAGTCAGGGCTGTTACTCAGAGAAAAAAACTCCATCGTGTTAAAAAAAAAAAAAGAAAAAGGAAGAGAAGAGCCTTTTCCTGAGTAAATAACCTCAAATACAATCAAGACTAGCATATTCACAGGGGCTGCTAAAACACTGTGCCATGTTATATTAACATAAAACACTACATATATGATATGTTTTCACTGCCATTAAATTTTTATTTTTTTAAAAACTGTAGTGTAGAAGAGAATGTCGAGGGACAGAAAGCTAAGATAATGAAGTAGCAGCTGAGGAAGACAATTGTACAAACTGGTGTCGGGGGGAAATAGTGAGTGCTCAATAAACAAACGGATGAATGTTTAATAGGGCAGGCCTGATGTTTGCAATCATTTCATAATCAACCTCTACATTTAGCTTAGTAAGATCACATTCATATAATAGCACTTTTTATTGGCTGTTGAACACATAAAAAGCAAAATTTGATAAATCCTTCAAATGTCTAAGGCATATGGACAATGTCCAATTAAGCAACGTTAGCAAGTGTAAGAAACATAGTGTGAATTCACATGGCAGAAGATATGAATCCAGGATCATATTGCCTAATCAATGAGACAAAAGCCAGGTGAGACCCCTGAGAGAAGAGTCATCTCTGGCATGTCCAAAGTACACAGTCAAGAAGCCCGTTATAGGGGGCTGGAGAGATGGCTCAGAGGGTAAGAGCATTGCCTGCTCTTCCAAAGGTCCTGAGTTCAATTCCCAGCAACCATATGGTGGCTCACAACCATCTGTAATGGGGTCTGGTGCCCTCTTCTGGCCTGCACGCCTACATGGAAGGAATGCTGTATACATAATAAATAAATAAATATTAAAAAAAGAAGCCCATTATATATTCATCTATAAAATAAGTAGGAAAGCACGGGAGTCTTTGTTTCTAAATATGTGCTGTGGGTATATGTAGGTAAATTACCACAATGAAAAATAAAAAAATTATATTTAATATATCCAGTAACACAGTAGTGCTTTCAAATATACTAAAAAAAATTTAGATATTTTTTATTACAATAATTTACACTTTTCTCTCAATTTATATCAACATGATTAAGTCCTTTTCTCACTAATATTTGGTTCATTATCACCTTCTTACTATAAAAGCGCACAACAGATGTAATGGTTGAATGTCATGGAGTCCAAGGGTTTGGCTATCTGCTTACCTCGGGCTTTAAAATACTTCACGTGGTTGGCCACCGCCTCTGCAGCGCTTTCATTGGGGCAAACTTTGACCCCATTTGGGAACAGAATCGATCTCCGCCTTCTAAGCAGCCACCTGCTCTCTGCCTCTGTGGGCTCTAAAAGCTGCCTGTTCCTGGGAGGCAGGGAAGGGTCAATGGACTTCTCAGGCAAGAGCAGGGAGACTGCACGCGTGGGTTCTTGCATCACTTCTGCAGAAAAGATGGTCTGTTACTGCAGAGAAAGGCCTGGGAGCAGAACCCGGGGCTTCCCGGGAAGGAGAGGCAAGACAAAAGGCACAAATAGAGACAAGCAGACATCTGCTTCAGTTAAACCTTTAAGACAATGCTCGAAACACATGCATGCACATCGAAGGAAGACGGACTCAAGCTTCTTCCCATCTAGCTAGTAATCCTTTAATTCAAGATTGTTTTTAAATTTAAGTACACACCAAATTTCAACGCAAGGGTGTAAGGTTTGAACTAGGAATTATTACCCAAATCATGGGAGATGATTTCTAAATCTAAAGCAGTTCAATAAAGCAATGGTAAAGATTAATAGTCATATTGTCCAACAGCAACAATGTCAAATATTACTATTTTGACTATATTAAAGGTCCCCAAGAAAACAAGTATTAGCTTTGAATTACCTGAGAATGATACAAGATTTCCTCCTGCCAAAAAAAATAGCAAAATACCCAGAGAAATCTTCCCTAAAAGAAGAAACATAATCATTTAGGCCAAAACCAAAGAAATGAGACGACAAAATGAGCACCCGGAGTTTGGAGGTTTCCACTAACAAATGTTCACAAGAAAAAGGCTCGCAGTTAAAAGTTTATGTCTGAGAGTGAGCAACCACTCTAAAACCATTGTCAATTGACATAAGTTTAAAAAAATAAAATAATAGAATAAAACTCGTCCTTTCAGAGAAGCTCTGGCTTCTCTTCTGACTTAATAGGGACACTGTGGAAACAGGGAGGTAAGCTAATTAGGACAGATGGGAAGAGAGAATTCTAATCTAGCCACCTAAGCGCCTTAGTAAGCCCCGCCTCCCTCAACAAGCCCTGCATTTGCAGTGTGCTTCACGGGCCCCTTTCCTCCCAAGGCTCTGACTCCATGCTCAGGCATGGTAGACTTACATGTTCTCTGTGTTTTCCTAAGTCAGAGACCTGTAAGCCACAAATGCTCATTTTCCTGCATAGGAGAAAATCCTTTGTAACCACTTCCTTTGCCTTCTTCCTTGTGCATCGTCAAGAATAATAAAAGGGGGCCCATGGGGGAGCTGCCGAGAGAATTAACAGATCAACTCATTTCACCCACACAGCGTGACTTAAAATACCGCCTGGCAAATATTGAGCATACAGCATAAACTATGTTAAAAATAACTGTTGCCAAATTTTCTATCAAACATGAAGTCCCTGCCATCTGAGACGGTAGTGGCATTGCAGTGGAAGAGTTCACCGTGACAGAAACAGGCAGAAAGACAACTTTTTTCGAAGCATTATGGAAAAGCCAGAACGAGCAAAATAGCAGGGAGAAAGTATCTACCAAGAATAGATACTTTAGGGGCTGTTTTTATGGGGTTCTGTGGACAGTGAGGTGTTTCCATGGCCTTGTGCCCTAGAACAACTGTCGTCAAGTTGGTTAGAGCTGACTACTTCTGATGGAAGTTTTTCTTAGTGGCCTTCCCATTGTGCCCTGAGGAAATAACAGCATATTCTTGGGATAAAAGAGTTCAACAGAGCCTAGATCGGCATTCGCAGGATATTCATCAAAGCATGAAGAACTCTTAGTCGACAAATGGTGTCTTCCACCAAATGGAATCATATAGAATTCTTTACTAGTAAAGATTTTCATCTACCTAAGCAAATAGAAAGCAAAGTTAACAAAAAAAATCCCTGTGGGAATTTGGGGTTACTAGTTTTAAAAAATTAATTTAGTTTTACATATTCTGGTGAAATTTTTGAAAAAAAAATACTATCTAAAGCACGTGTCCGTTAGAATCCTTAACGGTGTCACTGTCAATGTTCTCATGGCACGGGAAGAGCTTATCAATTATGTGACAGCCTCAAATAAATATTTCCGGCCCTTCTAAGAAGCTGGATTGCACAGTGATACCTGTAAAATATTAGTAGGGCTAAGAAACGTGAACACTTGAATCAAAGGGGAGAAGTTATGTCTTAAATATTTGTTGATGATTGCGAACACAGGAACACATCTCAGTTAACAAATACTGGTGGGAATTATTGTTTTTGTTATCCTACTCCAAAGAATGAAAAGCTCCTGAGAACCAAGGCAGTCTGGAAAACACTGCTGTACTTAAACTGAGAAAAACCTCCTCAAATGCAGAATGTTTCCAGCATTCGACGGCCTTGTAGTCCATGTGTACGTGGGATAAACATAATCAAATTTTTATACAAATTTCTAGGAACAGAAGGATGAATTATTCTGTATGATTATTCTTTGAGAGTAAGTGTTACAAACGGCGTTTTAGAAACAGGAGTAGCAATGTAAGTGTTACTAGGAAATGAGTAATCACCAGAATACTAGCATGAATGGGGACAGACCCCTGAGCAGTTGGTGGCTGGCTGCTGGGGGAAATGTCACTCTCCTTTGGGGTATGGCCACTAGTCGACTGTCAATGCCCCAGTAGAAGGCCCCCATATCCATGCTGACATGGGAAACACTAAATTAGACCAGGGAGCTATCAATCAACAACAACAACATAAAAAGAGGTCATGAAGCGAGATGAGAGGGAGGGTACTGGGGTGTTAGGAAGAGATGAAGTGTTTGCTTTCAAAAGAGGAAAGAGTTCATTTGTGTGTGTGTGTGTGTGTGTGTGTGTGTGTGTGTGTGTGTGTGTGTGTGTGTGTATTGGTGCGAGAAGTCCTTCTGTATGTGTTGCTTTTATTGGTTAATGAATAAAGAAGCTGCTTTCAGCCAATGGCTAGATAGAGTACAGCCAGGCTGAAAGAGATATAGAGAGAGTAGGCAAAGTTAGGGAGAAGCCATGGAGCCACCAGGTGGAACCTTAGCATGAGGTTTGTGGCCTACCAGCAAGGCTCCAGCTGTTGGCTCACCTCTTTCTCCTCTGGGAGCTCCATGGCTTCTGACTCCGCCTATTTTCAGTTTAATTTTCCCACCTTGCTCTACTCTGCCCTATCACAAGCCAAAGCAGCTTATTTCTTCATTAACCAATAAAAGCAACACATATACAGAAAGACCTCCCACACCAGGGTGTGTAGTAATATGGGCGGCAGGGCTGTGTCCCCGCCACCCGGCTGCCTGCCCGGCTAGCTTTACCCGAAATAATTACACAGACACTGTATTCATTTAAACACTGCTTTGGCCCATTCCTATCTAGCCTCTTCTAGGCTAATTCTCACATATTAATTTAGCCCATTTCTAATCATCTGTGTAGCGCCCCTAGGTGCGCTTACCGGGAAGATTCTAGCCTAAGTCCATCCTGGGTCGGAGCTTCATAGCGTGCGTCTTCCCTGGAGCAGGTAGCATGGCGTCTCTCTCTGAGGTGTCTGCTCCGGAGAGGAGAGCTGTCAAGTCTGACCTCACTTCCTCTTCCTCCCTTCCTCTGTTCTGTTTACTCCACCCACCTAAGGGTGGGCCTATCCAATGGGCCTAGCAGTTTCTTTATTGCTTAGCCAATGAAATCAACAGATTGATATATGACACTCCCACATCAAGGGTGTGTCTAGCAAAATGTTGGATAACAGACTTAGATTAGGCATCACTTGCTTGGGACTAGAAGTGCTGCAGGTACAAATTATGTCGAAAATCGAGTTAAAATGAACACATGAGAATGATTAACCTATTCAGAAGCAAAACCAAACCACGCATTCAGCTTTGACTTGGGCTTCAAAGTGGCATTCACATCACAAAACAATAGTCCATTACCTGGTTCCACATATACCTTGTTGAAAAATACGGCACACTGTTGTTACCATGGTAACTTTAAGTACATCTTCATCTGAGGTCTTCTTGACCCTTTGATTTCTCCAGTCCCCCGAAAAGAATACAATTTTACAGATGAGATCATTTGAATAAACACAGGCCACGGGGACAGCAGAAAAGTAAGATATACAAAACAGAAGGAAAGGAAGGTAAAAGGCCCCGAGGAAAACACAGATGAAAAGAAACAGGATAATTGAAGTTGAAAGAGCTGGTGAAACAAGCGTAAGGCCAAACATTCGTAAGGAACTAATTCATAACTAAGTCTCATATACAAAGAACCTTGTCTTCTGGCACGTGACGACACGGGATGACATGTGATGGGCAGCGTTTACAAAACCCCACAGAAATATGCCAGTTAACGGAGCAGAAGCACAGCATGAGTGAGCAGTTCCGTACTGCGGAGGAGGAAGGAGAATGGAGGACAGACAAACAGGCTGGGACAGGATGACACACTGAGGCGTTTCCCTTCCTGACCTTCCCCGCCAAAAAAAATAAATAAATAAAAGGTGATTTCTAAGACGTTTAAAACTTTCTCGGGCACTATCTGGTTGAAGAGGACTTACAAAATCAAACAAAAAAACTCATCCCTTCACCCCAATCTCGAGAGTTTTAAATTAAAATTTGTTATCTACTCTACAAATAATCTCCGGCTATTAGCATGCGTTTCACTGTCTGTTGCCTCTCACCAATATTCTACGCTAACATAGCTTCACCCGCTCTCAGAGAAACTCTTGTTTATCTGTCCAGAAACGAATGTTTGCTTTCAAAAACGGAAGAGCTCGTTTCTTAATTTATGATTAGTGTATGCATCTATGTGTGCACATGGACATAACATGTGTGTGGGTGAGCAGCGCACAGCTATGTGGAGGCTGGAGAACAACATAAAGTCAGCCATCTCTTCCCACCTTCTCACAGGTTCCAGGAACCAAACTCGGGTCACTATGTGTCCTGGTTAGTTTTTATGGTCAAGTTCATACAAACTAGCCACTTGGAAAGAGGGGGTCTCATTTGAGGAACTGCCCAGATGAGACTGACCTGAGACCCTTGGGGAATTATCTAGATTGCTGACTGATGAGGGAGGGCTAGGCCCATTGTTGTTTGCAATACCACCTCTGGGAGGTGGGCCTAGGCAGTAATGAGAAGCTAAACAAATAAAAAAAGCTAAAGGAAAAAGACGCCTATGCCCCAGTGGATGGCCCCCACATCCATGCTCCAACAGGAAGCAGTAATTAGACCAGAGAATTCTTAATAAACAACAAAAAGGGCATGAAGTTGAGTAACAAAGGGGATGTCACTGTGAGCATTTGCTGTGGAATATTATTTTAACTATGCAAATATGTGTTACTTTTGCTTATGTTGAGGACTATTACTGTAATTGTATAAAAGTGTGTTACATTTGTTTATGCTGTAATTGCTTAAATATGGAAAGATACATTGTATTTGTTTCACCTTGCCTGCCTAAGGCACCTGATTGGTCTAATAAAAAGCTAAATGCCCAATAGCTGAGTAGGGGAGGGATAGGCAGGGCTGGTGGGCGAAGAATAAGTAGGAGGAGAAATCTAGGCTGGAGAGAGAAGGGAGAAAGAGAGGGATAGTCCTAGGGACAGGGCTGGGACCAGAAGCCAGGCAGTTGTCAGCCAGCCGTGGAAACAGCAGAAAAGTAAGATATACAAAACAGAAGGAAAGGAAGGTAAAAGGCCCCGAGGAAAACACAGATGAAAAGAAACAGGATAATTGAAGTTGAAAGAGCTAGTGAAACAAGCGTAAGGCCAAACATTCGTAAGGAACTAATTCATAACTAAGTCTTCGCGTCAGGATTTGGGAGCCGGTTGAGGCCCCAAAGAAAGCTTGCTACAGGCATTAGAAGAGAGTAACAGTAAGTGGATATAAAACCAAAATGTATAAAACTTTCAGTTAATAAATACCAAGTATTATAAAAAGTAAGTATTTGCTTTCAAAAAGGAAAAAGTTCGTCTTTTGTGTGTCTAGCAAAATGCTGGCAGAGGAACTGAACCAGCAGTGTTCATCCATGGTTTCTGCCTCAAGTTCCTGCCCTGCTTTCTTTCCCTCAGGGGCTGTGACCTGTAAGTGAACCCCCTTTCCTCCCCGAGCTGGTTTGGTCATCATGTTTACCACAGCAACAGAAAGCAATCTAGCACGCTAGGCTTACACAGCAAATGCCTTTACCCACTGAGCCCCACGACCCCGGCGTGCATTTCCTCACGTGTACTGCTGGCTATTAGCAGTTATGGGAGCTGGATATCATGGGACATACCAGGAGCAGAAGAATTGCATGTGTTGGATCTTAGAATAGTTGCAAATGCATGGCTATATCTTGAGGGAAGGGGTCAAATCTATGCATGATATTCATGTATGTTTCATATCTACTCTTCATACATATGCTGAGCTAATTGTAAGCAGTATTTCAGTGTTTTGACGGCCACCCATCAGAGGTAGGAATGGAATTTTCTACTTGTCATAGCATGCTGGTGCTCAGAACACTTCAGATTTGGGAGTGTTCTGGATTGGGGCAACACTTATCTAATTAAGTTGCTCAACTTGAAGTATTATTTTCCTTTAAACAAAAAGACCTTCAAATTAACTGTACACCTGCTAAAATGTGAAAAAAAATTAATTTAAACATCCAATTACATGGTATATGCAGTACACAATAGTTAAAAATACAATTCTGGCATAATAAACATAAATATTTATGTTTTCTATATACTCCCATATCCATCCTGAGGTAATTTTATACAGTACATTTTTAGAGTTTTGACTGTTATCCACCACCACAGGAAGTGATTTAACTTTTACCCATCACAGAGGTGATAATATCACCCATTTCTAACAGTGTTTCATATTTAAGAAAAGATTACTCCTCAATTTAATGAATTGAAAACATGTTTAATATAAAATGTTGACATCCTCAAACCATTATTTCTACATGAATTTAGGAAAACAAATTTTAAACAGTCTCCAAAACATGATGAAGGACAGTGGTATCTTTGAAAAACACACAAACAGAAAAGGTCAGAAATTACAAGATCTCTTATACACTTGCTTTCCAAAATTAGATGTACAAAACAATTAAATTAACAGCCACTTTAAAAAAAGTTTTCTCGCCAACATACGTAAGTTGGGAATAAAATATGCAGTTAATAAGCACTTTCATGTAAAATCTCCAAAGCCATGTATCCTGAACAGTGCAAAGAGAGACAAGACCAGCTGAGTCTGAGGACACTAAGGATAACTGGCAACCCAAGTCACTTGATTTTGAAATAAAACCTTCAGACTTCTTAGTTTTATCTTAAATTTACTTTGTTTCAAATGCTTTACAACAGTTATAACTGTAAATCCAAGAGATGCTTAAAATAATATTCTAAAACCCATTATGATCGTATCTCCCTAAAAATATTTCTGATAGCATAAGATTCTAAAGTGCTTACTAGATAATACCACCATCATCACATAAATTCAGTAGAACTGTTACCTGAATATTTAATAAAATATTGGGTGCTGTATGAGTGAGATCCCTGAGGGATCATAATCTTTAAAACTATAACTTAAAAATATAAAAGAAATAAGAAATCTGGCTTTGCAGATGAATCATGGGTAACCAAACTATAAAATTACATATTTGGTTCTAAATAATAAATAGAAGTTTAAAAGTATTTTCTCTGTTAAAATTATGAGGACACCAATTTTATCTTTTATAGAAACTGTATACACACATTCTAGGGTAATGTAGGAATGAATATTTATATAGCTATACCTCAAATTAACAAAGCTTAGCTACATAATTTTTGAAAACTTATTTGGTACTTTAAAGTGTGTTCCACATTTATCTGAACAAATGAACTCACTTCTCAGTCCTCTACCTGTGACATGTGAAGAAGTGGGGGAGGGGACAGTCAGAGCGGGGTGGGGGGGGTGGGGGGGTGGAATTGCATTTAGCAATTGAGAATAATAAGCTGCACTTTGAAAGGGTAAATTTGTATCTAATGGTTTTCCTTTTTTTTATACTATACAGAAGGGATGCCGTGAATGGCATTTTCTGAAGCCTTGATACTAAGTTCTTTTTAAAAAAAATACACAGTATTCATACTGCATGCTTGAGCTGCAAAGAACAGAGTTACAATATGATGTGACTTGCCAACAAATTTGACAAGTACTGGGGCTGGCACCAGGGAGAACCCACCTCCCATCAACACCCAGTCATGTGGAAGTACAGATCACATAGGTTTATTACTTACGAAAACATTCCCACATTACATATGCTATTGCATAATCCAAGCATATTTAATCATAAAAATATATTTATGAAATTTTAATTTCTATAAGTGCTTCTATGACACCTGCAGCTGTAAGAGCCCAACGACTCAAACAAGATACCATATACATTTCAACCATTTATGAACTACTGCAAGTTACTTTCTTCTCTCTAAGCTGACACGATGCCGGTAAGCCGCTTGCCGGGAAATTTAGAGAGCACGAGCCACGTCTGCACAGATGAACTAATGACTGCTATCCTTCTGTTGCTGCAAATGAAGTTTCAAAATGAGCTCTCGAATATCTTCCCGCTTGGTCTTTATTACATGGCGAGGAAACCATTTCTCCAAGTGAATTGGGAGTTCAAAGTTAACAATGGGATCCTAAAAAGAGAAAAGAAAGAATGATATTAGTGTGACATCATGATTTCAATTTTTTAAAATCTCACTTTTGTGGGAAATGAAAACATGACACCTTTCGAAAATCAACAGATTGCTGCACACCATACCACAGCACTCACATAAAGCACAAAATTAGTTTTCAGTTTCTCAGCTGGGTAACCATGGCCACAATCAGCTTTAGATCATTTTCATAAATTGCTAACTTCTGAGCATTAAAATGAAATAGTCTACTCTGTTCCACTGCATTCTGAGTGGTGCAATAACCGGTAAAGAATGACTCAGCAGAACTCAGAAATCAGACACATGTTAATACTGTTGAACTATTATGGAGAAAGCCTGGTAATAAAGATTTCCAGAGATATAAACATGAAAAATCCCACTAAAAGTCATCTTTTAGGGTAAGAAACAGCTTTCTGAACTACTACATTTCCATGGTGTTAATTTAATGGCAAAGTTAAGTTACAACTAAGAAGTTATTTCTCCTGGGTTAACTCTTTTTAGTTGCTAAGGAAGGCTACCCTTAGCTGGTATTCATAAATCTGAAGGATAATGTAAGGACTTACATCTTGGAGAAGACAGGGTGAGAGGATGGACTGACTGGAATCTCGGAACCTATATGGGCCAATGCCTATAGTGGTACATTATTTGTGCTTTAATACATAAAGCTTGCCTGAAGATCAGAGGGCAAAGCAGTCATACTAGTCAGCCATACAGACCAGGGAGTGACAGCACACACCTTTAATCCCAGGACTCAGGAGACAGAGGCAGGTTTGAACTCTATGAGTTCAAGGCCACCCTGGGCTACACAGATCCAATCTGTTTAAAAGAGAAACACATCTCATACAAAGATGATCCCAGCACTTGGGATCCATGCCTTTAATCCCAGCAATAGGGAGGTAGAGACAGGAGCGATATGGCTGGGCAGAGAGAGGATTATAAAGGGGGACAGGCACTCAGTGTGGTGTGGAGTCTGAGGATTCGTGGAGACAGGACCTCACCCCTTCGGTCTGAAGATTTGGTAGAGGTAAAAGGTCTCTCTAGTAGTTGACTGCTTTGCTTTTCTGGTCTTCAGCTTGAACCCCGTATCTGTCTCTGGGTTTTTGTTATTCGTGCTACAAATGCCTATGTGGTGATTTACTGCCTGATATTTTTACTAGAATTTGTCCGTTTTTTTTTTTAGGGAAACCCACTGGTTCCTCAAGACTCATTTTTAACCTGTTTGATGCTACATCAGTACACAAAACATAAGTTTAGAATTTTTAGCTTTTCCCAGGAATTTTACACTGTGATTCTGTATTTAACCTATATTCTATTATTGATCAAGGCTACCTAAAATTGGAATTATGAAACTAAGTAAGAAAATGTCACTAATGACGCCCACTGGATATTCTACGCCTTAAATCACAATCTACTTGGAATCAATGCTAGAGGACCAGAACTGTCAGCATGTGATGAAGTTCCAGTGTGGACTACAAGGGGAGACTAAACACAATGTAACAATTGTGTGATAAATCTCTATAATGCGCACCATCTTTTACTATGCAGTATCTTCCTCCCAGTTCTAAAGACAAAGGAAAATCTGAAGTGCAGGAGAGAATTCTCTACAGAGACCTCTGGTCAAAAACATATCACACTAAGCAACACTGCTGGTAACGACGAAACTAAACAAGTTGGTGCTGAAAAGTGCTGATTCCCTGCCATTTAAAGACTTGTATTTAGTTTCTCTGCATAAAGCCTCTATGAAGTAGAAAATCACAGCCATGCTTCTAAGTGTTTCCTCAGCTATGATGTCCTGAGCTTTTTAAGTAAATGGGTATTTTTTACATCTGGAAAATTTTCTTTAGTATTTTATCTGCCCTACTGGCACCTTCGCTAAGCCTTCTAGGACTCCAATTATATAAAAATGAGACCTGCATCCTATAGGACTCGGCTTCTTCGTTACATTCTCTTACTCCAGAATTACCTGTGGACACTTTCTGTTCCTATCCCCTGCTATAGCTGGTGTGCTCCAGGTGTGTCCAACCTGCAGCCCTGAGGTCACGTGCATCCCAGGACAGCTATGAATGCAGCACAGGGCACAGGGTAGTGCTGTATTGCAAAAGGCTTATGTCAAAAGGTTAGGCAGCCCTGCAACCCACCGAAATGAGGATCTTAGCCTTTTAAATGAGAGTTTCTGTTTCTCATCCTCCTGGCTCAGTCACCTAATGGCACCTACATACATGTATCAACCACATTAAGAACTCCACTCAGGTTCTTAATAGACTGCTGTATGTTTTCAACTCTAGAATGTTCATTTGATATTTTCTGTATTTCATGTCTTCATCCATTTTGTTCATATTCTCATATCTGGGTCACTTGTGGCCTCCATGTCTTTTCTATATGTCCTTGCCTAGTCACATTTTCCTGCCTCTTCTTGGTCAGAATTTGTAACTGTACATTGTAACTGTGAGTTAGAAGGGAAATCTGTGTCTGCACGTACCTGGAAGAAGCTCTCCACATACTGCAGCAAATAGACCCCACAGTCGCTGCTATTGTCCTGCTTAGGGACTTTAGGGCACAGGTCCACCATGCTGGTTTTACTGAATTCACGGTGAGTTTTTCGCTTAACTTCCCACTCTACTTCTAGATACCTGAAATAATCAATAAGGAAAGTGACTTGAGTGGAAATCTTGATCAATCCGCAACACTTTCTACAAAGGAAGAAAACCTCTCCTTGACAAATCTGTTGCTTCAGATTAAATTTCAACAAACCATAATTTATGAGTCTTCACAAACGCTGTGAAGAGTGATGGGATTTTCATATAAAATCTAAAGTTTCTTAACAACTTAGTGTTCACAGCACTACTTCTATTATGAAGGAAGTGAAAGCACGGCTTTAACATTTGTTTTCAGCGCCTGTGTCAACTCCTCTCTGGTGCCCAGAGGCAAAGGCACCTTCTATCCAAGTTTCCTGCTGTGAAGCCTCACGACCTGGGCCAGATCCTCAGGACCCGCATGGTGGAAGGAGAAAACCAAATGAACAAGCTGTCTTCTGACCTCCATAACTAGGCCTAGGCACAAGCGTGCCACGGTCCCACAGCCCATCCGCATGATTTTTAAATTTCTGTAAAAAGATCCCCTCCCCCCACACACAAACAGAAATTGACAGTTTTCTACTTTCTCCCCATACATGCACAAATAGAAATTTACAGGTCTCCACTTTCTTTTCAAGTTTTATTTTTAATAGTCACTAATACCCGCAATTTTGCATAAAATTATGGTTTTGTTCAATTACAAATAAAAAATTTGAATTTACCTTTGACAAATCTAAATCCTTCACTATTAACACATAATAGAAGATGCTGCTGGCGGTCAGATTTTCAGGTTCATTTAAGTATATGCTAAAAATAAAATTACTAACATGGTGCTATCTGTTTTTCCACTGTGGCCACGATCTCACTGTTCTAGTCCACTGTCCTACAAAGTTGACCTTGAATTTATAGTCCTCTTGCCTGTTAGGTCATAACACTGCCTCTGAGTGCTAACATATGCCAACCAACCCCACATCTCCAGGACTGTTTTTAGTATGACTTAAGGTAGTTACCAAAGTTCTGAGACTTTAGAAAACAGACTGAAGGTAGAAACTGTCATTACTTACTCTCGTAAATTCTGAACTGTGTTTTGTATGGAAGCAGCTTTCAAGGAGTCTAGTATGAGAATGCAGGGCCTTTAAAACACAAAGAAAGAAATCAAGACAAACAGACTTATACAAAGATGGACACCAAAGTACAAGCAAACAAAGGAGACATCCAGGTGAGTGAGACAGTTCATCATGTTATTGCCTATAAGTCTCATAACCTGACTTCAATACTGGGACCTCACATAGTAGAAGGAGAGAACCAATTCCCAAAAGCTGTCCTCAAACCTTCACATGAGTGCTATGTCATAGACACACGTGCGCACACAGACACACACACGCAGTAAATAAATAAACAAAATTGAGGGCTGGAAAGATGGCTCTTTGGTTCAGAGCACTTGTTCTTGCAGAAAATATGGGCTCGGATCCCAGCATCCACATGGCAGCCTACAACTGTCTATAACTTCAGTTCCAGGGGATCTTCTGACCTCTGCAGTGACAACAGGCACACATGTGGTATGCATATACACATGCAGGCAAAATATTCATACACGTAAAATAAATATATCTTTAAAAATATATAAATATGATTTTCAAACCTTTATATATTATTATAACATATACTTACCGTTTACACATTTTCTTTGGTACTGACATATTCATCTCGGTACTCTGAAATAACATGAATTTTTGTGTTTGCAATTTAAGCTAGTTTAATACATTTAATAGCCACTTATTCCTTAAAGTGTTTCAAATACTGAAATTAAATTTTCAAGTAAAAGTTCTTTCTCACCACTTAGCTTCCGAACAGATCGTGCTAACTTCCATTTTCCAAAACTCACTGACAAAGAACTCTCACACTGACCTCACACAGATGCTTTAACCGGGCCTATGCAATAACAGACAATTTTATTTTTATTCATGTATTATCTTAAGGATAAGTAAGATAACTTGTGTCTGCACACTTTCTGTAACCCAATTGAGGCTGTAGAGACACATTTCTTCCTTTGAAGCACAAGAAACGGTTTTAATCTGCACTTGGTCTGAGCCAAAGGCTGAGAAGCAATCCAGGTACTTATCTATGATGAGAGGAAAACCATTAGCAATTGTGAGCTTTGCTGACAATGGTTTTGTTCATAAATTCCTGACTTAACAGATCAAGCTGACTGTTCTAAAGACCACCTTAGTAATGCCGTTATTTCTCTAAAGGACACACAATAAACCTCTGAGAGAGGAAGCTGACACAATCTAAGCAAGTCAGCAAGAATGGTAACTTCATGTTCTTTCCCAAAAATTGTTGAAATAATCAAAAAGGAGCACAATTTAATTATGAGCCATTAATCCCGTCTCCATCCACTTAGGCATAACATATTTTATTATAACATATTTTATAGTTAAGGTTGTCATTGTTAAGAGTCTTCCGTTCTCCATGTCTGCGCAGAACAAACTTACCTGGGAATCCTCGGCACTGGACACCACTGAAGTGGGACGCAGATCATTGTCTAATAACAAAGAAGTCACTATGAGTCTTTGGTGTGTGTTAGCACAGATAACTTAGATAATCTGAGCTTCAACATCTATCCACAGTACTAATTAAAGAAAAAATAGTTCCTACGGTCAGTATTTCGAGAAAACTTAGTCAACGGATAAAACTGTTTAAGAGTTGGCTGTTATCACATGATATAGAAACCTCAGAAAGAAAACCTTAAATACAAATTGAATGGGCCCATTTCCTCCCAAAACACTAACTTCAAATGTTAGCAAACTAATAAAAATGTTATGTTAATATGGAGGGTAGTGAACTTTTCACATCATGGTTCTAACTTTTGAAGCTCAGAGGATAAGAAAGGACAGAAAATACACAGGTGCCCCAACAGTTCCCCCTCCCTAGGTTCTAAATAGCATAAGTGAGAAAAGCTATTACCAATTTTGCTTGCTATTTATGTTACAGCTACAAAACATTTAATTTTTTATTTATTTTTCAAAGAAATGGGCTTATTTTCTTACTTAAAATTTTGTGTCACAAGAAAATTATAGAAGAATTTCTATAATTTCTATTAACTTTGTTCTGAATTACTAGTATATAAGAAGTGTTAACTTAGAGACTTTAAGCTATGCATGGAGAGTCATACCATGAGTTCTGAGTCATGTTAGCAAAGCTAGTCTCTTAAAATGCTATAATAAAACTTAGCATCAACAGTATGGCATTTTGTATAATACTGGGTGTCGTGAGAATTTCAAACATTTTGTACTCCTTTTAATAAAATAATAAATAGGTAGGCTGTTAACTTCTTATTGTTTCGATCAATCTGCTTGTTAATGTGGTTATTATTAGCAATGCCTATCACCTATTATTTTGTTGTCATGTTGAGATTGTTGATCCTGGGACTGTTGGGATGCAGTTTGTGGACAGTCTTCATACACAGCCTCTTCTAACCATGGAAAACAAATGACTGCGAGATACCAGTGAGACCTGTTGAAAAGGACAGCAATTTCAATAACACGCCAAATCTACACAACACAGAAGACTTTTCTAGAGCTGCACCTGTGGGATCAGATGTGATAAACTCTCATGGAAGATGGAGCACACAGTCCACACTAACAGACACAATTTACCGAGCCACAAATGAACGTTTGTAATGCACGGTTCGAATAGTTCAAATGTCATCTACCTTCATGCATTCAGTGTTTTATTTGCAGGATCTCTATTAACAAAGAGACCAATAACATCACTTTTTTGAATCAGAACTTAAGAAATGTATTCTCTTCTGATATTTTTAGTTTACAAAATATTTCTTAAGACAAAAAAATTAATTGTTTTGGTTATTATAACATTGAAGAAATTTATCTTTTTTTTTTTTTTTTTGGTTTTTCGAGACAGGGTTTTTCTGTAGCTTTGGAGCCTGTCATTTTTCTATTAAAAACTTAAGTGATCTTTGAATTTATATATATGCCATACTTTTTACTGATTATGCCTTGAGTAGTTTTCTTGAATCTTAACTGGTTTTCAAATAATCAAAAGTACTCACGACTCATTTACAGGTACAAAGATGTAGTCTTTATTAAAGATGTTTATGTGACGGGTCCACGTCCTCACTCTCTTATGTCTTCTCTGAGCCATTCTAGAAATATGAAAAACATGTAGATTTATTTTAAAAGTTGTGAGGTTTATTAAACCACTGACTTCAAAGTATATAATTTAACATACCAGAAATATATTTAACTGTTCTTATGTCTGATTACGATAAACAGTAATGGAATAAACAGAGTAAAGGCAGCACACTGCTAAATGTTTGGTAGATCCCAAAGTGGCTCAGCAACTGATCATAAACACGCTTAAACCTAACTCTTTCTGCTTTGCTCCTCTTGGGGATGATGTAAAGTATCATCAAACCTTAACAAAATCACCCAGCCGTTCTCTCTGTGGTAAGTGGCTTTTTATCTTGAATTTTAAAAGATAAACTTCATCTCCCTTCATTTCACACACACAGAAATTACAGGCCAAGGCTAAGAGCTCCCACTGATCCTCATCCATTTTCCTTTTAGCTCTTCAGCAGATATTTGTTCGCTTCCAAAGAACAAATAACGAAAACAACCTGAGCTCGTCTGAAACAATTTATAATTTAAAGGAGGGAAACGAAAACACAGAAGAAATAACTAAATACAATGTCAAAAAAGGCACAAAGAGTTTTATATTAAATCACCTAGAATAGCCACCTTGAACACACACATACATACACACATGTTATGCTTTTTTTAAAAAAAACATTGGGGGAATTATAGCAAAACAATTTTGGATGTTAAAAAAAATCTACAAAGAAAATGGGCACAGGGTGGGGGGGCAGAAGGGAGAGCAGAAGGAGAGGAAGAAGAGGAGAGAAGGGAGAGCAGAGGAGAACTTGGGGGAACGGGATAGTCGAGATAGAGGAAGGACAGAGATGAGAGCAAGGAAAGAGATATCTTGATTGAAGGAGCCATTATGGGGCTAGCAAGAAACCTGGCACTTAGAGAAATTCCCAGGAATCCACAAAGATGACCCCAGCAAAGACCTTAAGAAATAGTGGAGAGGCTGCCTTAACTGGCCTTGTTCTGTAGTCAGATTGATGACTATCTTAAATGTCACCATAGAACTTTCATCCAGCACCTGATGGAAGAAGATGCACATCTAAGCACTGGGCTGAGCTCCCAAAGTCCAGCAGAAGAGTGGGAGGAGTGAGAATATGAGCAAATAGGTCAAGACCGTGATGGGGACACCCACTGAAACAGCTTAACTGAGCTAATGGGAGCTCACCAACTCTGTCCGGACAGGGAAGGAACCAGCATAGGACCAAACTAGATCCTCTGAATGTGGGTGACAGTTGTATGGCTGGGGCAGACTGCGGGGCCACTGGCAGTGACACTAGAATTTATCCCTACTGCTTGTACTGGCTTTTTGAAACCCATTCTCTTTGGATGGATACCTTGCTCAGCCTAGACATAGAAGGGAGGGCCTTGGTACTTACTCAAAGCAATGTGCCTTACCCTCTCTGAGGAATGGATGGTGGTGGGAAGGTAGAGGGAATGGGAGGAGGGGAGGGAGTGCTAACTGGAATTGGTATGTAAAATGAAAAAAGATAGTTTGTTTTCTTTTTAAAAAAATAAAAGAAAAAGAGAGAAAAAAGAAAAGAGAAGAGAAAAAAAGAAAAGAGGAACTTAAAGCACAAAAGAGATTTCTGAGTTCTGGCTCAGTGCCTCAGAAAGAAGTCTTCTATCTCAAGTAATATAGGAAATACACATCTTTGTCTCACCATGTTCATCTGAAAAACATCTAACCATATGAGTAAACATAAGGACTAAGAAAGAATCCAGAATGCACTAAAAAAGATATTACAGATTAAACACCATATGAAAAACTAATTATTATAAGTAAAATAATCAGAAGTTATGTTTATTGAATGTTTTCATTTTAACTCAATAATTATGAAAATTAGAAACAATTACTTCAACTAGTATAAAAACTATTAACCTGTTTTACATTTGAGAACATTACAGGTGGAACACCTAGTTTGCTTTGTTATGCTGATGTTTAGTAGGCTTCATATTTAAGATAACCTAATTTGAGAATATATCAGACATAGAATGAAGCAAGGATGATAGGAGAAAATACAAAGAACAGGAGCTGAGGAGGTGGCTCAGCAGATAGAAGACTCTAGAGTGGAAGGAGAGAATTAGCTCCTGAAATGACCTCCATCCACACACATGTGTATTCACACATTCACACAATACACTAAATAAAAATATGAAGGCTTCATATGGTACAACATAGAGCTCTTGCTGTGAAATACAAGGGCTAGAAGAGACTTCAGAAGAAAACATGGAAGGGCTAAACATTTCTGAAAACTGACACAAAGTAGGTTGACTATAGATGAGCAAATGTTGTGAAAAAAAATTAGGGAGAATAGAAAAGTGCCAAACTTGCATAGTAATGAGTATGTATGCCATTTATCCTATAGTTGACTTAACACTAGTAATTTGGGCCTTTTGTTATAAAGTGATACTAAAATGTTCTTCTCTTGTTGCACTACTTTAGATTATGTCTTTTAAAAATGAGTTTGTAGGGACTACTACTCCCTAGCTATTTGTCCTTTTCTAAATATCCAATCCTTAATTGGCCCCCTTTTTTTTTTCCATTTAAAGAATTAGAATAAGGGCTGGAGAACTGGCTCAGAGCACTGGCTACTCTTCCAAAGGACCTGGGTTCTAAATCCCAGCACCCATATGGCAGCTCACAACCGTGTGTAATTCCAGTTCCAGGGTATCTGATGCCCTCTTCTGACCTCCAAGGGCACTGACATATATATACACACACACATATAGACGAAGAACTGGAATATACTACATGGGTCCTATGTATCTAAAAGCAATGTAATATGAAGAATAAAAGAAATGAATAAAACAATGGAAGACAGATGTTTAAAAAATAAAAATAAAAACTCTGGGATCCATTCATTGGGTTCTAATACAGATTGCTGGGCATGGGCAAGAGTTTGTAAAGTGTCTGAGTTTCTACTATCTAATAAATAGTAACTACCTCTTCATTTTTGCCTAGTCCTATCCACTGCCCAATAGCTTTAATTCCTAAGCAAGACATAGTTTAAAAAAATACTGAATAGAGAAATTTAGCAAAATTGCACAAATAAAAATGGTTTTCATATTATATTATACTAACTTAATGAAAAGTAGCATGTCAACAAGGAACTAACCAGAAAAAAAAAACAAACCACAGCCCTACATCTTTGTTACAGAATATAACGCAGGAAAGTACACATTTTTAAAAGGCCAGTGAGGTGATCAGAGATTAGCTCAGCAGGCACTGCTCTAGTCTAGGGAGGACAGTAAAGAAAGCAGCAGTGCCCCCAAGTGGAAGTTAAAGGGCCAGCAGCCATGTCCAGCAAGAGATACGTGCAGAGGAAATACAACCTCTGGTAAAAACCACATCAAAAGTAAAAACGATAGGGAAGAAATAGTCTGGTTTTTCATTCCTTGCTCTCTTAACTTCAAGTATCCGCACTGAAAATGCAGCCAGCAAGAACCAGCATCACACCACCTCCCTCTTACAGAGCGAACAGTGAAAGGATAAAAATGGTTCTCACGGCTGACAAACCAGGGACCTGCAAAACTGTTAATATGCTTGCTCTTGGGGTTAGTACAATGAAGACACTTCACTCGGAGCATGAAAATAGCAGTCTCCTTTACCTTAAAACTTAAGAGTTAGAGAGCTGGCTCTGTTGATTGCCACACCTGCTGCCAAGCCTGGTGACTTTCGTTCAATCCCCAGGCTCCATATGGTAGAAGGAGAGAACGGACTCTCTCTCTCAAATTGTACCTTCACACGCATGATACACACATATACACACAATAACTTCCTTTAAAACCTTAATTACATTAGACTGACTTACGAGAGATCTGGATTATCTTCTGTTAAATTATTTTCTTTTCTGGTCAAACATTTATAGAAAAAGCTACTAAAAATGTGACTTCGTTCAACAAGTTCATCTGAAGCCTTCTCCAGCAGCAGATACCTGTAAAGGAGCAAGCCCACAAAGTAAACTGTGTTTAGATTTTACTCATTTTCTTCAGTTACCTTTTATAAACTAAAAATTACTGTTATATCCAGCTAAATTCAAAGAAATTTTGCATTTTTCTATGATTTGGGCTTCCAGCTTCTCTTTTAGTTATTTTAGTTATTTCTTGCCTTCCAAAACTACCCCTTAAATTAGAAATTGCACCCTTATTTAATAAATATTTACCAAGTTCCTAACATGTATTAAGCAGCACATTTACACAGGACACACAGTAGAAGGGTAGTATCTGCAACTTAAAGAAGTAAAAATAGAAGGAAATGTTGACCAAATAATCACGTGAATGTGATTAATGTATAGATTAGAGCACAGGAAAGAAAAAGGGTAGAGAGAGAGAACTCAGGACAGCTTGCAGCTTCTTGTATCTCTCTCTCTCTCTCTCTGTGTGTGTGTGTGTGTGTGTGTGTGTGTGTGTGTGTGTGTGTGTATGTGTGTGTTGGGGTAAGGAAAGTATTCAAGTTAGAGAACAATATCCCAAAGTAAAAACAGGGAATGGGATCCAGAATTCACCCAGATGAAGAATGGAATATACTCCTGCCAGTAAAACTGGGCAATGTCATAATTCATGACACAGGACACAGTACTCAGGAGAGTCTCTCCTTGGTAACAGAAATCAGTTTGTTGGCCTCATTTTAGCAAGTGATAAGGATAACTATCTTTAAAACAAGACTTGAAATTACCAGACTACTTCCAGGTATTGTAACTGTGTCTTAAAAACTGACACATTTATAGAAACGAAACAACACTTAATCGTCAACAAAAATCATAAAGCATTCAAAGTTACAAAGTATGACTCATAAAGAAAACTGCTGAGCAATGGTAGCACACACCTTAATCCCAGCACATGGGAGGCAGAGGCAGGCAGATCTCTATGAGTTCGAGGCCAGCCTGCTCTACAGAGTTACAGGACAGCCAGGGTTACACAGAGGAACTCTCAAAAAGCCAAAAGAGAAAAACCAGCAATGATGCCAATTGTTTCTTTTCCATCCCCAAAGTGTTTGAAATTTTGTAAATATTTCCTTCACCACAATACAGAGTGTTCAAAAAGTACACATCAAAAAATCAACACATTAAAAACTAAGTCGAAACAGCAAGCAATAACTCTTCTGACATGTGTAGTGTCTACAGATTGTGAGAGAATACAACTGAATTAGTCAACTTCAGTACAATTCTTTCTGGTAGGCAAAATGCTTTCTGAATCTGAAATTTTGCCAAGTTACTCTTAACTAAAATTAAAAATAGTTCAGATACAGATACTTATTTTCAGGCAGGGGAACAGCTCAACAGCAGAGTTCTTTCTTTATATGCAAAAGGCTCTAGGTTCAATCCTGAGTACAACTGAAAAAAGGGCGCTTAAATTTTACAGTAAAACCTTTAAAACAAATGAAATCATTATTGTACTTACTTAAGATAAAAGTCAATGATTACATCGTTAAGAAATTCTCCTTCTTCTAAACATTCCAAATCTTCATTAGTTACTCCCAAGCCCCCTTTGGTAGGTGGTGGAGGATAAACAATCAACCTTTAAAAAATAAAAATAATTTAAAGTATAATTTATATTATATAAAGTATATTTATATATAACATGTAATATATTTATATAAGTTACATTAATAATGAGGACTGATGAGAAGCCAAAGACAATGGCACTGAGGTTTGATCCTACTTCATGTTCTGGCTTTGTGGGAGCCTAGCCAGTTTGGATGCTCACCTTCCTAGACCTAGATGGAGGGGGGAGGACCTTGGACTTTCCACCTGACTGCTCTTCGGTCTGGAGAGGGAGGGGGAAAGGAGTGAGGGGTGGGGGAGTGGAGTGGGAGGAAGGGGAGGGAAATGGGAGGATGGGAGGAGGCAGAAATTTTTTTTTCCAAGAAAAAATAAATTAAAAAAATATATAGCATTAATTAAGAAAGTTCTCATGAAACAGCCACTAGGCAGTAATATCTATAGCTAAACTTTATATGGTAAATTGGGCAACGGTGGTGCACGCCTTTAATCCCAGCACTTATGGAGGTGGAGGCAGGTGATCTCTGTGAGGTTGAAGCCAGCATGGTCTACAAAGTGCATTCCAGGACAGTATCCAAAGCTACAGAGAAACCATGGCTCAAAAAACCAAAATCTAAATAAATAAATACAAACGGAACCAAAAAAAATTTTATATGGTAAAATATCAAGACATAACCGATTATACTTTCCTACATTTTCATAAATCTCCTTATAGTACACTGGCCATTAGTTTTTCCTTTCCATTAACTCCTAGGGGCTAGTTCAGAAGACTAATTAATGTCTAATACACACTCGTCTAATCCAGTACTCAAAACCACTCCATCTTTCTGGTGGCCAGAGGTGGATAACAGAGAAGTAACGAGGAAGCTTAGGGCACACGCCCCCTAAGACAGTGCTTCCAGCGCAAACCTACCAGAACACAAAGGAAACAATGGAGCACAGCTGGAAAGTGGCAGAGGAGAGGTGACAAGGCAGAAGCACTTTCAGGCACACTCCCTTGAAAGTTAGAGGGAAAACCACAAGTGACTTCTGCTATAACTCTGGAATTGTTAGGGCACCATTTGATGAGCAAATGTAATAATTTAATTTTAAAAATTAATAAAATAAACAAAATTTAATAAAAATAATATAATTATTTAATAATTTAATAAATAAATTTTATTGCTTATGCCAGAAAAATGTCATGAAACCAAATGTCATCCACAGGTGGTTTCATCTTGATACCAAAGCATTTAAACAAGAAAACTGAAAAATTTAAATCTAATTTGATAGTTTCTATGTAACCAGTGCCTTATCCTGTGCTTTCAACTGCTTTAAAAGAAAGGAAGGGAATAAATACTCAAAGGTGGCATAAGTAATCTCCAATGTACAGAATACTCTGCCTTCCCAGAAGCAGAAAACCTATAAAAGCAGCACCTTTAAAAAGAGAACTTAAATAAACACCAAAGTACCTAAACTGAGAAATAGTCTAAAAAGCAAATTCATTTCTTTATCATGTATTCATCTATAAGAGGCACAATTTCCAAAACCATACATTGCTACTCCAAGATTTTCAATAAGTTCTTTGATTTCAAATATAATGAGTCGTTTTTTTCATAGAGACACAAAATGAAATTAAATGACACCTATTATTTTCATGATCATTTGTATTGCCTCATAAAATTATTTCCATCACTAGCTACGAATACAAAAGTCAAACTCAAACCATTTCAACAGGTGACATGCTTAAAAGTCACAGTATAAGCTCTCCTGGCACGCACGTGTGTTTCCCCCGCTCTCCCTTCTCTTTCTCTTCCCCTCTCTCTTTGCCCCCTTCTCCCTTTCCCCTCCATAACCCCCTAAATAAATATTAAATCTCACTCTAAAAAAAAAAGTCACAGTGTAAGTGCAAGCAACCACTACAACCCTGCTACAAACAGGTCAGGACAGGGTTCCTACTTCTACAACAACCACCACAACACCGCTACAAACAGATTACCACGCAGCTCCTAGTTCTACAGTAACCACTACAACACTGCTACAAACAGGTCAGGACGCAGCTCCTACTTCTGAACGGGTCCAGTGTGCCTGACTTCTCGCCATTCTTCATCTGGATTTGAAGTAATAGAAAGTGAGTAGCAACCACTGCTCTGCTTCTGTAGGAAAGTGTAAGTAGGCTTGATAACATCTGAATTTGAGGGCTGAAAATAAGAGTACAGAAAAACAAGTATTAGTTTTGAAAACCACAGAGGTAAAATCTAGATTTATTACTGAAAACACTATTACTAAAAGAAAGGTATACCAAAGAGTAACAACTACACTTTTAAATATTCTACACATAATCAAATGAAAAAGTTTACTTTTTATCAAAAGATTTCATATACACTACAAGGGCTGAAGTTTAATCTAAAGTCCTACTTCCAGGTATGAGTTCCACAATTAAAGAATTTAACTTTGTGGTTCAAAATAATCAAAAAAGGTAGATAATTTAGGAAAAAAATAAAACTTTAAATTAAATGACACTGAACTCATACAATAACTGGTATTCTATTATTAAATGAAAAGTAATATATAAATTTGTATATGCAATATAGTTAGGCTTTCTGCTTCACCCACCACTATTATGGGTATCTATGGGGTGTGTGTGTGTGTGTGTGTGTGTGTGTGTGTGTGTGAACAAATGTGTTTGCCATAGCTACTTAGGAAATATTTTTCTTCTAGACATAATTGACAATTATGTAAGTCACATATTACCAATATATAAAAGGGCATAACCTATTTTTATTTATTTACCATTAACATTGCGCATATGTGTGTTTATGATGTATATGCATGGGCATGCATGTGCCACAACATGTGTGTAGAAGTTGGTTCTCTCCTTCCAGCTTTCTATGAGTTCCAGAAACTTGCACAAGTGTTTCACTCAGCAAGCTATCTAAAAGGTCACCAAACATAACAATTTTAATTACTATTGTTTTGAGATAATGTTGGACTTACAGAATGTTGAAAAAAGGAAAACTCTGTCCTCCTAATCTTAATATCAGAAACCAGTAAAAATCTGACTATCAAAACTAAAAAGTAACACTGAGAGAATATCAGCTAAGGACTTTGGTCTGATTTCACTACTTTTCCTATTAATGTCCTTTTTCTATTTCGGGATCCCCTATTCCTCAGCCTTTTCCTGCTTCAGCACCTGGTAGTTCAGAGAATAATGGCCGTGTGTTTTATAGCTGGGTCTGTCTCCTCTTTCACTAGCCATCAGATCTGGACTGTACATTATGGGGACACAGACGTGGTTTGCATGCTCGATGTGAGGGGCATGCCTTACTGGATATAGTGTCAACTATGAGGGCTTGGCTCCAGGGACGTCCGCCAGGTCTCTCCACTACAGAGTACTACCTTTCATTTTCTAATTTAATGAAGAGTGGGGTATGGGACTTGAGGTTATACACATGTAGTTCTCTATGAGTTTTCACCCATTAAATTCATAATGTATTCGTGAAGCTGGCCAGCCAGCAACAATCATAAATAAAGTGCTTTAGTTGTGACTTTGTATTTCCTTTATTTTTTTATTATTATTGAATTCTACTTGAAGCACTGTCCCCACCACTTACAATTCATTCAGCTTTCACTCCATATCTGCATAGCACAGACCCAGAGATGTCTATGCTGTCCTTTGGTTACCATCTCATCCTATTACTGCTGATTCTGCTGAAGAAACTTTCCAGCTTTGACACTGGAAATTCGTTTATGTTCTTGTATCCTTTTAACAAAACAGCATTTTAAACAGTAAACCAATTTCTACCTCTCTACCCTCAGTCAGTTGTGTTGGCCGTATGCTAACCTGAGATAGTGACTTCCTCCTCGTTTCTGTATCAGCAGCAACAGGGAAAGAGCAAGTTGAAGCACAGTAATAGTGAACGAAAGAGCTTTCTTTTGAAGGGATATCCTGAAACAAAGGAAATGCCTGAACCCAAGACAACGGATAGGAGAGTTCTGATTCTCCATTGGTCTTACTTATTTCCATCATAATATCTTTCAATTTCAATTCTTCTTTTTGTGAAACGGAACTGTTTAACTCAAGGAAAATGAATTCACTGGCTTTTGCTATAAAAGAAAAAAAGAAATCAATTTTTATCAATACTTTTAAAAAAGACAACTGTAATTAATCTAATTGTGAATAAAAGTAAGGATTTTATTTTTTTTTATTGAGCTCTACATTTTTCTCTGCTCTCCTCCCTATCTCTTCCCTCCCCAACAGTAAGGGTTTTATGTAAAACCCAACCACATATTTTGTATGTTAAATAATAACAGACAAGTTTAAATTCCAAAATAGGCAGCTGGAAATCAAAAGCCCAAATTCACACTATTAGATTCCTATTCTACTTCACAAAAACTAAAATTCCAAGTGATACTGACTATACCTATCATTCAAAAAGTGCTAGTAAGTATTTGCTTATGAGTGTATAAATGAATGAATGATAATTAAGCCAGTATTTATTTTAGTCTAGCCTCTGTCACAAATCCACCTACCATCTAAAAAACCATTCTGATTAAACACTCCTTCCTTCCTTAACCAACCACTTCAATAATGTTCACACACACAAAAAAATATTATTATCCACCCAAGATTAGAAATAGCTCTTTATAATTCCACAGCCTCTTCTTATCTGATTATGAATTTCTCTATTATATGTAATTAGAACAGGAAACTATTACTTTTATGAGGATAAAATTTAACTCCCTACAACATCTAGTATATATTCAAAAAGAAGAGGGGAGAACAAGATCAAAAAGGTCAGAACTAATATTACTAACTTTATTTAATTCTAAACCAGCTACCACTAGGAGTTGAAAAATAAAGTTATTACTTCAAGATACATATATGTAGCTATGTATGTGCTCTCAAAAAACAAAAAAGCACTCATCTCAAGTCTTAGAAGTCTGATATGTATATAAGCTGAACTTATTTATCAGAAACTAAGAAAACATACATAATATAAAAAATCTATAATTTATTTAACTTGGTTATTGTGTCACACTTTATAATAAAATAATGGGCAAAAAAAATCTCTTAGGAAATGTAACCATGGATAACGTAACTTACTCTAAAGTCACACTTCAGCCCATAAAGTAAGCCTTAACAAATACAAAAGAAATAAAAAAATTTATTGCATCAGATCATATGGCAAGATAAATAAAACCATAAATCCAGAGCAAGAGAGAAACTCAAATTCTTGGAGATTGAACTCTTGTAGTGACCAACCACTGGGTCACTAAAGAAATCAGGTAGGAATTAATTTTTTAATTCCTAGAGTCAAGAAATGGAAACACAAGTTATCAGAACCATTGGGATACTGCAAAGGCAGTTCTAAGAGTTTACAGCTGTGAATCCTTACATCAAATTTAAAAAAAAAATCAGAGAGCTATTAAATAAACAAGGCAATGGTGCGTTCGAGAGCCTCAGGAAACAAGAACAAGCCAAATCAACAGGAAGTAGATGAAAAGAAGTAAGGGCCAGGGCGAACTTCATTAAATAGTAGAAGAACAGAGCAAAGAATCAAGGACGGTTGGGGCTTAGACAAAATAGACTGGGACTGGTGGGATGATTCAGGGGTAAAACAAGAAGGCTGCCACCAAGCCTGAAGACAGAGTTTTATCCCCAGGACTCACATGGTAGAAGAAGAGAAGTGATACTCAAAACATGTCCTCCGACCTCCTCACAGGCCTTGAGGCGTATGCATGTGTGGTGTGTGATGCACGCACACTCACGCACATACACACATAAATAAATAAATGTAAAAAAAACGAAAAAAGTTCAGAAATATTCAACCTGATCAAAACAAAGAGAAGTCATAGATGAGTAAAATTAGATATGAAAGGGAACCATTACAAAAGATATCAATGAAATCCAAGGGACCTTTATGGGATACTTTGAAAACATATTCTAAAACCCTGGAATTATAAGAAACGAGCAAATTTCTAGGTAAGTATGACCTGTCAAGGGTAATTAAAGAAGACATAATATAAAAAAAATAAAGAGATCTATCACAAGCAACAAGGTTGAAGAAATACTAAGGCATATCCCAACAAAGAAAAGCACAGGGCCATTCAGATTCACTACCCTATTCTTCCAGACCATTAAAAAAAATAAGCAACAGAGCTAGAGAGATGGCTCATCAGTTCAGAGGATTTCTGCCCTTCCAAAAAACTTGACGAAAATCTATCAATGTAATCCATCATATAAATAAACTGAAAGAAAAAAACCATATGATCATCTCATTAGATGCTGAAAAAGCATTCGACAAAATTCAACATCCCTTTATGATAAAAGTATTGGAGAGATTAGGGATACAAGGGTCATACCTAAATATAATAAAAGCTATATACAGCAAGCCGACAGCTAACATCAAATTAAATGGAGAGAAACTCAAAGCCATCCCATTAAACTCAGGAACACGACAAGGCTGTCCACTCTCGCCATACCTCTTCAATATAGTGCTTGAAGTTCTAGCAATAGCAGTAAGACAACATAAGGGGAGCAAGGGGATTCGAATTGGAAAGGAACAAGTTAAACTTTCGTTATTTGCAGATGATATGATAGTGTACATAAGCGACCCCCAAAACTCCACCAAAGAACTTTTACAGCTGATAAACAGCTTTAGTAATGTGGCAGGATACAAGATCAACTCCAAAAAATCAGTCGCCCTCTTATACACAAAGGATATGGAAGCAGAGAGGGAAATCAGAGAAGCTTCACCTTTCACGATAGCCACAAACAGCATAAAGTATCTTGGGGTAACTCTAACCAAGGAAGTGAAAGATCTATTTGACAAGAACTTTAAGGCATTGAAGAAAGAAACTGAGGAGTATACCAGAAAATGGAAGGACCTCCCTTGCTCTTGGATTGGGAGGATCAACATAGTAAAAATGGCAATTCTACCAAAGGCAATTTATAGATTCAATGCAATCCCCATCAAGGTCCCATCAAAATTCTTCACAGATCTTGAGAGGACAATAATCAACTTTATATGGAAAAAGGAATGATCTTTATACTCACATTGCTGGCTTAACATGGGGTTTTCTAGCTGGGTCTGAATCTCTTGAAGATACTTTGAGGAAACCCAGAGGAAGAGGATAGCATGGCTTCTCCCACTGTGATCATCGTCCTTGCTTTTCCATAACCCAAACCTCTTTAAATGAGTGGTGTCCACTGACAGCAAAACCTCATTCGTGGACACTGAAATAAATAAAACAAGCAATTTAAAAAGTAATCTATTTAGGAATATACCATCTCTGATATTTATTGATATACTGTATGTCATAGTAAGGGTTTCTATTGCTGTGATGAAACACCATGCCCAAAAGAAATTTGGGGAGGAATATGTGTGAAATTGCCAAAGAAAAATTTAATTAAATTATCATCTAAGAAATGATGAGAACGAAAGAAGTAGCCTTCCCCAGGGAAGAACATACCAAATGGTTATCCAATATCAAATTGTCAGCCCTAAAAACATATATACAAGTAACATTACAGAGACTAAACAAGTTTTAGTGATATATTTAGGAGTGTGTACATGTGTGTAAGTGTGTGTGTGTGTGTGTGTGTGTGTGTGTGTGTGTGTGAGAGAGAGAGAGAGAGAGAGAGAGAGAGAGAGAGAGAGAGAGAGAGAGAGAATTAAAGAAAAAAGACCATGAATTTGAAAGAGAGAAACAGGGGTGCATGAAAGTGGCTTAAGGGAGGAAAAAGGAAGAAATGATGTAATTTTATTATAAATTAAAAAATAAATAATACTAATTCATCTGAAAAAGAGGTGGACAGTAAAGAAATCCTAACTTCTTAACACACGCTGAAAACGTGCTATCATCCTCCACAGACTCCTGCGCAGCCATGCTCACTGCTGCTCTATTCAAAATAGATGGCAAAGAAAACAACATAAACGCCCTACAAACGGATAATGAAAGTATGGTACATATACATTACAGAACACTACTCAGCTGTGAAGAAATAAATAAATAAATCATGACTTTACAGGTTATTAGTCAGAACTAGAAAAGATAAATTGGATGAGGTAGCCAGACTCAGAGAGAAAAAGGTAGCATGTTGTCTCTTATTGGAGGTTTCTAGCTTCAAATCTTCAAAAGTGCACAGCCTGGAGTTACTGCAGAAGCCAGGAAAGTAAAATGGGATCATTTCGGGAAAGCATTAAGGAGGGGAAAGGAGGGGCTGGAGAGATGGCTCAGTGGTTAAGAACACTGACTGCTCCTCCAGGGGACCCGGGTTCAATTCCCAGCACCCACATGGCAGCTCACAACTGTCTGAAAATGCAGTTCCACGAGATCAGACACCTTCACACCGATGCACATAAAGTTAAATAAATAATTTTAAAAAAAAAGGAGGGGAAAGGAAGTGAAGGGGAAATGAGAAAATGAGGGCTTCTAATTAGGGAGGGAGATAAATACAGAAGGAAGAAGGGGGTAAAATAACAGGGTGTCTGAAAGCTCATAAAGAATCACATTATTAACTACAATCTAAAAATATCTATAATACATAGTAAGTCTATATATAAATATACGTATATAGTTTAAATGAAACTTTCCCATTGACAACGCTCCCTTCAAGACCATCTACCAACACCCCAACACCAGGGATGAGAAACCCTCTTCAGAGTTGTTCATCAGAGTCATCCAAGGGACTCCCAAATAGTACAGGCTTCTGCCCATAGCTGCTCCTGAGAGGTGGAAGGTAAGTCCATATTGCTGAAGACACCATGCACATCAGACACAGGGCCCAAAGGCTCCTGTGCTGAACTGAAATGAATGCTTCCTCCCTGAGGACTAGCTTTCATGGACCAGAGGGCACCATGCAGGCTTCATAGGGAGGCAACCAACAGTCTGACCCAGCTCTGATATATATGAACCACAATGACTACCAGCATGGCACAATAATCTGAAGGCTGAAGCAGTGGCACGCAGACCTCGGTGGTAACCAACAGCTCTCTAAAAGGACTTAAGATCCTCACCAAGAGGGAAATCATGCTTGGATCTAGAAACACTGCCAACTATCCAGAGCTACTGAAGTCACAGATCTTTGAGCAGAACCTATAACCCGTAACTACCACTGTCCCTAACTACATTTATCTTTATACCCGCAGATAAATGTATTTCTTGCCACCCATCAAAAAAACTTCTCTTTGCAACAGAAAGAGGCATTTACAGAAAACACACAATCAAAACACAGTTGTGGATCCCAGTGCCAACTGATATACATCTGCAGCTCAGGGACCACTGCAGAAGAAGGGGCAGAAAGACTGTAAGAGCCAGAACATCAGGGAGTTTGCTGTGGGCTTGTGTCTCCTATGGATGTCAGAAGCTACATCCATGAAGTCTCACCAATATGACAAACATGAACAAGGAAAACGGTATATTACCTCTCAATAATTAGTTCTAAACAGATTAGTGTTTTCTAACCAGGGCTATTAAGTTATCGTGTGCATTATATGCTCTCTCCAATCATTAGACTTCTCACCATAGCAGAGTTCTCAATTCTGAACATGCAGGAGCTAAGGAACTGAAGCTGCTTCGATAACATCTTCAGTCCACCATGATGCTTCTTTTACTCTAGCTCATATCTGGTGTCATTTGTGCATACATTTTTCTTCCTTGCTCTTTTTATAATTCACTTTCTAAAGAGAATTCTCTATCAGTTATTATTTTTCATCACTAATTACTCTGGAAAATTTTTGTTTAGGAAAGAATAAGAAAATAGTCTATGTCTCTTTAAGCTGTAGTACATTTCCATCTGCTTTACTTAGAGAAGATAGAGCATTAAAAAACCTCTCTGTCTATGCAAATATATATGTTCGTGTACTTTTTTCCTTTAGTTCTTATTGTAATCATTTTTGTGTATAGCAAAATACTTGTGCTGTAAAATTTTTATTTTGTTAATCCTAAGAAATCATCAAGAGTATTTTAGTATCATTTGATTTATACTCATTAAAATGAGAATTAATATGTTCTTTTGGGTACTGTAAAGCATGTTAAGGGTTTTTTTGGAACTGCTAATAATGTTAAGCCCAAACATTATTAAACTGCCTTCACTTTACTTAGCTTCTATCCTGAAAAGTGATGGTAAACTTGTGAAAAAATTTCAGAACTTTTTCTAATAAATTACTCTATACTCAAAATTATAGTGGAAAAAAATGTCATTAAGGTGGCTTACCTTGAAATGGGATTTTAATATACTTCGTTGTGAACTAAAAAAAAATATGAAACAAAAAATGAGTAAATGAGTTACTACTCCAAGTTTGTCTCTAGTAGATTTTCTTAGTATTCAAGTGTTTAGTACTATTCAATGTTCAGTAGTAAAAGTACTAAAGAATCAAAGCAAAGAACTATCTCAATGTAAAGACTTAGTTTGAAGGTTGAGAGTATCTAACTGTACAAGTAACTTTACCTGAATACTCACTTATAAAAATTGGTAGCACCCTGCTTTTCAAAAGTATGTTCTGAAATTCTAAAAAATAAGACAATGTCCAAAGAAATGTCAGGAGACCACATAAGGCAACAATTTCCAAAGAAGATAAGAATTCTCTTAGGGATTAACCAAACTCACACGTGAACTGACCAAACAAAGGTGCCAATATGCTATTTATTTGTAATGAGACATTAAAAGTATCAGAAGATAGCTATACCCCACCCGCTGGGGAAGTTCTGTCTTTGAAAACTAACAGAACTCAGAAGATTATTTTTACTACACAGAAACAGAACAACAACAAAAAACCTGCTTACTAAAGAATGGCTACAAAAGTCTAACAAAGCTGACTTCAAAACAGTGATGCACCTGTCAAAGGATGGCAAAGTTAAGTCTCAAGCCAGCACACTCCTCTGCTGAGCAACTTTGGGTGGAGCATCACCATCTCTTTTATCGTCTCTTTGTTCTTTTCAGGAACTCCTGGCTGAGCTCCTTGCTCTTTCTGATCCTTTGACTTCATTACACTGTTTCCATTGGTCTGTGTGTCTGTTCAGCGTAAGTGTTCTACTTATAGTTCAAGACAAAACCTTACACATACTATCTAAAACAGATTTGTCTTTTTTTTTTTTTTTTTGATTTTTCGAGACACGGTTTCTCCGTAGCTTTTGGTTCCTGTCCTGGAACTAGCTCTTCTAGACCAGGCTGGCCTCGAACTCACAGAGATCCGCCTGCCTCTGCCTCCCGAGTGCTGGGATTAAAGGCGTGCGCCACCATCGCCTGGCCAGATTTGTCTTTTGACAATTGCTTTTCCCTTACAAACAAATAAATCTGCCTTATTTAACAAATAAATCTTTGGTTAAGTTTCTCTTCCGATCAATAGATTTATTGAACTGTTGACTATTTCACAGATAGAACTTGTGAACACAAGATAAAAATCAAATGGACAGACAGCATGTGAGTTCTAGGCAGTGACAGTGTTCAATGACAACACTGGTTTACTTGCATCCCGTTTATTTTCTGAACTTAAAAATTACTTCTTATTATATTTTTTAAAAGTACTAAACTCATATTCCACAGGGTCAAGTGAAGCCGAATGTGAGGCAATGGGGCATACCGGCTAAGTGCTGAGTTTGGATTTCAAATTCTGCTTCTGTTGTTTCTACCACTATAGTTAGGGAAGTAAACAGTAAGTCACTGAACCTTTCGCAAATTTAATTTAATAAGGCCCTCAACCCAGGGGTACTATTACCACAAAAAGATATATCCAATTAAGATAATCTAATTTAATGTAACCAAATATACCTCCTGTTAGTTTCATATAACTATTTAATGTACGTACATATTATAATACACATCTTCCCAAATTCTGACGTTTTACTAATCTCAGAAAATGCAGCTCGGTAAATATAAAGTACTACCTCTAGGAATAATATAGTTTGTTTTCCAGAGTTCATACCGCTATTACTTCAAAATTAATAAGAAACACTGTACCACAACGTCCTGGTGTCAACTTTCTTACACGTGCACTCCATCTTCCTTCCCACACCATTAAATGCTCTTGTTCTACCAAAACCTACTAGGCAAAACTATGATGCTGATCTACATTCTCTGTGTGGTTACTACAACACGTGATCTATTCCCAGCTAAATTTTAAAGCCTGGATAAGAAAGTGACACTGTAGTCAATCAGTTCTTGAAATAGTACATCTATTTGAAGAAGAATAAAGCTGACGGCAATGTTAATATATAATATCCTTCAATAGTCAAAACAGCTCTCTGAAAATCAGTGTGCTTTGTAAACCTTTCTCACCATCACAAGTGTTAGCATTTTTGGAAAAAAAAAACTATATTTACTGCTGCACTCTCTAAAGAGACAAATGACCAACTGAAGAAAGCTGCTCTTATTTATATAACTTTCCATTATTAATTCCCTAATAAAGTTAAACAGTAACTATCAGAATAGTAAGAAAATTATTTAATTACAGTAATGTCTAACATAGTAAGTACTCTGATGTTTGAAAAACTAAACTTAATTATCTAATATATTTACTCAAAAACATTTCTTTCATTTCTGTTATAAAAAAAATCATAAATTCTGTCTGAAAAATGCATATAAAATATCTTTTGAAGACCAAGAAATTTTTAAGACTTTTACCCCTCTCCCTTCTGTTACTTCCTATGTTTCAATTTGAAAAACTGTCACATATTCTCTCATCATAATTCTATACTCTATAGAATTCCTTGTAGTCTTTCTTCGTGTACATAAATTACAGTGATTTATTAAACTGCTTTCCTACAGAAAGAGATAAATTTGTTTTGAGCTCCTAGCCTCAAGTGATTGCCTCACCTCAGCCTCCCAAAGAGACCACAAATGGGTACTACTGTGGCCAACTTAAATCCAGTGATAATTGAAGCAAAATACTAGGACAACTGAAATGAACAACAAATGAAAATTGTAAAAGACACCCATTCCAAAATGGAAAAGTAAATTAATATAATTGTAGTAAGCTGCAGAATAATACACATAATACTGCTTTATATATATGTACATGTATGAGAAATATGAAATCATATACATTCCAAATTAGCAGCTGCTGTCTTTGTATTCAAAATTATTTGTGGTCTTTATGTAGATTTTTTTGTTTGGTTCTTGTTTTTTGTTTTCCCCTACACTACGACAAACTTTAGACTCTTCTGAAAGTGAAAAGGTGGTCACTAATATTTTTATAGTTTTTTCTTTTATTTTGGCGATTATAATTACATCATTTCTCCCTTTCCTTTCTTCCCTCCAAGCCTTTCCATGCATCCCTCCTTGTTCTCTTTCAAATTCATAGCCTATGTTCATTAATTATTGTTTTCATGCATATTTGTATATGTAGATATACATATATTTCTAAATATAACCTGCTCAGTTTGTATAATAATGCTGCGTGACTGTCTTCTGAGCAGATCACTTGACACTGGACAACTAGATAGCGTGTTTTCTCTGGGGAAGACTGTTTCTTCCGCTCGCAGCATTCTTAGCCGCCTGCAGTTCTTTGTGTGGGGTTGAAACCGTGTGGTCCTCCCCTTGTCCACTTCGGTAAGTCTATTGCTGTCCTTTTTCAGCTTGTCTTTAGGCAATCCTGTGGTGAGACGTTACTTTTTATATAAAAAGTCAGAGGATTTACTTACCGTGACACAACCTTTTGAAGCTCCTTTTATTTTACCAATATACAGAGAAGTAAATACAAAATCCAGTTTCAGATCCATTTCACTATTAGGTTTAATACAGGAAATGTTTTCCATGTCGGGATTATATGAACATAATTCAGATGATGCCTAACAAAGAATAAATCATGCATGTATAAATCTCTAAGAATTACAAAAAGGATGAAAATTATGTTTTATCAAAGACAAAATTCTTCTTTAAATTATGATTAAAGAATTTTATGCTGTTCTTCAGTTGACCTGAGCTACTGAGAGCTCCCTGACTCTGGACTGATAATGGGCAAACCTGCATAGGCCCAAGTTAGGCCCACTGAATGTGAGGGACAGTTGTGAGACTTGGGAAGTCTGGGGAGTCACTGGCAGTGGGACCAGGATTTATCCCTGGTGACATCTAGGAATACATTATTTTGGAGGGATACTGATATGGGAGGGCCTTCTGTTTTGTGTTGATTTCATTGGTTAATAAAGAAACTGCCTTGGCCATTTGATAGGCCAGCCCTTAGGTGGGTGGAGTAGAGAGAACAGAATGCTGGGAGGAAGAGGGAAGTGAGGCAATCGTCATGCCTCTCCTCTCTGGGTCAGACGCAATGGAGCCAGCTGCCAGGTCAGACATGCTGAATCTTTCCTGGTAAGCCACCACCTCGTAGTGCTACACAGATTATTAAAAATGGGTTGATCAAGGTGCGAGAGTTAGCCAATGGGAGGCTAGAACTAACGGGCCAAGCAGTGTTTAAAAGAATACAGTTTCCGTGTAATTATTTTGAAGCATAAGCTAGCCAGGCGGCCAGGAGCCGGGTGGCAGGAACGCAGCCCTCAGCTCCTTCTACAGGATACCTTGTTTAGCCTAGATATAGTGGTGAGGGTCTTGGTCTTGCATCGAAGTGAAGTGTCAGACTTTGTTGACTCCCCATGGGAAGCCTTACCCTTTCTGAGGAGTCGATGGTGAGGTGGAGTGGAGGAAAGGTGGGGGAAGTGAGAAGAGGGGAGGGAGTGGGAACGGGGATAGCTATGTAAAATGAGGAAATACTGTATTTAAAATTCTTAATTAAAAAAAGAAATAAAAATAAATAAATGGAGAGACATCAGTGCCCGGTCTGCGTCTGTAAGGCCACCTGCTCCTTTCCATCGTGCCAAGCCAGCTGAAGAGCCGCCATGAGCAAGGCCCACCGTCCCGAACTGAAGAAATTTATGGACAAGAAATTATCATTGAAGTTAAATGGTGGCGGACATGTACAAGGAATACTTCGGGGCTTTGATCCCTTTATGAATCTTGTCATTGATGAGCATGTGGAGATGGCAATTAGTGGACAACAGAATAAAATCGGCAAAAAAAAAAAAACACTTTTTGCTAAATAAAAAATAAATAAATAAATGGATAAATAAAATAGAGAATTTTATGCTGTTCTTAATGTGAAAAAAGAGTTACTAAGATTTTTGAATAAAATATAGATTTTAAACTTATTTTGAATCTTGGATATTTTTAGATTTTGTATGTGCATATGTAAAAATTATCTTTTTTTCTCCATTTCCTTCCCTTCCTCCCCTCTCCCTTTTCACCCTCCCCCGTGACCCACACCCTCCCAATTTACTCAGGAGATCTTGTCTTTTTCTACTTCCTATTTAGCTCCACGTATGTCTCTCTTAGGGTCCTCTTTGTTGTCTCTGGGGTTGTGGACTGCAGGCTCATTTTTCTTTGCTTTATATTTAAAAGCCACTTATGAGTGAGTATATATATTTGTCTTTCTGGGTCTGGGTTACCTCACTCAATATGGTTTTTTTCTAGATCCATCCATTTGCCTACAAATTTCAAGATGCCATTATTTTTTACCACTGAGTAGTTCTTTATTGTGTAAATAGAACCACATTTTCTTTATCCATTCTTTAATGGAAGGGCATCTAGGTTGTTTCTACATTCTGGCTATTACAAATAATGCTGCTATGAACATAGTTGAGCACATGTCCTTGTAGTACAAATGAGCTTCCTTTGGGTATATACCCAAAAGCGGTATGGGTATTGCTCGGTCTTGAAATAGATTGTTTCCTAATTTTCTGAGAAATTGCCATTCTAATATCCAAAGCAGCTATACAAGTCTGCACTCCCACCAGCAATGGAGGAGTGTTCCCCTTACTCCACATCCTCTCAAGCATAAGCTGTCATCAGTGTTTTTGATCTTGGCCATTCTGACAGGTCTAAGATGGAATCTCAGAGTTGTTTTGATTTACATTTCTCTGATGACTAAGGATTTTGAACATTTCCTTAAGTGTGTTTCAGCCACTGGAGATTCCTCTGTTGAGGGTTCTCTGTTTAGGTCTGTACCCCAATTTTTTATTGGATTATTTGTTCTTTTGATGTCAAGTCTCTTGAGTTCTTTTTGGAGATCAGTCCTCTGTTCGATGTGGGGTTGGTGAAGATCTTTTTCCATTATTTAGGCTGTTGTTTGTCTTGTTGACCATGTCCTTTGCTTTATATAAGCTTCTCAGTTTCAGGAGGTCCCATTTATTAATTGTTTCTCTCAGTGTCTGCGCTGCTGGGGTTATATTTAGGAACTGGTCTCCTGTACCAATGTGTTCAAGTGTACTTCCCACTTTCAGTTCTCTGCGATTCAGTTTGGTTGGTTTTATGTTGAGGTCTTTGATCCATTTGGACTTGAGTTTTGTGCATGGTGATAGACATGGGTCTATTTTCATTCTTCTACATATTGATATCCAGTCATGCAAGCACCATTTGTTAAATACGCTTTCTTTTTTCCATTTTATATTTTTAGCTTCTTTGTCAAAAATCAGGTGTTCATAGGTGTGTGGATTGATAATCCGCGTCTTCAATTCAGTTCCATTGGTACTCCTATCTGTTTTTATGCCAATACAAGGCTGTTTTCATTACTGTGCCTCTATAATAGAGTTTGATATCAGGGATGGTGATACCCTCTAGAAATTCTTTTATTGTACGGGATTGTTTTGGCTATCCTGGATTTTTTGGTTTTCCATATGAGGTTGAATATTGTTCTTTCGATGTCTGTAAAGCATTTTGCAGGAATTTTGATAGACATTGCATTGAATCTGTAGATTGGTTTCGGTTAAGATTGCCATTTTTACTGTTTATTCTACCTACCCAAGAGCATGGAAAATCGTCCATTTTCTGGTGTCTTCTTCAATTTCTTTTGAGATTAATTTTATGGGTGTTGAAAGACATTATACCTATTTTGAACTGTGTCTCAAACTTACTTTAATGCCTCTCTCTCACCTGACTGCTACCCAACAAATAAGAATATTTCACTGGGGGCTGGAACATGACCCAGAAGATAAGGGTACTTTCCACTAAGTCTAACAACTGAGCTTAATCCCTGGAACCTACATAATGGATGAAGAGAACAACTCTTGAAGGTTATCCTCTGACCTCCACAACTGTGCCATGGCCTACACATCCCCACACACATACACACAAATAAGTAAGTATGTAAAAGAATTGTTTTAACTTTGATAATGAAACAATGGAAAATGTTTTTTAAAGTAACACTTAATTGCAACTCTGTGAGAAGGCAGAAATAGATTACCTGTACAGATTCACATGCACTCAGTCGTAGTTCTGACAAATGTACTTCAGAAGTCCCCTGATTTTTACTTGCAATCTCAAACTCTTGATTAGGCTGTAAGTTCAGAATTACTGAATTCTTACGTTCAATGGGTCCTTCTTCATCACTGGAAACAACAACTAAAAAGGAAAATGTGTTTTAAATGTGTTATAATAATGAATTATCTTTAATAATCATATAAAGTCTAAATATCTATATATTCAGCTTAAATCTAACCTATTGTTCACTACCTGATTAGTAATAGCTATATACAGATTCTACATCAGCATTACTATTTAATAGCTTCCTACAATCTTACCTTCGAAAGAATAAATGTATTTAAAAGATGACTAAAGCCATAAGTAAACATGGTACACTCTGGGTATTGAGTGGTCCTCAAAGATTTGCAACTTAAAAGCCTGGGCCCATGCGTGTTACTTCTGAGATGAGATGGAGCCTTTCAGAGGTGGGGCCTAGCAGCGGAAGATCCCCAGGTCACTAGACAAGGTCACTGGGGCTTGCCACAAGAGGAGCTGCTGTCCAAGCCATTCCCTTTGCTCCCTGGAGAATGAAACGTGGTTTTGCTCTATTGTATGTTCCCTGATACTTCCTGCCATCCAGAACATGCACCCTCAGCAGCCCAAAGCACTGGGTCCACTCAATCTAGACAGGAGTCTAGGTAACTTTAAGTCAAAATAAAATTTTTCCTCATCTCCCTCTCTCAACTCTGAACCAATATCAGGATTTTATTTTTTTCCTTCCCCTTTCTCTCTCTTGTGCTAGAGATTGGATCCAGAGTCTTGTAAAGGCTAACTAAGCACTATGCCACTGAGTTGTATTCCCTGTCCAATCTTTAACCATGAAATTATATCAGGCGTTCTGTTACAGCAATAGACAAGGTTACGAACAATGTCTAGTTCTAACCGAGTACTGTGATATCATTCTAGATCGTGCCAAGTCCTTTCACGTCACTTTACTGCGGGAAGGGAAATGGACGGCTAGAAGATACAGAAGCAACTCACTGTGGACTCTTTAGAGTCTTTTGAATTCTTGTATCAGAAATTTTTATCACAACCACCTGCAACTCCAGTTCCAGGAATCTTGACACCCTCATTTGGTCTCCAAGGGCACCAGGCATGCATATGGTGCACAAAACACACATACACATAAAAAGAAAACCTAAAAAAACTAAAAAAAAAAAGAAACAAACAAAAACCTTACTGTTTACAGGCTCCATTTGTTTACCTAAATTAGTATTACATGATTCATAAGGGAACCACTGAGGATGTTTTCCCTAAAGTTAATGTACTTCCCAGAGGCCCAAACAGCCTTAGCAAATTGTGAGAAAAACAAAAGCTCTGAGTAAAGCTTTGAAAACAATCTTTTACTTACTTGGTTCAGCTGAGATCAACAATTGGTTCTCTTCACTGTTTCCACCTACAAGAGACTTTTCTTCTATAGTCAACTCTTTGCCCTTCTCAGCCGGGGAAGAACTCTCCACCTCATTGTGAGACACAGAGCTCTCCGGGCTTCTGCTGGGTGAGCAGGCTCTCCCAGAGGCCGCACTGACACCTGCTTCTTGAACGGCAAGTGAGCACACATTAGTGGCCTCGCTCTCTGAAGGTTCAGGTGTAAGTCCTACAGGTGGTGTTGAGTCCCAGTGACGGCTTTCACTTGACTGCTCAAGCTTACTGGAGGCTGTGGAATCATTTTCTTCTTCTTTCTGAACATTTTTTTAAAAAGTAGAGAAATTACATTTTTCCATTTTTGTTTCCCTAAGGCACACTTCTAAGACTTAAGTTCACAAGGAGTAACATAAAAATGAGAGTGAACCTTTTCACAGGACTATGAAGATAGCTACACAGCTGTGCTAACTATGCCTAGCAGTGTCACCCAAGTACAGTGACACAGCGTTTAACCTATTAAATCTGATGCCTAAGTAATTTTTAAAGAATCAAATAAAGAAATTTCCATATATGGCAAAGTCAGAGCTAAATAAACTTTAGAATGAGAGGACTTTTAGCATATTAATTTATTTAGTAACAAAAATTGCTTTTAGTAACAAAAGCAAAAACATTGAATAAGAAGGAACATCAAAAATTATGAAAACTCTCGCCACCAATCCTGACAACCTAAATTTGGTCACTGGTGCACACATGGTGAGAGGAGGGAGCCAACTCCCACAAACTGTGCTCTAAGAGCCATATACACGTGTGCACATGTGCACATGCATGATCACGCTTGTCTGTGCACGCACACACAGAAATAATGAAGTGTACTAAAAGTAATGCAATTTAAAATTTTAAAAATAAAGTTTACACAGAATAGAAAAAATCCAATAAAGTAAAAAGTTCAAAGAAAATTCATTATTTAGCTGCCATTAACTCATTTTCATCACAGTACAAAATTATTTCCTATGGCATTTAAATGTATCTACTCACCCCATATTCTGTTGACTTATCCAAAGAAGATTCAGAATTATGAGAATTGTGTAAATGACTTCTAAACCTTTTCTTTCTCTTCCTGGAAACTGGAGTGTGTTCCATTTCTGAATAAGAACATGAAGTCTTCTTGTTTCTGGTCCCCTCTTCAAGATTATTGCACTCTTTACTTTCAGGATTAAAATCTTTAAAAAACATAAAAAGCAAAGCTATGCCCAAAAAGTATACAAAAGTTCCTTTTACATGAGTTGCCAGTCGTACTGAAATTACTATACTAACTAAAAAGCTCATTAAAACAAAACTGTAGTGACACTGGATAGAAATATAAAAGGGTGAGCCTACATAAACCAGGTGTGTTCTTTAGACAATAGATGTGAGGGCACACGGCAAATTTTATGGGGAGGAAACATCCTTTCAAAAAGTGATGAAAATGAAACAAGTAACCATGGCTTTTCTATTTGATATAAATACGTTTTTGTTATTACTGTTTTGGTTTTTCAAGTCAAGATTTCTCTGTGTAACCTTAGCTATCCTGGAACTTACTCTGTAGACCATGCTGTGCTCCAATTCACAGAGATCTGCCTGCCTCTGCCTTCAGAGTGCTGGGATTAAAAGTATGCACCACTACCACCTATTAATTTTCTTATTATTATTTTGTATTTGTTCTAATTAGCATATAAAGTAATGAGTTTCGTTATGGAACTCATTAGACTTTTGTTTCTGTTATCAATCCTTGTCCCCAATTCCTCTCCCCAGTATCCCTGTAGCCAACCTACTTTCTAGTTTCTGACCGATATTCACACTCACTCTCACATAACTACACACAATATTCAAATTAAAACCAAAGAGACCTTACACCCTCTTTTAATATAATATTCTACAGATCCAAGAATATCCTGGCAAATTCCATAATTTCATTTTTCTTTAAGGCTACATGGACTTATTTCCGGGTCTCTGGTTATATTCCAGGGGTCTGGGGTCTGTTTGTGGGAGTTTGTGATTATGGGTCTGTACTACAATCTATAGTCAGACATGGGGATGCCTCCTGCAAGTTCTGCCTGTTTGGTTTTGGTTTGGCTGTCTTTTCTGTTTCCATATGAATACTTAGGATTAATTTTCTTCATGCTGTGAAGAAGGTCACTGGAATTTGGTGGGGATTATATTGAATCTTTATATCACTTTTGGCAATATAGTCTTGTAACAGCTTTGGCTGTCCCTGATCTCACAAAGATCCACCTGCCTCTGCCCGCTGAGAGCTGGTATTAAAGGTATGCGCCACCACCGCCCAGCGGTCATTTTCATAATATGGTGTTAATTCCACTGATCCGGAAGTAATTTAAAAATTGCTGGAATGAAGTAAAACTGGTAGCACAACCTACTGGAGTGTCTGGGCTAGAGCCAAGGCAGTCCTAAGAGGAAAGCTCATGGCAAAATAACAGCCGTGTCTGTGTGCTTATGAGTGAATGGAGGAAATTTAAAACAAAGAGTAAACAAAAGATAAACGAGAGAAAGAGCTACTGAAAACAAAAATTAGACTAGGCGGAGCTAGTCAGTATCCCCAGCCACACCACATTACTCACAAAATCTCAAATATTCAAAATAAGACTAAGCCAGTTTCAGTTACAAAATACTTCTGATAAAGTCAATTCACTCTAGTCAGTCTTCAAGCCTGAACAATCAGACTTAAAGCTAAGAGCACATAAATAACACCACACTCCCAAGCTTCACATAGAGCATAAGAAATGTGTCCACTGTAAACTAACAATCTCAGTGGCTGAATGGAAGCCTGTGTCCACAAAGTCGCTTTCTCTAGTAACTGCCCTGAAAAAATCTCAGCCACCCTCTTGTATGCATAGAAGTTAAGTCTAGTTTCCTTAGTTTCTACGAAGTCTACTAAAAAATATGGTAAGCACTGGAGAGAGAAATAAATGATTAAGATTACTTGATATCTAACTTCAAGGACATGAACTTAATCCCAGAACCCATGGAAAGGTCAGACATGGTTTTGCAGACACCTGACCCCCCAGCTCCACGAGGGTGGCGGTAGGAAGCTTGCTGGGGCTACTGGCTGCCAGCCTGGGAGAAAACTGGAAGCTCTGGGTTTGGAGGAGTAGGACAAACATGACAAACAAGAAAAGTCAACACCTCTTCCTCCCGCACACATCACCCACACACAGGATCCGAACAGTTATATTTGAAATGAAATACATAAATTTTTGCACAGTGTGATTAAAGAACATTTTTTTTTCGTGAATAATTTACAAAATTACTCAGAAAACAGAATCTCTCCTTTTGTTTTAAACTATCAACAATCCAAAAGAGCTCTAATGGCTAAGGTAGTAATCTAAGTTTTCATAAATTTTGGTTTAAAAAATTAAATATTAAAAGAAAAATAAAAAGGAAAGGAGTCAGAATATTATTAATATTAATAATTAATTAATTAATATACATCAAGAGACCTGTAAAGAATTTTAGAAGCCTGAGATGTAGTTGCCTTCATGTTTGCTAAGCTGAATTAGGTGGGCATCCATTTATTTATTTATTTATTTATTTATTTATTAAAGATTTCTGTCTCTTCCCCGCCACCGCCTCCCATTTCCCTCCCCCTCCCCCAATCAACTCCCCCTCTCTCATCAGCCCAAAGAGCAGTCAGGGTTCCCTGCCTTGTGGGGAGTCCAAGGATCTCTAGGTGGGCATCCTTTGAGAGTTAAAAGCAGTTCTGACCAATGCATTTTGTAGCAAGAGACTAGACAATGGGAAGAGCATAACATTCCAGATAACAGTAATATTAATATTCATGAAAACAATTCGAATAGCCAAACTAACATAACTTCAAAGATACTTTTACTCCATACACACATAAAAAGACAAAAAGTAATATTCAAATTCAACTTTTGGGACTGGCAAGTAGAGAAAGAAATATATACTTAGGTATATAAATAATGTTCAGCAATTTTATTTGTATTAGATAACTACTTCTCTTTACTTTTGCATATCATTTCAATATTACTATAAAATACTCATAACAAAACTGCTATAAATAATAAGCAAAATTCTAATTCCAGTTTTCCAGCAATCACAAACCTTCAGGCTGAGTATCAGATGTCACAGAAATGCCACGGTCAGCTCTGTGCTTTTCTTTCACATTTGGAGCCTTCTTTGCAGAAATGTTATCTGTCTTTCTTGGTTTTGATTCTCTGAAAAACAGAATTGTATTAAATTCATTTCTAATAAGGCTCAAATGAATTTAGAAGACACCAACACAAATTCAAATAAAAATTCAATAGGCTAAAAATAAATTCTTACATGTAATACTATATGATATAGATACTTTTTTTTAAAAAAAGTTCATATGCTGGGTAGTGGTGGCTCATGCCTTTAATTCCAGGACTAAGGAAGCAGAGGCAAGGGATCTCTGTGAGTTTGAGGTCAGCCTGGTCTAGAGAGCTAGTTTTAGGACAGCCAAGGCTACACAAAGAAACCCAGTCATGAATAACAAACAAACAACAACAAAAAAAAAAACTACTGAACTCAGATCTGAAAAGTTTTCACTTCCGTTTCACCCTTACATCCCAAAGGTCTTTGGGGAAAGGACAGGCTATCACACTGTATCTGCAAAATGAGAAAAGAATAATCTTACATGAACTAGGTAGGTCAGAGCTCAAAAAGTAAAAATTCAACAACACAAATACCCTGATATTTAACCAGTATGTAATAAACAATTATAAGTCAGAGCTAATTGTTAATATATTTCAAAATGGTTCAAAAACAAATCTTAAGAAAAAATGAAGTTTGGAATGTGTTAACAAATTTTATCTATAGGGGCTGAAGAGATGGCTCAGCGGTTAAGAGCATTGCCTGCTCTTCCAAAGGTCCTGAGTTCAATTCCCAGCAACCACATGGTGGCTCACAACCATCTGTAATGAGGTCTGGTGCCTTCTTCTGGCCTGGAGACATACACGCGAGAGAATGTTGTATACTAAATAAATAAATATTTTTTTTTAAAAAATTATCTATATAAAATTATTTAAAATCTAAGGCTCAGGCAAAATAACTAAAATAGAATATTGAGGGGAAAACAAATTTTAGTCCTTGTGTAGTGGTGCACTCAGGACACAGAGGTTGGAAGATCTCTGTGAGTTCAAAGCTAGCCTGGTCTACAGTGAGCTTCAAGACAGACAGGACTACATTGAAAGACCTTATTCTCCCCACCCCGCAAAAAAAGAGAGAAAGAGAGAGAGAGAGAGAGAGAGAGAGAGAGAGAGAGAGAGAGAAGAAAAAAAAGAAAAAAACAAATTTTCCATGATAAGAATAAAACTTTTGACAAAAAGAAAATATAAAGCTTGGTTTAGAAGAATTGAAACCTATTTTATCTGAGGATTATTTAAAAGACAGGATGAAAACAGGAGAAAGTACAACATAAATAGCATCTTTGTAGTATATTTCTTTTTAAAATATATGCACAAATTTTATACATATAAGATGAGTAAAATATAACCTATAAGAAAAATGATTGAAAGTATAATAAATGAATTATAAATTCAAAAGCTATAGCAATCAAATATTACCAATGTACTATCATAGTAAAAGGATCAGTCATTGCTATGATTACACTTATTCAGCTCTTTATACTTACTTTAATGTAATATTCTTTACTTAGAACTTGGAAACTAAAATCTCAAATATTCAAAATGAGACAGCTAGTTTAATTTACAAAAAAACTTTGACTAAATAAATTCATTCTATTTAATCTGAAGCCTCAACCATCAACTTTAGGCTAATAGCATATAAGTAACACTATAGTAGCCAAGTTTCATTTGCTAAAGATAAAAGCCTAAAGCAAAACAAAGCCTGTTTTGTTTTTTAATCACCCAGCAAAATACCACAAAGCACTATAAACAAAACTACAATGTGATCTAAATGGTTTTTTAAATTGAAATGAAATAAAAAGCAACGAGACAGAAAAACTGCAGGAGAAATTTAAAACATAAAACTGATTTTTAAATGCTCATTATTCCTGCTTACAGACAAGATGATGCTACAGATAACAGACCCTAAAGTAGGACTGGACAGATGGCCCTGGTTGAAGTGCCTATTGCAGAAGGCACGAGGACCGGAGGCCAGGTCTCCAGCGCCCACATGCAAGAGCCCCAGAACTCATGTAAAACAGGGTGGGCATGCCTCAGTATATAAAGTGGAGAGTAACTGAGGAAGACCTCCGACACCAACCTGTGCCCTCTATATGAATACACACACTCTCTCATACACATGAGCATGAATACACATATGCACACACGTCATACACACATACAAATGCAAAAAAGACCATGAAGGTATGAAGATTCCTCCAGAAAAGTCAAAGTTGACAAATACTTTCAGCACTACAGCAGGATGTAAAATCACATACAAACATCAGTAGCTTTTTGTACATACCAATAAAAATGCAAAGGAAAAAGTTGGGGCAAAAATCTATTCACAATAGCTTTTAAACAAATACTTTGTGACAAGCCTAACCAAGGAAGTAAAGGATCTCTATAAATAAAAACTAGGAACCACTGTAGAAACTCAAGACACTAGAAGCTTGGGAAGGCCTGCTTCCTCAGGGACAGGCAGGATTAATACTGTGAAAATGAATAATGTCACTGAAAGAAATCTACAGATTTAATATAATCCTCATCAAAATTTCAAGAAATTCTTTATAAAATTAGAAAAAAAGCAATTCTAACATCCATATAGAAGCATAGAAGACTTCAAAATAATGAAACCAATCCTGTACAGCAATGTTGGATGTATCTTAATACCTGATCTCAAACTAAAAATTCATAGTCACATGGCAACAGCACGAAAACATACATGTAGACTAACGAAAAAAAAAAACAGAAGATCCAACAGCCACCCCTGAACAGTCCTCATAGCCTCTGACCTCAGAAGCTCAGCAGGGTCCAGCCTGGTTAGTACCTGAAAGGGAGAACAGATGACCCAAAGAAGCTTCCGCAGCTGCAACCTCCTCATTTCTGAGAAAGGTGAAAACAGCACACACTAGAGAAAAGCCTCTTCTACAAACAGTGCTGAGAAAACTGAACACCCGTATGTGGAAGAATGAAACTATGTCCAAATTTCTCACCCTTCACAAACAACAAGTCCAACTGGATGGAAGACCTTAAAGCAAGATCTAAAATCTTGAAACTATTAGAGCAAAACATTTCAAGACATAGGCATGGACAAGGATTTTCTGAAAAAAATTCCAATATCGTAGGAAATACTTTCAAAAATTGGCAAGTAGGATTACGTGAAATTAGGCTTCTGTATAGAATATGAAACAATCATCAACTTGAAGAAACACTCTACAGAACAGAAAAAAAAACTTATCAATTATATATCAAATAGGGATTAACATACAGAATCTATAAAAAGCCACAAAATTTTAAAATAAAACAAATCATTCACTTAATAAACTAATAAATTAAAGAGATAGTTCTCAAATAAAGAACATAATTAGCCTACACATTTATTAAAAAGTATTCAGGATCATACGCCAGTGCTGGTGGCCCATGAGTTTGAGGCCACCCTGGTCTACAGGGCAGATTCCAGGACAGTCAAGGCTACACAAGAGAAATCCTGTCTTGAAACACAAAAACAAACAAACAAAGTATTAAAGATCGTTAAGTCTATCAAGGAACCATAAGTTAAAGATACAGTGAGGTGCCAATGCATCAAAGTCAGAATCACCATCATTAAGAAAACAAATGATGGCAAGGTTGCAAGGACAGGGGAACTTTTTACATAGCTAGTGCGTGTGCAAACTGACTTGGCCATTACAGAAATCAGTATAGAAAATCCTCAAAATATTAAAAATTGAACTAACATACAGATAGAGCCACACTGTGCCTGGATCTATTATATTACACAGGACATCTAAGCATATCACAAAATAGTTAAACACACCAGGTTATTGCTACACTATTCACATAAAATATTGGGATTAGAACAAGCTTGAAATTCCATCAGTAAAAGAATACATGGAGAGAATGTTGTATATAAACAACAGAATTTTATTGTAAAGAACAGTGAAAATTATAACATTTGGAGGAAAATGTTAAGTGATAGAAGGCAGACACAGAGACAAAGACTGTTTTCTCTTAGATGAAGAATCTAGACTTTTAGATACACAAGATAGGTGCATAAATAGATGCAGAAGACGAAGGTAGGAAAAGTTCTGTGAGAATGAAAAAAAAAGATATAAGAGGAGTTATGGCGGGGGACAGGAGAGGGTAAAAAATACATGTGACATGAAAGCAATAAAGATATTTGAAGGATAGTAAAAATGGCAATTCTACCAAAGGCAATTTATAGATCCAATGCAATCCCCATCAAGGTCCCATCAAAATTCTTCACAGACCTTGAGAGGACAATAATCAACTTTATATGAAAAAACAAAAAAAAACCAGGATAGCCAAAACAATCTCTTATAGAATAAAGGAACTTCTGGAGGCATTAACATCCCTGACTTCAAACTCTATTACAGAGCTACAGTATTGAAAACAGCATAAAAACAGAGAACTCGACCAATGGAATCGAATAGAAGACCCGGATTTTAACCCTCAATCCTATGAACACCTGATTTTCGATAAAGGAGCTAAAAGTATACAATGGAAAGAAAGAAAGCATCTTCAACAAGTGGTGCTGGCATAACTGGATGTTAACCTGTAGAAGAATGAAAATAGATTCATATCTATCACCATGGACAAAACTCAAGTCCAAATGGATCAAAGACCTCAATATCACTCTGAACACAATGAACCTGACAGAAGAGAAAGTGGGAAGTACTCTACAACATATGGGCACAGGAGATCAATTCCTATGTATAACCCCAGCAGCACAGACATTAAGGGCAACATTGAATAAATGGGACCTCCTGAAACTGAGAAGCTTCTGTAAAGCAAAGGACACTGTCACTAAGACAAAAAGGCAACCTACTGACTGCGAGAAGATCTTCACCAACCCCGCAACAGACAAAGAAAGGTCTGATCTCCAAAATATATAAAGAACTCAAGAAACTAGTCTTTAAAATGCTAATTAACCCAATTAAAAAATGGGGCACTGAACTGAACAGAGAATTCTCAACAGAAGAAGTTCAAATGGCCAAAAGACACTTAAGGTCATGCTCAACCTCCTTGGCGATCAGGGAAATGCTAATCAAAACAACTTTGAGATACCATCTTACACCTGTCAGAATGGCTAAAATCAAAAACACCAATGATAGCCTTTGCTGGAGAGGCTGTGGAGGAAGGGGCACCCTCATCCATTGCTAGTGGGAATGCAAACTTGTGCAACCACTTTGGAAAGCAGTGTGGTGGTTTCTCAGGAAATTCAGAATCAACCTACCCCTGGACCCAGCAATACCACTCTTGGGAATATACCCAAGAGAGGCCCTATCATATTACAAAAGCATTTGGTCAACTATGTTCATAGCAGCATTATGTGTAATAGCCAGAACCTGGAAACAACCTAGATACCCTTTGATGGAAGAATGGATGAAGAAAGTGTGGAATATATAAATACTAGAGTACTACTCAGCGGTAAAAAAAACAATGACATCTTGAATTTTGCATGCAAATGGATGGAAATAGAAAACACTATCCTGAGTGAGGTAACCCAGACCCAAAAAGATAAACATGGGATGTACTCACTCATAATTGGTTTCTAGCCATAAATAAAGGGCATTGAGCCTATAATTTGTGTTCCTAGAGAAGCTAAATAAGAAGGTGAACCCAAAGAAAAACATATAGTCAGCCTCCTGGATATTGGAAGTGGACAAGATTGCTGGGCAAAAATTGGGAACTTGGGAGTGGGGTGGGATGGGGGAGAGGGGAAATGGGGAGAGAAAAGTGAGAAGGGGAGAATGGAGGGAACTTGGGGTAATGGGATGATTGGGATAAAGGAAAGGTAGATATGGGAGCAGGGAAGTATATATCCTAATTAAGGGAGCCATTTTAGGGTTGGCAAGAGACTTGACCCTAAAGGGGCTCCCAGGTGTACAGGGAGATGTCCCCAGTTAGTTCCTTGGGCAGCTGAGGATAGGGAACCTGAAATGGCCCTATCCTATAGCCACACTGACGAATATCTTGCATATCACCATAGAAACTTCATCTGGCGATGGATGGAGATAGAGACAGAGACCCACAATGGAGCACCGGACTGAGCTCCCAAGGTCCAAATGAGGAGCAGAAGGAGGGAGAACATGAGCAAGGAAGTCAGGTCCACGAGGGGTGCACCCACCCACTGAGACAGTGGGGCTGATCTATTGGGAGCTCATCAAGGCCAGCTGGACTGAGACTGAAAAGGCATGGGATAAAACCGGACTCTCTGAACATGGCGAACAATGAGGGCTGATGAGAATCCAAAGACAATGGCACTGGGTTTTGATCCTACTGCATGAACTGCTTTGTGGGAGCCTAGCCTGTTTGGATGCTCACCTTCCTAGACCTGGATGGAGGGGGGAGGACCTTGGACTTTCTACAGGGCAGGGAACCCTGACTGCTCTTTGGACTGGAGAGGGAGAGGGAAAGGAGTGGGGGAGGGGGAGAGGAGTGGGGGGAAGCGGAGAGAAGTGGGAGGAGGGAGAGGGAAATGGGAGGAGGGGAGATGGAAATTTTTTTCAATAAAAAAAAAGAAAGAAAAAGATATTTGAAGGAAGAAGGGGACCAGCAAAAGAGGGATGGGGGCAAATAAGAGCACACACACACACATATATATAAAGATTTCACAGTAATAGTGGAGAGATGGCTCAGTAATAAGATCACATACTTGGCCAGGCAGTGGTGGCACACGCCTTTAATCCCAGTACTCAGGAGGCAGTGGCAGGCGGATCTCTGTGAGTTCGAGGCCAATCTGGTCTACAAGAGCTAGTTCCAGGACAGGCTCCAAAGCTACAGAGAAACCCTGTTTCGAAAAACCAAAAAGGGAGGGGGGGACTGGAGAGATGTCTCAGTGGTTGGAAGCGTTGGCTGCTCTTCCAGAGGATCGGGGTTCAAGTCACAGCACCCACATACCAGCTCACAACTACCAACTCCAGTTCCAAGGGACCTGACACCTTTACACAGACAGCAATGCAGGCAAAACACCAGTGCATATTTAAAAAAAAAAAGAAAGAAAGAAAGAAAGAAAGAAAGAAAGAAAGAAAGAAAGAAAGAAAATGTTTTTCCATGAAAAAAACCTAAAAGGCAATGGCTTCTCTCCAAAAAATTACCCATGGCTGGTGAGGTCACAGACCCTAGAGGAGAATCTACTATTACCATTTTCCTAAGCCAGTATGATTTTTAACTGCATTCTAAATGTTTATCATAATATCCACAGATGAGTGTGGTTCTCACTCCTCATCAGAGAAGCTTCTTTTTGCAGCAGATAGAGACCATTTACAAAGCCAAGACTTGTTGACAGAGGTTTCTGTCCCTCCTAGTCGCACAGCTGTTCAGTCCTAAAGAACCACACAGAGACCTACATTAATTATAAACTGGTTGCTCTATGAGCTCAGGCTTTCTTATTAACTCTTATATCTTACATTAAGCCGTAATTCTTGTCTGTGTTTTTGCCATGTGACTTGGTACCTTTATCAGAGAGGCATTCTCATCTTGCTTCCTCTGCATCTGGGTGATGACTGCAGACTGAGCCTTTCCTCTTCCCAGAATTCTCCTATTCTAATCATCCCGCCTATACTTCCTGCCTTGCTCCTGGCCAATCACCATTTTATTAAACCAATACAAGTAACAAATCTTTACAGGGTACAAGACAGAGAACAAACAAGGGGTGCCCAATACCTACTGATGCATGTACAATCAACCCCTACACTTAAGGCTCAAGGAACATGATAAAAGGAAGACAAAAGGCTGTAAAAACCAGAGGATTAGAACTTCTGCTGCTGCAAGATATCTTCTCCATCCATATGACAGGTAAAATATACCCATGAAATTCAACAATATGGCTGCCTAAACTAGATCTGAACAAAGACACCACCAGTTCAAATGCTAATGTGAAAAACGGAAATCTCACAAGATCCTTCCCCAGATGAAGTGCTACAAGCAACTGATGTCTGCTGAGAGAAAGTGTTTTAGTATTTTCCGGGGATGAGCCACTATAGGTTATGCAATCCCATGTCACTAGCCCTAAAGATATGTACACAAAAGAAACACTAATGACTGCGGTCAGGATGTAATGTATGACAGAAAAATGAATGAGTGAAAAATGAATAAATAAGAAAGACTAATGAATCCGCAGGTTACATTTATACATACATATGTGTGTATATATGTATAATATTATACAAAATAATAATAATTAAAGAAGAGGTCATGAATTTGAAGGAGTTAGAGAAAACAGAAGTAACTGGAATAATTGGGAAAAACAGGAATAATAACAATTGGGAAAAACAGGAATAATTGGAATAATTAAATGAATTAAAAAGGAAAGGAGAATGAGTAGCTAGAATAAATGTAAGGTTAAAATTACTCCAGACCTAATATAAAGTGTAGTAATTAAGGTTTATATGTAAAAACAATGAAAATTGCCACGCTGAATAAGCAAATACACTGCCTAAAGTAGATAATTTAAAGTCCCTGTTTATCACAGGGATAAACAGGGTATTTCCTATCATTTCTCGATTTCTGATTATTTCGTTCCCCACATACTTCTACTCCAGTTGTCTGTAACAAGGAGTATAATCGTCCTCGGCAGGATAAGGCTAAAGCAGAGCTTTCAATCTTCATACAACACTTGCTCACATGCATCATGGCATGCACCTTGGTTTCTATGGCTACAACCTGCACGCCTCCACCCACAACTGAGCTTGCACTGATGCTCCATATAACAAGGGCTAGCATGTTCCCATGTTCTTTACAATGACAGACTAATAATAACAATAATTAGGACAGACTGTCTCTGGGAAGCTCTAAATACTTTCTACATACCCATGAAGAGGGTGGTCACAACACATGCCGATGTTCCGTATAGTCTGTGTTCATCTTGTATCACACAGTTGTGTTGGGACATATCCACTAAAGTGACGGCATAGCTCTAAGTCCATCCATTCCCACTAAGCACTCTGAATTCTCCTTTCAAAATGACTCATTTTAAGAAAAGAGGGAAGGAAGGTTTCACTTGCAAAATAATGTGATAAGCCGGGCGATGGTGGCGCACGCCTTTAATCCCAGCACTTGGGAGGCAGAGGCAGGCGGATCTCTGTGAGTTCGAGACCAGCCTGGTCTACAAGAGCTAGTTCCAGGACAGGCTCCAAAACCACAGAGAAACCCTGCCTCGAAAAACCAAAAAAAAATAATTAATAAATAAATAAATGTGATAAATGCATTTCTAAAATCTCTAATTATATATTCAATAATAATATTGAAATTCTTTTTTAATTAAATTTTTGTTATATTTGTTTTATTTTATGTGCTTGAGTATTTTGCTTGCATGTATCTCTGTGTGCCAGTTGAGTGCCTGGTGTTCACGAAAGTCAGAAGAGGGCATTTGATCCCCTGAAACTAGAGTTATGGGTGGTTGTGAACTGTATGTGGGTGCTGGGAACCCAACCCAAGTCCTGTAGGTGCTCTTAACCACTGAGCCGTCTCTCAAGCCCTCTGAAACGCTTATTGGAGAAGGGACAATTTTTAGAAGAGGCTGTCTGGCTAGCTTTAATTATCAACTTGATATAATGTAGAATAATAATGGGAAGAGTGCCTCAATGAAGTCCTGTTTACTCTGGGTAAGCCTGTGGGCACATTTGTGGCAGATGGTCTTAATGGTGTCAACTGCTATGAAAGGCACCATTCCAGGGGTCCTGAGCTATGTAAGGGTGAGAAAAGCAAGCCGAACACACATGAGCATACATGTGTTTATTTTTCTCTGGTCTTGACTATGGACGTGGTGTGATAAGCTGAACACAAGCAAGCATGCATGAACATACATGCACTTATTTTTCCCTGGTCTGGCCTGTGGACGTGTTGTGATAAGCTGCTCCTAGTCCCTGTCACTGTGACTTACCCACAATGATGGACTATAACCTGGAATTATGAAGTAAAAGTAAACCTTTTTCCCCTAAGTAGCTTTTTCCAGGAGATCCCATCACAGCAACAGAAAGGAATAGAACAGAGACTAATTACAAAAGTTATTTTTGATACTTCAAGAATCAGAACACAAATATGAAAAATTCAGAAGTTCATAAGAAATAAGGAGTTTTTAAAAGATACAAGTTGTTAAAAAGAAACTTGTTACAAGTCTTTAATGGGGGAACCGTAAGTTTGAGGTTTACAGTGAAAATATAACCTTGAAGATGATACTTAGGGGGAACATTATTACCAGAAGAAATTTCACTGAAACAAAAGCTCTGATTTCTACAGACTAAAAGCAGGAAATAAGTTTGACTATTCTACAGCAAGTGAACATTTAAAAAATCTAGAAGTCGCTCCAAAACCACAGAGAAACCCTGTCTCGAAAAACCAAAAAAAAAAAAAAATCTAGAAGTCAAACTTGGTGGTGTACACAGTAAGCCAAGCACTCAAGACAAAGGGTCACAAGTTCAAGACCTGGGCTACAGAACAGAAATTCTCTCAAAAAAAAAAATTCAGTAGAATTCATTAATTGAGCATCTTCTGGCTTTTTTGACAAAGTAGTCAGTAAGCTGCATTTGCTAACATCTATTTTTAAGTAGTATAGTAAGCTGTACTTGTTAAACGAATCCAGCTATTGCAAATCATTTGTGATAGCATTGTGTTCACCAATTTATTCAATAAATATCTATCGAGCACTAAAAGCAAGGTTCAGTTTTCCTGGTATAAGCATGATGAGTAAACACGGACGGACGGACGGACGGATGGATAGATGGACAAGTGGGTTGATGGGTATGAATTCACAGAGAAATGTGCAGACAGGTGGAAGGATAAACAGGAAGGGAAAAGAAAAGAGAAATGGAATTATTTCCATTATACCAAATAAATATATTTGGTATAAATAAAACAGGTAACTAAAGCTTCATTCAGGGTTTGTATCCATTTTTTCAAAATACAAGAATAGACTTTTGATTCTGATTATGAGCCATAAACTGCTGCTTCCAAAGCCATTCTACCCAGTGGGGGAAAGTCACAACAGCCATTAAAGCACATTTGTCTTACATTTACAATAATGTATCTGGGAGGAAAGATCAGGTACATGAGAATAAATAGATATATATTTTAGTAAAGTTACCACTAGACATACCTTTCAGATAAAAAGCTCTTGTGATGATTTACATTCTGACAAGACTCTAAGCTGCCATCAGATGATGAAGAAAGTTGATCTGACTTCAGGTTGGCTGTACCACTCAAACTGGCCTCAGATATAGGTGGGACCTTTAAGTATTTTCTTCCTAACTCCGTTCGCAGGATATCCGTCAATATAACTCTGGGTATCCTGCCACATAGAATGACAAACACTGTACTGTACTAGAGGTTTTTTTTGGGGAGGGGGGTAGAAAAAGAAAAGAAAAAAATGTACCCCATAAAGTTGAATTTTCAAACATTGTCACTTTAGTGCAAGTAAGCTCTTTTAGAATTGTAACAGTCAGAATTCAACACACGGAAACTCAAAATTTGGAGTAGATACAATCTTTTGTTTCTAAAACTACTGTTTCTTACAAATTATGGGACAGATTATCACCATGTGACTGTATCTTTAACTTTACTAACAAATACTATGGCAGTACTTAAATGTTAACCAATTTTTCTCAAAAAAAGCTTTTTTCCAGTATTTATCAAAAACACATTATCACCACAAACTAATCCATGAAATTTATGTTTTCATTTAGCAGAAAGGTCCTTGATAAACACTTGTGATCACCAAATGATGAATGCTACATCCAATAAGAAAGACAACATTCAGATTATATCCACAGTAATGCTACATTCCACAGATGAAACAGTACTTATACTTACAGCAATGTTTATGTTAATATTATAATAGCAGCAAGTGAGTCAGCAGATAGGTTAAATGTTTAGAAATGTATAGTATTTTTAAATATTTAAAGTTTTCTAAATTGGTGGGCTCTATATCACATATACTGTATGTCTTTATGTCTTGTACCTTCATAATCAAAAACCAGGAGCAGAGTCGGCTTGATTACTCAGCTTCCATGGCGAACAAGTAATGTGTCGCCACACTATAAAGATGTCCTCGAGACCACTTTCTGACTAGCACGAGATGGGGGAAAGATAACACTTGACCCCACTGAGATTTTCAAGTCAATTGTTTTCATTTGCCAGAGGCAGGGGAAGTTTGGTTGTTTTTTCTGTTTGTTTTTATTTTGTTTTGCTACTGTATTTTTAAAATACGTATTTAATTATTTTACTTGTGTATAGTGGAAAGTCAGCTGCCCTGGATCTGGAGTTACAGATGGTTGTAAGATACTTGATGTGGGTACTGGAAACCAAACCTGGGTCCTTTGCAAGAGCAGCAAATGTTCTTAAACACTAAGCCTTCTCTCTAGCCCCAACTACTGCTTTGTTTTATTTTGTTTTGTTTTAAGACATGTTCTCATTTTGTTGTCCAAGCAGGCCCCAATTTGAGAGTCAATCCATTTGGCTTCAGCCTCTCCAGTAGCAGGGTAGAGAGTACAGACAGGTGTTTGTTATCACTGGATAATTATCATTTTGTAAAGTGCTCTTGTTTCTCCTTTATCAGATACTCCCACCTCCCCTTAACTATAACAAATATGTAGCTAACATACTTTGCTGATATTTTGTGGAAATAAGGGATATATTTTGAAAAGGATTAAGTACTTTTGCTTAATTAAAAAGGTCAACTTAACTGAATTTTGTTGAATATTCAGAAGTACTATTTACTTTTACTATGTGAAGACATTATGTTCCTTTCACTATATTCCAGACCATATAAGATGCAAGACCTTCAAGACCATGATAGTATACCCATTGAAACAGTTTACCTGAGCTAATGGGAGCTCACCAACTCTGGCCTGACTGAGAAGGAACCAAACTGGACCCTCTGAATGTGGGCGACAGTTGTATGGCGGGGGCCGACTGTGGGGCCACTGGCAATCAGACCAGGATTTATCCCTACTGCTTGTTCTGGCTTTTTGGAACCCATTCTCTTTGGAGGGATACCTTGCTCAGCCTAGATATAGTGGGTTGGGCCTCGGTCCTGACTCAAAGCAGTGTGTTACTTTGTTGACTCCCCATGGGAAGGAAGCCTTACCCTCTCTGAGGAGTGAATGGGGGATAGGATGGGGGAAGGTGAGGGAAAGGTGGAGGGAGTGGGAACTGGGATTGGTATGTAAAATGAGAAAAGATAGGTTTTTTTAACTAATTAATTAATTAAATTTTTTTTCAAAAAGATGTGGGATGTTAGAGCTTTAGGACTAGTGAGATGGCTTGGAAACCCGAGTTCAATTCCCAGATCTCACATAGACGTTGCCCTCTGACCTCCACAGATGTGCTGTAGTGTGTGCACGTGAGCAGTCCTCCCTCATCATTTACACACACACACACAAATGACAAACAAAATCGGCCACAAATACTAATTGTAAATTAGTTTCTATTTTAAACACTGAGCAACCCAACCTACCAATTCTTCTAAGTAGCTCTTTCCTGACTGCCTGCTGTCTTTGGGCATTTGCTTCTTTCATTCTGTAACAGTGAATTATGGGTAACTAAGTACTTCTCCATGTAGGTACTTCAGGAAATCCTTGAATATCTATTTCTAGTACAACAACCATTAAAAAAAAAAACAGCTACAATGGGGACTGGAGAGATGGCTCAGAGGGTTAAGAACACTGGCTGCTCTTCCAGAGGTCCAGTATTCAATTCCCAGCAACCACATGATGGCTCACAACCATCTATAGTGAGATCTGGTGCCCTCTTCTGGTGTGCAGACATACATGCAGGCAGAACACTATGTAC